>NW_021940535.1:15252794-15579032 GCF_001715985.3 Manacus vitellinus | reverse complement strand
CTCTCTGGACCCTCTCCAGTTGCTTCTTGTCTTTGTGGTACTGAGGAACCCAGAACTGAGCACAGTACTCCACTCTCCTCTTACAAGGAGGAGACAGTGCTGCCTGTCAGCACCCGCTCTTCACTGGCACTGCTGGGCATCAACACAAGGAGATAGTGGCTAAAAACCCACCCTTCTCCCCTTTCCGAGGCGTACTGAACTCCCCACTCCCATCCAAAATAAGGCCCTAGCAAAGCAATAAAGATCAGTGACTTTTAGTGGGAGTGGCCCCCAGCTCGCTCGGAGAGCTCCTCAACAGAGGAGCCCATCCATTTTACATTCTTCTAACTCCAGCTTCTTGAGAAGTTACAGCTGCAAGCCACAGTATAGCATTTTACATTCATATTCCTTTTTTGGGGGGGGGTTGTTTTTCTTGTTTGTTTGTTGGGATTTTTTTTCCCATAAGCCAGAGGCAGAGGTGAAAAGCAGTCAATGCTCTGTTGCTACACCAGCGTGACAAGATCACCGCATGAAACCTCATCTGCCGGAAACACAGCTTTTGTTCTTCAGCCAGGGTCAAAGTGAAGTGAGGATAAATCTAAATCGCAGATTAGGACCTCTGTTATATGGAATAAAAAAAAGCTGATTCAACAAGTCTAATGTAGATCTACTGGGGAGAGCAGCTGTGCTGTTCAAGGTTAATTTAAAAATAACAGGAGTTTCCTTTATGGCTAAAAAAACAAGCAGTTTGCTTTTATGCTGTGAGAGTTCTTCTGCCAAGTCCCAAAGGGCTTTTGGCAACTGTGCCACAAAGTCAGCTGGAGCAAGGGAAGTGTACTAGCATGCCAAATTGATCTATATATGGAAAAATATTGCAATATTGTGTATTCTTTAAATACTTAAAGACCAAATGGAAACAAGACCCCTGCTGAGGGTAGGGAATTGTTATTTGGACAAGAATCTCATTTAAAAAACAAAACCACAAGTTCTCCATAAATCATGTTCACAGATCTCAAAACAACTTTTAAAAAAGTTTTTCAACATACTACCATTATTATGATTTTCACCAGAATTTAGGTTACATACAAACTTTGTTTTGCTTTGTTTTGTTTTAATAAGCCAAAATAGTACAATGCTGTTTTTTACTCTATTTAAAATCCTTCTTACCAAAAGAAGGATTCTTCAACCTTCTGTTGAAGTCCAAAAAGTACTATGTCCAAACTAACACCTCCTTGTAATAACTAATATGGCATGGATACAAACGTGTTTGTATGTTATTAAGTTACAGAACAGAGGGTTTACTACATAAATTAACATTGATTTGAAACAGTGCCATTATGAAATTCAGAAGGAAAGCACATAAGGATTTGGGCTATCAAATATGTCTGCTGTTTTGTGAATAGCATTCATAGACTAATTATCACATTTATTTTTAAATGTGTATTTAATTGCTAATATTTTTCCCATTAAAAGTTACAGTTGGGATCATCTCTACAGAGCAGTTAAACAAAAAATGGCCCCAAACAATGTTTAGTATTGTAAAACCTGGTGCTACACATTTAAAACCAGCTTAAAGACAGGAATATTAAAATTAATGTCAGAATTTTTCCCATAGTAGAGAGTCTGTTTTGTCTGTTTATTTTTTTTTCTTTGAGGTGTGTAATATTTAGGTGGACAACAGTTCATGGTGTCAGATATCTTTTCAGAAAAAACAGATACTTTGACTTCTGAAGAGATAAAAATCAATTTATTATCACCCCATTTATACAGAAAGTACTAAAACAGGGTATGGATTAAAAAGTTCATTATAAAATGTAAAAACATATAGTTCAGCTGCATATGGGCATACATTGTTGTGTTAAACATCTATGGAATAAAAAAAAAGAATAAATAAAAAAGATAATGAAACATACCATTAGTTTGACAGATTTTTCATGTAACACCATCACGTTGCCACACTGCTGTTTGTAAGTTGTCCAGCCTAGATCTTGGAAGCTACCAAGAATTAGCATCTAATTAGCAAGACATTTCTCTGTACTTCAGTTTGACATCCTAATCCTAGCACATGTTAAGCACATACAATTGAAATATATTGCGGGCACAAGCATAAGCCTGCAGAACTAGAGTATTGAACTTTTAAAACAAAACAAGAAAACCCCACCAAAACCGAATCCCAGCTCTTTTCAAACTTTTGCAAACGATTCAGCACAACAGATGGCCACAAGGATATGTGCCAGAACATCCAGAGCCAAATGGTGTATCTTTAACTGAGACCAGTAACTTCTTGGGACTAAATACATTCCAGTTTCATGACGTATCAGAGAGGTGTGTTCCCCAGAGGAACTGATTCCACAGTTTGTTTTTCAGATTTAAGACTATGTTTTACTACAAAAGAGAAAAGTTAAAAATTCTATCATGAAAAAAAAAAAACCACAGATCAGCAATTAAATAAGCTATATCAAACCAATTCACATCAGATTTTCATCTAGAAAATTTTAAATAGAAGATAAAGGATTCAGAAATGTTAAGGCTCCAGACAATAGTTAAGTAACTCTGATGCATTAGAAGTATGTGCGTAGAACAGCTTATTCCCTGTTCTCTGTTGAATTCTCTTGACTATTCCTATTATGTGTGATTTAAATAATGTATAATTAGAATGACACAAAATTTTTATTGTATATAATTAGAATAGAATGAACTTGATATAAAAATAAGCATTCTATGAACCATATTACATTAGATTTCACTTTGGCAGGTGCAAAAGCTGTTTTAAACACTCCCATTTATTCATTCAGTGCAAATCCTTGCAAATAAAAAGACAAGTCATAGTTGCTCTCCTCAGATCCTTTCCTGTGCTTGATGTTGTACAGAAGCAACACAAAGATCATAAAACACGTCCTGCCCAAAAGTAATGCCTTAGCAGTCTTTATGCTATCTTTACAATCCTTCTGTACCAATCAAGAGAGGACACAAAGCTGCATTACAGTAAAACTTTGGAAGTACCAAATATAAATATATGTAATTAAAATCCTTCTTGTGTATTTCTCTAGACTCTTGATATAGCACAAGTAACATTTAAATACGAACGGCATTTTAGGAGTTTCACTTACAGATTAATGCTTCTGCATTATATTAAGCACAACCTCTTCTACAAGTGACTCTTTTTCAAGATATATCACTCAAACTGAAGTACTGAATGTAGTTTTCAAAGTTACAGAACACCTTTTCTTCAAATATCCATTAAACTGAAGCTATTTCTACAATATTGTTTCACCAATTCATCAAGGATCTTCAGGCTACTCAACAGGAATCTGCAACAAATGAAGTAAAGTATTTTGCAGAGAAATAACATATACACAGACCTATGAAAAACAGCAAGCAAACCACTCCATTAATCCTTCAAATGATGTAAGAGTGGAAGTACAGAATTTTCCTGTCTACAGAGTATGTCTTATGAAGAGATAGATGGGAACCTAGCTCCACACATGTTGAATGTGGTAACCAGAATCAGAACTTCAACCGTCACGGATCTGTGTTGTGGTTTAACTGCAGCCACCAACCAAGTAATACACAACTGCTTGCTCACTCCCCCACCAGTGAATCAAGGTAAGAACTGGAAAGGTAAAAGCTAGAAAACTCATGGGTTGAGATAAAGACAGTTTAATAGGGAAAGCAAAAGCTGCTCACAGAAGCAAAGCAAAACAAGGAATTAATTCACTGCTTCTCATGGGCAGAAAGGTGTTCAGACATCTCCTGGAAAGCAAGGCTCCATCACACTTAATGGTAGCTTGGGAAAATGAATGCCATCACTCCAAACAAACATCTTCCCCTTTCTCCTGTCCCTGCCGCTTTATATACTGAACACGGTGTCATATTGTATGGAATATCCCTTTGGTCAGTTGGGGTCACCTGCCCTGCCTGTGTCTCCTCCCAATTTCCCATCCACCCTCAGTCTTCTCACCAGTGTGACAGTATAACCAGCGGAAAAGGCCTTGTCTCATGTAAGCACTGCTCAGCAATAACAAAACCATGCCTGTGTTATCAATACTGTTTCCAACACAAATCCAGAACATAGCCCACATAAGCCACTGTGAAGAAAATTAACTCTATCCTAGCCAAAACCAGCATAGTCTGTTCAAAGTAAGTAGCTAGCAGTAAAGACAGAAAAAAATGGAAAAAAACCAAACCCCAAACACTTTACAGTGTGATTTCTGAAGTCCACTGTTTACAGATTTATAACCAATCAAGGCCTTTATCGACATGAAAAAAAGAGTCCATGCAGTAATGCACTCTGGAAAACTGGGCTATGCAAAATCATTGTAACAATGCACCCTTTACCAAAATTGCTAAACTTTGTAAGATGACTAGACTGGTGGTTTTTTACTGATCTATCTTGGCAGACAGCAGAACATACTGGAAGGTAAATCTCCATGTTTTTGGTGATTCTGGCAGGAAACTGGAGCTTGTTCTGTCCTGGCTAATGTTACAGGCCCTCCTTAAGAAGGATACGAAAGGAAGGCTTTGATAACACAAAAACTAAAAACTAAAAAAGATAAGTCTTTATTGGGGAAATGATTTAGGATTTGTTTATACTTCATTACTTTATTACAATTTTTGTTAATAATTAAAATTCAGAAGCATAACTGGGTAATTTTATGACTGGCAAAGAGCAAGTGAAGATTAAGAACAAAAGAAAAGCAAAATCCACCTTTATTTTGTTATCAAAAGGGGTATGTTTCCCTCAGTTAATTATGAGGCATTCCTTAAGAAAACTATGAATGAAAAAGACTCAGTACTGTATGAGGGACAGATGTGGGTGACACTTCCAGTCAACCAAATGTTTTATGGACACTATAGCAAAAGAACATCTTTATTTTGAACCTTACAGTATATAAAATTTATTCCTATTGCAGCAGCAAATGACCTTGGAGAATAATTTCTAAAGACTTAGGAAAAAAGGACTTGAGAAAGAGCTGTAAAGCTGGTTTTCACAAGGGAGGGCTTGTTGACTTGGGCACCAGTGGGTCCTGTGGTGGAAAAGGTTATGAAGGCATGTTTCTGACTAATAACTGTCCTACGCAGCTGCCAGTGAAGAAGATGAAGCTCCAAGCTGAAAAGCTGACAGGACCCGAGCCTGCTGCCCCGATCGACAGCCGGGTCATGTCGCCTCACGCTGCATTTTCCCTCAGGCCTGCGAGCTCCAGCCGCTGCCGGCGGACGGGCGCTTGCGGACGGCACCGGCGGGCCCGTAACAGCTTAGGAAATGCCCGCAAAGGCCGGGGCAGCGGCTGAAGCCCCGGGTCGGTGGGACGCAGGAGCGGGGGACACAGCGGCGCTGCCCAGCCCGGCTGGCACTCGGCTGGAAGCGCCGTCGGGCGGGCGGAGGGCGCCGCCGCTGCGCCCCTTGCCCTCAGCCCGGGCTGGTTCCGAGGCTCCGCTGTCCGGCGGCGCGGGGAGCAGGACCGGGATGCAGGGCAGCGGTGCCCGGTGTGCCCGTCAGCCGGGCGGATCGAGGGCTCCGGCCGCGGAAAGGGAGGGTGGCGGCGCCGCCATTCCCCCGCCTCCCCTCGCTTCAGGCGCCCGCGAACGCTCGGGTGCGGCTTTCCGTGAGGTGATGGGCGCTGCAGAAACACCGCAGGTACCGCGCCCGCTCCGGTTCACTCTGAAAGCAGCAGCTCTGAAAGAAAGGCAGCCCCGGCCGAGCAGGCGGAAAGGGGCCGGCTCTGACCGTCACCCGCTCCCCGCGGCCGCCCCGGGCACCCTCCCTGCCCTGAGGGCTCGTCGCTAAAGCCTCCCTTCATTCCGCTCATCCAGAACCGTAAGACGTTCAAGGAAGGAGTGGTTGAAGATGGGAGCTTAGTGGTTGGGGTTGGGGGTTTTTGTTAGGGTTTTTCTTCTTCTTCTTTCTTTTTTTTTTTTTTTTACTAGCAAGCTCCTCGGTAGATCTGAAGAATATTTTTTAATCACAATAGATCCATGTATCTTCCACGGTTCAAATGCTGTTGCTTTGGAACCCACATTAGTTGAAATGGTGAATTCTTGCAAAGAACAGGTGCTTTGGCAGAAGAAAACTTAAGTCCTATTAGGAAGAAAATACTTTGAAGAGGCTAAAAATATAAAATACGTAACTTTGAGCTTTCATTGCCATCTGTAGCTTGGGTATTTCGAGTGGGTTTTGGCTGACAAAATCAGTGGCAAACCTTCCACTTCATTCAGCTGAGCTAAATTTCTTTTGCTGTCCCCTTAATGCCTATAGATTTTGAAATGCTAAATTGTTTTGTATGTTAAAATTGAACATTTCTTGTAGGCAAATAATATTTGTAAATATTTCTACTTTGTCCCTTCTCTACATTGAAATTTAAAGCAAAAAATTAGTCCCTAATTGCATTTGAGAAACTTCGCTAACTTTTCATTCTCTGTAGCTAAAATATGTCTGTTTGGGTTTGTTCTGTGTATCAAAAGAAAGAACTGTTTGTTTGAATCTTTGTACAGTTTTACGAATGTCTGGAGAAACTCTTGGATGTTATATTTTGACTTTTGTGTGATGTTGCCAGGAGGTAAATATGCGTGTGAATGAGAAGAGAAAGGAAACGGAAAGAGGTCTGTCCAGAACTAATTTGGTGGTAAACACGGTGCTTTAGAGTGGTCACTCATTTTTATAAAGGAAACACTGTTCTGAAAGAGCATCTAGTCAACAAAATGCATTAACTTTGAAGCACTACAACATCGCCATTCCAAATATGGCAATTTATTGCCATAAACTTTTATTACAGTTTTTAGAGAAATACAAGGTTGAAATGTTCAGGACTTGTAGCTTTCTGAAAACGTTAAATTATCTGGATTCAAAAACTACTGTGTCCTGAGCCATAAGCACTGCCCTCGCTTGTGGAAGGCTCTGAACTAGCTGGTGCCTAATGTTTTGTTACTCTCTAGCAGTATATAATCAAGGTGTTTGAGACAGAGAGATCTGTTGACTGTCAGGGCAATGTGTTCTGGTAGCATTTCAGCTGAGCAAAGAGAATTGGTCCTGAGCACACTTAACTCATTCCTGTTAGTTGCAAAAAGTTTGAACTTCCATATGCTAATATGATAAAAGGAGTTAAAATTCCATTACCCTTTTCCAACTAAGCTTTTAAATTTTACCTTGGTGTTAATCCCAAACTGCTCATCTTTCACTTGTGAGTATTTAGATTGGAAATTTAGCTGCTTTTGTAGCTAGAGGTCTTCTGTACTTGCTCAAATACAGACTTTTCCCCTGTTTGGCTGTTTTTTTATTAATTTCTTGTACAAATCTTAGTGAAATACATTAAGAAAGCAAAGGGAAAGGGAAAGAATTTGTGGGGTTTAATTTGTTATTTCGTTTGTTTGTTTGTTTTTCCTCTTTTTTTTTTTTAGCATGGGAGGAAGAGTTGTTTTGTGGGGAACAGGCTATAGGAAGAAAATGTTTGTATTCCTTATTCACAGAAGTTATTAAGCGGTACTGTGATAAATAGCTAATTTGATACTATAAGAAGAATGAGTGAGTCATTTTCTGCTGAGATAGTTACATAAATTAGCCACTGGCTTAATAAGCCTCCATTTCAGTGAAACACACTGTAAATTCTTTGTATTCTTGGGTCTTCCCTAACCAATGGAACTCTTTTTTTTCAACAGATTCAATATTTTAAATATCTTCGCTGAGTCAAGAAAATGGTGACTTCTCATTAATTTTATTTTGATCTTTTTGTTTTCTTTTTCTTGCATACATGTACCAATGATGTCATATTCTGCAGTTAAACCCCTTAAAACAGTCCTGGGTTCAACTTCTGCCTAACGTGCTCCCTAATCACTGCACTGACCTGGTAATGGCAAGGGTCTTTGCTGTCATACGTGATCTCGTTTTCAAGCATCAAAGCGATTAATTTTTAAGAGGACTCCCTTCCTCCCTTTATGCAATATTCTGATTTTACAAATTAAAATTAAAAAATATGTTGAGGTGTAGGCATGCTTCTGTCATAAAAGAAAACAGACCTGGTTTTGTAAACTAAAAAATGAGTGAAAATAGGAGGTTATGTTATGATTTTGTTGTTGAAATGTCATTAATGTGCATACAATTAATTATGCATCTTAAATATCTGATACTCTTTATGATGTAAGAACTATGGAGAAATGAATACCTCAAGGGATGCATTGAAAACTATATCTTACATAATCCTACTTTTTTTTGGCAACATTTCTTTGTCTTTCTTTTTTCTTCTCCCTTCTTCATAAGGGGATAGAGAAGTAAGTAGCTGGAGTGATCTGTTGTGTATCTTCTGGCTGACAGTTTGCTGGTATCCTTGTTAAGTGTTAAGATAAAATGCTTTTGTTACAAGGTGTTACTTTTAGATCATAAAAAGAATTAAAAATAACTTTACTGATAAGTAAATATTCCTTGAAAAAATCTGTTGTGTTGGTTGTTATAACTTCAGGGTTTTTTTAAAAATATTAGGATAAAACCAGTTTGACACTTTTTAATGGAGGATTAACAAAACTTTGACTTTCCCATGGCTGAAAAAAAAAGAAAATTTTATCTAGATAAAGTGTGGGTTTTTAGTGAAAATGCAAAATGTATAAAACAGGAACTGTTTTCAAGTGATGATGCTATACAAGTTTATACAGCTCAGCCATGGTACTGCAATGTGTATACTCATCCATGATTTAATAAGTGCTTGATTTCTGACAAGTATCTTCCTGAAGAGACTCCATAAAAGTGGAAGTAATTATATCTGTCTAGAGCTTCCTCTAGGAAGTAGTTCTGGGAAGAGTATGCAGATAGCCAAGATAAGATTACAGGTGTTATAATCCTAATTTTTTGGTCATCTTCGTTTTTGTTGGGACATGCGCATACTTACTTTGTATTATGTCCAGAAATATTTTAGATGTGTTCTTTTTCTCAAGTGTATGAAAAATAAAAACTGGTTGCAAAAACCACAATATTATTTCAATCACTGTTGAATCTGTGCTCAGTTATTGGGGGTAAGTTAATTTATGTCTAATTTTCAGCATCAGTGATTTTTTTTTTTTATTAGACGGTTCTTGTCTTTAGGACAAGAGGGTACAGTCTTAAGCTGTGCCAGGGAAGGTTTAGGTTGAATATTAGGAAGAAATTTTTTATAAAGAGAGTAATCAGGCATTGGAATGGGCTGCCCAGGGTAGATTCACCATCCCTGGAGGTTTTTAAGATGAGACTGAATGTGGCACTTAGTGCCATGATCTGGTAACCACAGCAGTGTTGGATCAAGGGTTAGACTTGATGATCTCGGAGGTCTTTTACAACCCAGTTGATGCTATGATTCATGTTGTCTCCATTGATAACTCCATTGATAACTATTTAACTTTACTTTCTAGTATCAGTTGCCTCTGAGCAAAGATGACTTTTCTGATAATCTGACTGATTTTTAGGTATACAGAAACAAGAGAAACAGGCAAGTGGCTCTATCCTTCCAACAAACCAAAATCTGACCTGACCTCCCCATCACACCCCTGCATTTTTCAAAGCTTCCTGTTCCTCGGGGCTTTCTAGTAGTTTTACTCCCTTGGAAACCAAGCCATTATCTTGCCCACAAATTAATATGTTGAACTCCTGCAAACCTTTCTTCAATGCTCTCTAGCAGACAACTGTTCTTCTGTCCATTTCTCTGGAGAACCTCACCCCAAGCACTCCTGTCTTTCACACAGTGCCTACGGCACGGCTTTTCACAGTGCTGCAGACAAATCCTGTGCCCTGCCTTACGGTTCCCAAGCCTGTTTGCGTTGATTCCAAACAGCTGCAGCACTTGGAGCAAAGGTTAGCTCTTGCTTGCCAGTTGTAACATTGACAGAATGCGTGGCCCTTTGCTTTGGAACAGGAAGGCTTTCTAATTCCTATGGTGAATTTTGCTGTTGTAACCATGTTAAGAATGTAGAAAATACAAAACGTGCATATGGTGCGCTATTCCAGTGGAAGTTCTTTCCACTGGAGTTTTACAACCATTATTTATTTTAGGGCAGGACGATCGCCCAACTGAGCAAAACTGCACAACACTGATATCTGTATAGTACTGTTGGATTTTAGTATCAACAGGTCCTTCAAATCCATGGTAAGGACTTATAAATGTCTATAATGACAATCACAATTGGAAATTTGATGAATGAAGGATCTTTGAAGCTTTATTTCTGTATTTTCTGTGCTTTTAAATTATAATAAGCAAATCTATAAAGTAAAAAATGAACAGCTAGTGTGTCCTGCAGGAATAGCAATGAAATGGAAAACTAAATTTGTTAAATGTATCAGATTGGACTTGCTCTCTGTTGGTACAGAGGTTTATCACAAAATTCAGATGAAGTCAATGTGGATTATAATTATTCACCTGTGAGAGCTTTCAAAGTAAGATAAGGACTTTATTTCTTCCTCCTAATGCATTCCATGCAATAGTTGATGGTAGCAGAGATATGGATACATCTCCCAAATAGACTTCCTGTGAAAGCATATTTTCTTTCAGTTACTTTTTAGAGTGGGCTGCCAAACTTTGTTCCAATCCAGTTAAGAGACAGTGCATGACGTATGATCCAGGTGGCTTTGCTGAAACCATCACGCTGAATTCCTGGTTACTCTTTGTTCCAGAGCTTGGGTTGCACCGAAACATATTAACAGTTATTCCAAACTCCTTTAAGGTTGGGAAAATATTACATTTTACACAAATGACTGAAAGAATATTTTCAGATATTAATTACTGTATATATTTGTGCTTAAAGGTAGTTGGAAACTGATTTTGCATATTATATAGGTATTAACAGATAGAAGAATAATGTGCTAATTATTCTGAAAATTTTGAGATTTTTCAACAGTTGAAAAGTTAAACCCTGTTTCAGAAGAGGTTTAAAAGATTGATTCAAAAGAAAAATTTAATTACAAAATAGATTTAAAAATTAAAGTTCCACACACAGTCTATCTGAAAGTATATGTGTCTACAGCAGTTATATGAAAAGCAAGTAGTGTAACCAAAGCTGTAGGTTCAAGTTGGGAAAAAAGAAACTACAGAAATATGACAGAAGTTCCTATGATGACGAAGGAGGAATGTGAAACTGTTACTTATCAAATCTCACAGTACTAAAACTAGATGGCCCTCAATAAGGTAGTAGGAGGTGAATTTAAAACAGACAAGTAAAGTGCTGCTTTATGCAGTAGGCATAAAGCACTTTTGGAATTTACTGGAGATTGTGGAGTCAGATAGTACAAGTAGGTTCAAAAAGAAATTGCTGTCATAAACAAAATAATTACTTAGGAAGAACAGAAGTAGGCAAATGTGTGCTTTCTAGCATCCCTAACCCAACATTTTTAGGTGCCGTGGGAGTGTGTTGGGAGAAACTGGCTGGATGTGTATGTTCTCCCTACATTGCATTTCCTTTTGCTACTGAAGTACAGTGCTAGGTGGATCTTTTGTCTGACTTAGGAGTTCTTACATATAAAATCTTCCATTTTTCTGCCCAAAGTATTTTTCTACTAGCACTTGCTGGCATCTCAGGAGCTTCCAATTGATAAGAAATCTGAAGTAATTTCTAAATTGCTTGTGGTTATTTTTGGGGGGTGTATTCATTTTTACCTTTTACAGGCATTCAGAACATCAGTATGTATTTCTTGCCAGTGTATACTAATGAAAATGTCAGATATTTACCATAAAATAAAACTATCTCATGACTATTGCTTTGACTGCTCTTGAGTGCTTGCCAGAGATTGGACTGTGGGTATAATTTTCTTTTAATAACTTCATGTTGGTAACTCTGCACTCTAGTTTACCCAGATTTGTGCCAGAACAAATCAAATATGAAATCTCTGTCTTATTTATTTTGGAATTCTGAATGTAAAATAGCTTATGGATATTTTAAGAGA
Organism: Manacus vitellinus; assembly: GCF_001715985.3. Classification (NCBI taxonomy): domain Eukaryota; kingdom Metazoa; phylum Chordata; class Aves; order Passeriformes; family Pipridae; genus Manacus; species Manacus vitellinus. Next base: position 15,567,163 of record NW_021940535.1, on the reverse strand, counting down.
GTATGTTCTGTGTGCTGTCATCAACTATAATCTTCTCTTCCTTGTATCAGCACTTGTTCCTCAGTGATATGAATGTTTTTTCTGGAAGATGTTAGTACTTATATCCCACTTAGAGAAATACAAAACAGAGAGCTCAAAAGCACAGTCTTTTTTTGTTTAATATTATCTGAACCACTTTTCAGATGACCTTAATTTTCAATAAATCAATAATGTGATGCAAGATATATCCTATGTTACCCATAGCCAGTGGGTTTATACTGATAGAAATAGCAGAATGCCAATATATTTACATAGGAGTCTGTAACTTTCAATATTTACTTATTTGAGCCAGAAACTATTGAAATACTGTCATTTCTGAGTGTTCAGGCACAGCAAAGCCTAATGTCTGTGGATATGTATCTGTGTATACATACATACTAATAAATTGGAATTTTGAATGTTGAAACTAAAAAGAAATTACTTTTAAATAAATAAAAATAGTCCGGAAAGATGTAATATTTTATGCAGAAAGGAGTCTTGGTTCATTTTTTAAAAACATTCTGCAATATTACTTTGAACCTTTCTTATTTGTGTATAACTTTACTAACCTAAGTATGAATGTCCTTCTTTATTTTTTTTATTTAGTTCCATTATAAGAGGAAAAATCTGAAAAGATACACTGCATTTGTGTAGCAAGGTTTTGATAGTAGGGGGGCTACAGAGGTAGCTACTTTGAGAAGCTACCAAAAACTTTCCTCCTGTCCAAAAGAGCCAATGCCAGCCAGCTCCAGATCTGCTGCTGCCCAAGGCATATGAGCCCATCAGCAATGATTTGAGAAGGGGAAAAAAGGGATAACAGTTTTAAGAAGGGAAAAAATTGCTGTGAAAAGGCAGCCAGAGAGAGGAATGAGAATGTCTGAGAGAAGCAACCGCAGAGAGCAAGGTCAGGGAAGGAGGAGGGGGAGGAGGCGCTCCAGGTGCTGGAGCAGAGATTCTCCTGCAGTCCGTGATGAAGACTACGGTGAGGCAGCTGTGCCTCTGCAGCACATGAAGGTCAGTGTCAGAGCAGAGATCCACTTGCAGCCTAGGTAGGACCCCATGCCAGAGCAGGTGGATAGCCGAAGGAGGCTGTGACTCCCTGGAAGCCTGTGTTGGAGCAGGCTCTTGGTAGGACATACGGACCTGTGGAAAGAGACGCTGGAGTGGGTTCGCTGGCAGGACTTGTGACCTTATGGGGGACCCATGTGGAGCAGTCTGTGCCTGAAGGACTGCACCCCGTGGAAGGCATCAGTGGAAGAACAGTTTGTGAAACCTGTGGGGAGGAGTCACGTTGGAGAAGTTTTTGGAGGACTGTCTCTCGTGGGAGGGACCTCATGCTGGAGCAGGGCAAAAGTGTGAGGAGACCTCTCCCTGAGGAGGAAAGATTGGCAGAAATGGCGTGTGATGAACTGATTGCAAACCCCATTCCTGTCCCCCTACACCTAGGGGAGGAGTGAGGACATAGAGAAAAACAGGAGTGAAGTTAAGCCTAGAAAGAAAAGAGGAGTGGAGGAAGGTGTTTTAAGATTTGGGTTTATTTCTCATTACTGTGATCTGACTGGTAATAAATTAAACTAATTTCCCTGAATCACCTCTATTTTGCCCACAACAGTAATTGCTGAGTGACTTGCCTCTCCTTATCTTGGCCCATGAGCCTTTTGTCACATTTTTCTCCCCCTCTCCAGCTGAGGAGGGGAGTGACAGAGCAGCTTGGTGGGCACCTGGCATCGAGCCAGGGTCAACCCACCACAAAAGGCCATCTGTCCTTTTATGTCTTCAATAAGTGTTTGAGTGGTTTCTTAGGAAAGATAGCATGTTGTCACTGATCTTTAGAGCCTCCAACAGATTATTAAATGTTCAGGTGCAGAGTGTAGACAGATAGGCCCTCAAGCAGAGTTGAAAATTTAAATGGTTTCCAGTTTGTCTTAGATTGGCTGAAGTAATTTTTTCACATACTTGGAGACAAGCTGAACCTTTGGCCTTTACTCTGGACCAGAATGTGCCAGGTGCCTGATATGACTTTTACTTAATTCAGCCAACTCATTCATGTTTTTCTTAATACACCCATTTATGTTATTTTCAGACATTTCAGTTCTTTTTCTCAATAAAGATGTGTCCAATTTTTCTTAAAGGGATTAGTGTATTCTTGCCTTTGGGTGAAACATATCTCACAGTTAAGACTGTGAGGAATCTTGCAGTGCCACTCTGCAAGAGAAGCGAGATTGCACCTGAGATTAATAGTGTTGTTGACTTCTTTCATAGACTTTTTGCTAATACCTGTCTGAGAAGGTGATTACCTACAGCACTAATTGGCAGCAAAATTAACTCCAAATGGGTACTATACATGAGGTTTGTGGAGCATTCCTCCAAAAGTCCTCAGAACCATCTGCTAGTGAGAATTCCAAGATAACATGCTTCAGGACTTTATTTCAATTTTCACATCCATCTGTTCTGATCATTAGACACATCTGATCTCCCTGTTGGAGAGGCTCCCCCTGACCGAGAGGGGCGGGGTGAGAGGTGCAGCTTCATGTAAGTGTTCCAGAACTCTGACCCCTCTGCTTCTGTCCTCCCCTCAAAACCGAGCAAGGGGTGTGCCTTTCAGCAGCAGGCACAAATAACAGAGCTGTATTTTAATGAACATAAAGGAGTATATATATTTTCATTCCAGTGGCACTTTGGGACTGGTGTCTAGCTTCTCAAGTGCATCTGATGCCAGCTTTGCCAAGAGTATGTATAACTCTACCAGCAGGTCTCAGCTGCAAGTTTCAAGGTTTCGCAAGTGCTGGTTAGATTGTGGTATCACTCTAAGCTTGCTGTTCGGGAGGTGTCTTGATCTACCTGTAGATAAAATATGACCTGATGGATAAAAAGTATTCACACTTTCAATTGTCAAATACAAGTGGATGGAAACTTGATCATGAATGGTTTTGTTGTTGGATTTATTTTTGTGAGTTTCTGTCAATTCTAGTGTTAATCAGACAGATACACTGTGAATCACAGTATATCATAGTGGCTTCTTCTACACAGATCTGACAGCAGTGGTATTGACATTTTCCCACCTCTCTTAGCAATATCTCCTTTTCATGTAGTTAATTCAGAAAAGCTTGACTGATCCTTATCTTTACATCATGGCTTAGTTCGTACAACACTGAGTATAACTGACTTTGTATGTAAGTCCAGATGCTATCTGGAAATGTGTATGCTGTACAACATTATGCTTGGGAGAAAATACTTATTTGTAGGAGAGCAATGTAGTCCCCCTTCTGTATCTATCTGGTCACACTATTTACTGTGTAGATATTTCTAGTTTCTCTGGGCCTCTTAGACAGGTATTTCTGTCTTCCCTCTGAACTTACCTTATGCCTTGACAAGGAGTCTTATGAAAGGTCTTAGTACTTCAATCCTTTTCATAAAAGTAATTCTGTTACATGACCTCATCCTGTTGCTGACAATTAGATTTTTCCTTTTGAAATTTTCAGAATGCTTTTTGTTTATGTTGCTGAAGACTGCATTTTTATTACTTAAAAAAAAAAAGAAATGGGAGACTTTAATCCTTACTTTGTTATACTCCACAGGAGTATATTTCATTCTCATCTAGGAAAAGCATACTTGCAATTTAATGCCAAGGGAGCATTACATATGGTCATTTTATTTTATTAATATTATATTCTTGCTAAGATCATAATTTGCTTAAAAATTGATTAATATGATTTGCAAGACTACTGAGCTCTTGTCGTATATAAACTTTTTTAAACTGTTAAACCTGTTGTATGGCCTTAAGGGTTTCTCCTAAAGTGGGAGCAGTATCCAATTCATACTTAACTGGTTGTTGTGTGATGGACTGAATAGCTGAGTATGCAGTAGTTTTGCTTATGTACTTAATTTATAATTTAGACTATAAAAAATAAAGTACATCTGAGTATGCAGTAGTTTGATTTAGACTTTAATTAATTAATTAATTAATTTATTTATATTAATTAATTAATTTATTTAATTTATTATTTAGACTATAAAAAATAAAGTACATCTGAGTATGCAGTAGTTTTGTTTATGTACTTAATTTATTATTTAGACTATAAAAAATAAAGTTTGCCATTAATTCCATTAATTTATGTTTGCATCACTTTTTTTAAATAAACTGCATTAACCTGTAAGGAAAGACAATTAAGCAGTTAGTTTTAGCTAGAAATGTTGGAAATGCAGGGACTGAATTGGAGCTGAGAAATAGAAAAAACTTATTTTGCTACAAAATTTTCTTGTTCTTCTGTCCTCAGTACAGAAGATAAGTGTATCAATATGCAACTTAAATAAAAATTTGTCTGTGTTTCTGTGTGTAAGTAGATTTATTTAATTATTGTAAGTACCATAAAATACTGTGGTTTTTAAAAACACCTTCTACTACTTTATTAATCTTTTATTCAAGAAATATTTTTTCTCATTTAATATTTCCGATGACTAGAGTGATTTTTTTTTATATATTAATTAGAAATTTTCACTTGAATAGGAATGTCAGTGAACTTTTTATCCAATATATTCATGCATTGAAATTCAACGCTAACTCTAGGATTATAATTCAGCTTTAAAATGAAATATTCAATCACTTTGCAAGCCTAAAAGTAGGTAAGTAAAAGCACCTGTAAGAGTTGAAAGCTTGTACTGTAGGTGTAACAAATTCTACATACCTCTTTCTTGTAAGGATCTCAAAATAAAGTTATTGGTATTGCTTTTGTCATGCTGAGCTGAATTGCTCATAAAAGCTGCACAGAGGAAAAACAAGGGTTAGGAGAAAGTTGCACTCCAGTAGGGTTTTCAAATAAACAGATACATTTTGTTTCCCAGGAACGGGTCTTTTAAGATTCCAGGGGTCCTTGTGACTGCTAGAACCACACAGTATGCGTGTACTGTAACTCCAATTCTATTCACAGCTGAGGGAGTATTATTCAGGTGGTCTGTGACTTTTGGATTCAGATTAGGCTCAAAATTTAGTCTTCCTCAAAAAAAAAATAAATTTAGTTTTCTTCAATTATTGAAGTAATATTGAACAGTGTTAATGAAAGCATGTCTGTTTCAATGGTAGAACTGAGTCAGCTAGTTTTTTCTTTCATATATCACTCTGGAACTTGATACTAAAACTTGATATCTGTAGGACCTCCTAATAAATTCACTTCTTAAATTTTAGAAAAATAACCATATCTATATAGAGATACTATAATTAGTGTATACTCCTGATTTTGTTCCGCCTGTCCCCCATCACCGATCATGACTTCAGGGTCTCTGCTTCTAATATCGAAAGCAAAACTAAAGGTGCTGTGAAGCGCTGTTTTTAAATGCCGTTGCAGGGTCTGACCACTGGATGTCAGACACCATCTGTGAATGCGTCACTCAGCTCAACACCATCGACTGCTGTCTCCAGAACCTGTTTGTAAACATCGTGACAAACTACCGTCCCCCCCAATATTGTAGCTGGAAAACCTTTCTTAATGGCAATCATTTCTGTCTTCAGCTGTCTTTATCATTTCCTTTCCATTTGCTGACTTGGTAGTCAAAATACTTCTGTTCTGTGACAAGCATTCATTTGGACTTTCTTCACAGCTTTACTGTTTTGCTTTTCTCCTTTAAGTAACAGTTTTCCTTTTTGTTGATGTTGCAGATTTGTGTTTTTGTGAGGACACCTTAAAACAGGAAGTAATAATACAAACAAACAAACAAACAAACCAACCCACAAATTCTGGAAATTTCCGGATTCTCTTTTGGTTGTGGCAAAACTCCAAAAGTGTTGTTACCTTACTAATATTCCTGCGTAGTAAGTTGGTTCTTCAGGGGTCTTTCACTAGTCTTCAGGCCAGGAGTCTGTTTCTGGACGCAGAATTCTATTTCTAAACCATTACTGTTGTAAAAACGTCTGATCCATCTCCTCCAGTGGTTCTTTCCTACTGTCAGTTTATTTTGTCATCTTGTTCTGTGGCTTGGGTTTTGGGGGGATTTCTTGTTTGGTTGGTTTGGTTTGCTTGCTTGTTTGTTTGTGTTTGGTTTGGGTTCTTTTCTTTCCTCTATTGCATAATAATATTATGAACTTTTTATTTCCTTTTTCTAAAAATCTTCACTTTTCCTATCTTCATATTCTTCCTCCTAATAACTTGACATGTTCTCTTTCTAAAAGAAAGGTTGAGGAAGTGGTGAAAGGAACATACATAAGACAAAATTACAAGAACAGTTCTAGAAAGTCAGACTTTTTGTTCACCTTTCCTTCTCTGATCAGCCATTACAGAATGTCCAGCGAAGAATACATGAAGAAGGTGCTAACATGCAGCAGTAGCTCTCTAGGGTGCTCTCCCTGCCTCCAACAATTTGTAGCTCTAGGCCCTTTCTTTACAAGCAAAGGTCTCAGTGGTTTGTTATTTTCTTTTCCAAAAATTGTTCATCTGATTTTGGACCCATATAAACTTTCATGTGATGTGGTAAGGAGTTAAAGAGTTTTTCAGTATACTACATATTCTGTGAAGTATTTTTTCTTGTTATTTTAGAGCCTATAGTGCACAAAAGTTGTTCTCATGCTAAAAAAAGACAGTGGAAATCATTCCCTATTCATTTTATCTAATCCCAGTCATGTAGTAGATCTCCATTTTACCACTTTGCCAGTCATCCCTTCTGTAAGGTAAAGAATTTTACCATACATCGTGGTACTTGAAAAGTATTCTATACCTTGATTCCTTGTTACCTCCCTCTTTTTTGTTCTGTCTTGTTCTTATAGAACAAAAATATATGCAACCTGTAAGATTTGGGAGCTTTGTAGAATCACACAGTGGCACCGTGGTGTTTTCCTCTGTTCCATCTTAGTAATTCCTAATACGTTTTGATTGCTACTGAACACTGAGACAATGTTTTCATAGAGCTGTCATAACTTCAAGGTTATCTAAGTGTCAATTTTCAATTCAGAGCTTGTCATATTTGTAAAGTTAAGAATTCTTTCACATATTCATCACTTTTTTGTTTTATTGTATGCTGTATTTCATCTGCCATTTTATTACCCAGTCAGGACTAGAAAGTCATGTGGGTTTCTTGTTATTTTTTTTTGTTTGTTTGTTTGTTCATTTGTTTTTAGTTCCTTGTCCATGTGCCTTTCATCTTTCTGGAAGAAGTTAGTATCAACATCAGAGCATATTTAGAGATTCCTCTCGGTGTTTACTCACTTTTTCATATAATTTATGAACATAACGAAGACCAAGTAGAGACCATTTTGGGATTATGTTAGTGAAATGCCATTACTAAGAAAACAGATCAAATATCCTTTTACCCATTTTTCTTTTACTTTTCCGTTGGCTTACTCATTTGAGGATCCGTATGCCATGGCCTCCTTACTTATCTTAAGAGCCTCTAGTAAGGAACTAAGTGCCTTTCAGAAATTCAAGGTTGTCTTAACCTGATTTCTTTGTTGAGATACTTGCAGACTTCTTCAGGGAGTTTAAGTGGAAGTAATAATCCTTGCATCTATATTCATTCTCTATGATAAGATATGATTCAGTATTCCCAGCAGCTGAAGGACCTTTGAAGAATTGTGATTTTTCAAAGCAGTGAGTCAGCAGCACTACATAGATCCGTTTTCTCTACTTTAGAACCAGAACTGTGTCCTAAAACTCACCTAGTACAGCCTTTACACTATAATTATGTATGTTTCCTTAGCCATGGCATTATCTATCCAAGTCATACAACTTCAGTGTTAAGAAAAAGCCATGGAATAAGAAGATTATTCTTTAGTGCAAGTGGTTTTGGAAGGAAAAATGACAGTACTACTCCTGTGATGTTATGCTGTGTGCTGGCAACCTCTGGTTTTAAAATTTCAGCCTTCTGCACAATGGACAATCATTAATCAGAAAATAATTTGAGTAAAAAAAGAAGTCTTCTGTCTTGTAGATAGATAGGTTGTGATTTTGTGGGGTTTTTTTGTTCATTTCTTTTTCTGTATTTTTTTTATGGTTGGTTGGTTGATTTATTTTTTTTCTTTGGAGCCTTCTCTGATCTGTGTTCTCTAGAATTTTTTTTTCTAGGCTTTTTTTCGTGAATAGTTCACCTGTTGGATTCCTGAAGGCACGTTTAGCATCAACCTTAAATATTATGCTCTGTCTTTTGTTTAATACTTTGTCCTGTGTTTAACTAGAAAACAACTTATACCTCCTTATGTTCTGTGCACCGTTTCTGACTGCTACCATAAAATGTAGTAAGGTCTTTGAAGGAACCTAGTTTCCTTGTTAATAATGGTGGTTCTCTGATCACCATGTACACAAAACCTTCTGCCACTGCATCTTCTGCATCAAAGTTGAAGAGATTTAACTCAGTTTACTCTGGCCAGTTCACTCTGAGATATTCCCAAGTCATCGTTTATGAATGTTTTCAAGAATGCCACTGGAGGAAGAATTCCATTCCTCTCTTTGTCCTTGCTCTAACATTTCTTCAATGATCAAACAAAAAAAAAAGAATAAAATTAAACTGGCAAAAAGTGAATTTCCAACTGATTATGCCAGTTTACAATATACTTATATTTGGAAGTAATATTTAAGACAAGCACCAGCTTCAAATGCTCATTTCAGTGACCCTGAGATTTGTTAAGGATTTTGTAAGCTTATCATCAGAGGCTGCTAATTCTGCAAGCAAGAATACACAGAGGTAACTCATAATGGTAAATTTTCTTCAACAAGATATGCTCAAGAATTTTATCCTCCCATTGACTGAGTCTCTCTAGTTTCAAAACTCTCTTGAGGTGCAGATTTGTTTCTCATAATTCACTGGCAGGCTGCAGTTCATTAAAAGCTGCAACCTAAAGAGTGGTATGGAGCAGGAGACTGTTTTTTTTCAGGAACAAACCATCAGAGCTTAGTCTGACAATGCTACTCTCAGAAGGCTTTAATGGAGGTTGCATTAGTGTCTGGCAACTGTGGATCTGGTCCAGGGTGATTGAACTTGGTGTCAAGGTGAATGTCATGTTTAATAGGAACAATCAAGTTATAATGCCATCCAAAAAATTCAAAGTACAAGGGTCCATATTTTTGTAGTAGTCTTTTCACTTCACATGAGCTTTGTCTCTTCAGATGCGAGTCCTCGTACATGGCTATGGCAAAATCCAGGAGTCGTATGAATGTGTTGAAGATCTGTTTTCAGATGTGAAAATTTGCTTAAATTTAGAATCCAAAACCTTACAGGCATTCACTTTCTTTTCCTGTCAAAAAGTGGAAAGCATGGTCCCAAAAAACATCTGATCCTTTATGGATGATTTTTCAATCAAGTTACTAAGTTTCAGTTCAGTGCTCTTTTATCAATAGAATTTCAGATAGGCTTCTTTAAAGCTGTGAAACCAGAGATCTCAAAAGAACATGAGATTTGAACAGAAGCCATGAAGTAGATTTTGAATTTATAGGTCTTTTATTTTCGTATGATGGTTACAAGTATAGATTTTATTTTTATTAATGTAATGTGTTATATCAAAGACTTTAGTCTTCAATATAACCATGATGGTACTGGGACTTGTATCAAATTTAGAGATAATTACTAAAAAACTTAATTTTAAATTATATTCCCTTTTACACTTAATTTTTTTCAGATTCAGGATCACTAGTTTTCATAAGTAACACCTTATTAATTTAGAAACCGTAGGAAAATAATCTGTATTTTAGCTTAGGTAATGTCTTAGCATGCAAGTCACCCTACCTGCTGAAACTTTATGATTAGTCAGAGGTCTAGTGATTACAATCTGAATGATTACATTATGTGAGTTGAACAGTGTCCATAGTGAAAGAGAGGAATTTACACTGGATTTCCTACAGATGCCCAGAGAGTATTCATGTTTCAGTAACTATATAGATAATTACAGCAGTGTTCAACTCAATTTGTTTTGATGCTGTTTTCAAGTAACAGCTTCAAAACATGCTCAACAGTTGTGAAAGTCTTGTTTCTTGAGTCATACTGTCAACTTCCACACAATATCAAACAACTGTCATCTGTAGGTAAGTACTATAAATAGGCAGCTAGGCTCAGTGATTGCTGCTAGACCAGAATCAAGGCTGGAAAAAATTTAAGGTGAGCCAAAGCTGAAACAGAAATTAGGAGTAGCACAAAGAATATTTAAAAGAAAGAAAGAAAAAAAAAAAACAAAAGCATACTCAGGAATCAGACTTGGAATGAAAAAACCACAGAATCAAAATATATACGAAATAGAAGGACAAGGTAAGTGTTTACTTCAAGAAACAGTAAGCTGGCAGACAGAACAGTCAGGAGTGGGAAGCAGAATTAGGCAGGTATTAACTGAGTCTGAGGAGCAAACCATAGGAATGTAGTTGCACCTGATCACAAATAACGGAGAGCTCACTTGGGTGGCATGTCAGGGTTTGTCAGACCCAACAGTCACATGCACAAGACAGTCTTCAACTGTTCAAGCTGTTCAGACTTATTAGGTCTCACTGGAAAAATTCCCCTCCCTTCAGTAGAAATCCAGATTAACAGGCACCACCAGCAACATGACCTCTTTGTTGCTGTTGTTTATTCTCCGTGTGGTTGCTTTGCTTGTGTTTGCTTCAGTGGTAGTTTCTTCAACTGGTCTGTCTTTAAAGAAGGGAAAAAAACCCTGAAACAACACTGGAAATTTCAATATCTTTGTAAAGAAAATAATTCTGTTATGTCCCTGTTCTCTGCTTTTTTTTCAGCAATTTTGAGTCCTGTTGTTTTTTAAAAAAAATAAAGCAATACCCCTTTGACAGTGAAGTAGCTTTGTTGAGAAACTGGTACTACTGGAAAATTCTTTTACTTTAAGTAGGGCCTGCAGGATAATGATAGAAACATTTTCTAAGAAAACAATGGGAAGAATTTGAATTTTATATGAATAAAATAATAAAATTAGCATCATCTTGACCAACGTGCAGAGCACACAAGCCAAGACGTATACAAGATGATCCACTGGCATGTGGAGAAAACAATATTGGCACTTGTAGTTATTTTCTATTAGAAAAAAATGTACTAATATACCACTATGTATAATACTAATAGTATAAAGAATATTAATTGTGTACTAATATGAATTAGCTGTACTAATATAGAAATTGATGCTGGTGCCCTCATTCAGTCAGTAGGTCAGATGGTCACAGCTGGTATGGTACACGAGGCATCCTGGGGAGGATTGGGTTTTCCACAATGCAGAGGGATTGACAGTGACACCCTCATTGTTTTCAGTGTATTGTCAGTAGTGCCATTTACATGTGCCTGCATAAGTGGTTTTACAGATTGTACTATCTGTACATTAACCCTCACAAAATGGACAAGTGACTTAAAAAGATTCCTGCAAGGAAACCATGATTGAAGATAGGAACAAGGATTGAAGCATGGAACAAGAAAATGGTAGAGTGCGAGTTCTTTGTCAACCTTGTGACATCAAAACCAATAGTGATCTGATTGGATGTGACAATAAGTTGATTGAAGACATTAAAAATTACCAAGACTGAAATATCCTGGGAGGAAAGGCTGAGAGAATTGGGTTTGTTCAACTTGGAAAAAGAGAAGGCTTCAGAGACCCAATTGCAGCCTTTCATTACCTGAAGGGAGCCTACAAGAAAGATGGAGCGGGACTTTTTACAAGAGAATGTAGTAATAGGACAAGGGGCTATGGCTTCAAACTGAAAGAGAATAGGTTTAGATTAGATATTAGGAAAAAATTCTTTGCTGTGAGGATGGTGAGACGCTGGAATGGTTTGCCGAGAGATATTGTGGATGCCCCATCCCTGGAAGTGTTTAAGGCCAGGTTAGATGGAGCTCTGAGCAACCTGGTCTACTGAAAGGTGTCCCTGCCCACAGCAAGAGGTCTGAACTGTGATGATCTTTAAGCTCCATTCCAACGCAAGTCATTCCGTGAGTCCATGATCCTACGATTCTATGATTTGACATCCACTGTTATTAATGAAGTTCACTATAAGTGTGTACTGTGTCTTGACGTATTAGCTAATGGTAGTATGAAGCCATTATGATTAGCAAGATGTTTAGAAACTAAGCATGCAGAACATGAAGACAAACCTTCACAAATTTTTTTCAGTGATGTTTCAAGTCATGCTGTTCAATCCAGTACTTTGCAAAACTTAATGATAAAAATCCAGAATTTTCATAGGTAATAGCAAAAGATCACATGCCACTGGGGAAACAACTGTTATTCCTGACATGGTAAAAATCACTGAAATAATGCAGGCAAAACAAGATGGCAACAAACTAAAACGCACTCCTTTGTCAGTAAATACTGTTGGAAGATGCATAGAAGACACTGCTGGACATCTGAAGAAACAAGTCTTACAACAAATATTGCTTTAAATGTACTGGAGAAGATCTATTCTCATCAGGAAATGGCTTTTTTACTAAACCCAACATTTTATGAAAAAACTGTAACCGCTGATGGAGCGTCTGCTTTGACTGGAGGGAAAAAGGCATTCCAGACTCAGGTTATAGAGAGAGCACTACATGTGAAACTCCTTCACTGCATCACAGGTGAGCTATTGCAGCAAGGCAGTTGGAGCCAGGAGTGCACAAAGTCCTACAGGATAACACTGGTGTGATAACTTTACAAAAACAAGCTCTTCCAACATTAATATCATTGCCAGAGTTTGTAATGAAATGGGGAGGGGGCATGGAATTCCTTGGCACAACACAGGTTCTCTGGATATCCTGTGGCAAAGTGCTTAAAAGAATTGTCAAACTTGACACATTTTTCTTTCACAAAAAGACAAGTGTTCCAAATTTACTGACCTTTTTGGTGATGACAAGTGACTGTGAGTAGTTTGCTACCTAGCAGGGATTTCCTAATCACACTTAATGTGTCCCTTCGAGGTGAAGGTGACATTTGAACGAGACACACAAAAGTATTTTTTATGTTATTATTAACTGTATGTTGTTTATTATTCATTAAAAATAATAGCAACAAGGACCACCGATCTACAGATCTAAAAAGGAAGTAATTTAAAAACCAGGCTGAAATTTTATTCTACTGTTTTTTAGTGTGACATAATATATCTATTGCAACATCTCTGTTAATATTTCAACAGGGAAGGAGTACATTTATCTCATTAATAACCAGTATAACATAATTCATTTTGTTTGTCAGGTGTATTTGGCTTCTGCTTATATTGGTTTTGAAATGTTTTTTGGCTGTACTAGAGGATCAAGCATGTGGTAATGATGCAGTATTGCTCAAGTGAGGAGTGGCATCTCTTATAGAATTTGTTGTAAAATATAAAATTCTAATGTTCTGATTAAAAGTGATGATAAGCATGGCATTAGGTTCATAGCTTTTACTTGTCTTATCCATGTTTTTTGCTGTCAACCACTTTTAGACTTTGAGTTCTTAAAGTCATTTGGAAAAAAATGGAAAAAAACCTCCACAACAAATCTGGTATTGTATTCTTTAGGTCAGAATATAATTTAACTTTTTTTTTTTTTAAACTTATCTAGGAGATGGTAATAATGTGTTTTAGGGTATGATAAAAGCAATTGCATTGGTAAATACTATCTGAGTTTTGAATATCTTTCATATTATTATTTTTTTGCATATGTTTTTTCAGATTTTTCACATGTTATTTTGTGTGTATTATTCTGTATTTTAAAAGTAGATATTTCAAGTGTACTGTGAGGCATAAAGAGGGCATCTTTTGAGGGGGAAGAAAGCAGTATTGGGTGTAAAATCGGAAAACTTGGTAGTCGTTTTTGATGTGTTAGACATAGTTTAGGCTTCTGTGGTCACATATGACTGTTATTTAACAAGTGGCATGTAAAATATTTTGTTTGTGTGGTTATGCCCAACAGTGTAATTCAGCTAACCCTTAAAACATATATCTCAATTTAATTAAATTTGTTAAAATTTCTTTAAAATGGTAACAAAACATGTTTCTACTTCCTAATAATCAGTCTCTGTCAAGTTTTTAGAGAAGTTCCCAAAGTCAGTCTTTCATTGCAAAAGCAATGTGAAAGCAAACAAGCAAAGCAATGCACATCCATTGCTCCCAGCACAGACCTCCAAAGGAGCTGCCACAATACAACTCATTAAGAGTTCCCATGTATGGTTAAATATAATCCACTTGCCCCAGTTTGGGATGTTTCAAGACTCCATAGCTCATCAGGTTTCTCATGCAAAATAGTGAGCTCTAACCATGTTCAAAACTGGTATCAGAGATTTTGGAGGGTGCCTCTTTTTTTCTCCTCTCTATCATTAAACTAAACAGATTGCCTACATTTTGACGCTTTTTTTGCCTTTACTAATAAATACTACCATTAATAGAATTTCGGGATGTCACAGTTTGTACAAGTCATTTTAATTTTTTTAAAATCACTTGTAAAATTAAAATTAATTGTGTTAATTTACTAATCTTTTACTTCCTGGAGATTAACTTTTTAAAAAAAATGTACTACACTCCAACACAAGAGAATGTATATCTATCATCAAAAATATGGAACAGTTGTTAAATATGGGATTGAAATGAACTTCTAAAGTGCTAGAAGACAGCCAGCTGCTCTACTGTAAGAACTGACTATGCTTTTGTCCCTTTAACTGGAACTATAACAGTACTTTTGTGACAGCTAAAAGCCTTCTAATTTCCAGCCTAAAGTGATTTCTGATAGATTTATAACCATTTTCTCAAGCTTGTGTTGTCCTTATGTTTAAACATCTATGTTCCCTCTTGGTGTTTCCTTTCAACCTGTATTTATTAGCAAACAATGATCTTCACTTGCACCATAAATTGGCATTGTTAGTCTTAGCTCAGCTGCAGGCCTTATTTTCTGTGTGCCAGCACAGACTTACATACTAGAAAAGAAACCCCATCAGGAAACTGATGATTGAAAGCTTTTTTATTGACTAATTAGTTTCTTGACCCACTTCAGTGCATAGCGACATGAGCATTTGGGCTGTTAGAAAGATGCAGGTGATGCAGAGGCAGAAATAAAATTTTGGTGGAATTGGAGGCAATAAAAAGGTAGTGCGCTATCATTTTCTTTAACTTGGCTCTTATAAAACAGGGAATTTTCCATTCTCTCATCATCCTAGTAACATTTCTCCACACGTGTTCCAGTTTGAATCCATTTTTCTTTAATATAATTTGCCAGAATTCTGCATAGCTCTATACACAGGGGCTCATTAGTGCAATGTAAAATAGCATAAAGGTTTCTCTTACTCTACTGAAATGATCTTTTCTGATTTAAGGTCATGTTTGCCTTGTAGGGTTGCATCACATTGGTGGCTCGGTCGTCCTGAGATTGACTAATATGTTATGATCTTCATTTCCCTAATAGGTTTTCAGTGTATTAGCTTCTGAGGAACTGTCACAGAACTAGATTTAGTCATAAATAGTTGTGTATGATGACAGACTGATATGTCTGCAGAATCATCATAGTACACAATTGCTCCCATATTTCATTCTCTCTTAGCAGCTCAGGGTGCCAAGATCACACCAACACTAATTTCACATGGCTGCTGCTAAGCTGACTGTGTACTCAGCCCCTTCTGCTCACACGTCTTCCCCAACACTGTCAACCTGGCTGCTAGAGGGGATAACAAAACAGAAAAGAGCTCATTTCAATATGGGGGAGTAGAAGATGGGTTTAAGAGCTTAAGGCTAGCCCCTGCTTCTAACAGGGCTGGATATTTTAGGTCTCATAGCCACATATTACTGGGGCTGGGAAGTTTTAATCAGTTGAGACTTTTGTACCCTCCTCTTCATTTCCCCAGATTAGAGACAACGTAGTGTTCTAGGAGGATTTGACCACTGACAGAGACGAGCACAAAGCAAACTGTGGGATCTTGGCTATCTGATGCTGGAACTGGAAGTTCTTTTCACCTGGGATGTGTACGTTTCATCTCTCTGCCTCTGCTGGTAGCTTTCTCTTGTCCTCCTCAGACAGGGTACAATGGACCCAGCCTGGAGTCAGAGAGGGGGTTGTGCAGAAGGCAGTGGGACCATGGTTGTCTGTTGTTGGTGGTAGGGATGTTGCTTAGCTTAGCAACACACTAACTTCTCAGGGAAGATGTTCCTGTCCTGGTTCCTCTGTCATCGCTCCGAAATATAGTTCTGAAGCCTGTTCATGCTGAGAAAATAAGTAATTTTATCCTCTCCTTGAGGGCATCAAAATCCAATTTGGTATATACTGCTAAGAAGCCTTGAGCGCTGAGCCTGTGTCCCAACCTCATACTTTGTATTATTAAATGTCATGACACTTCTATTACTCCAGTCCTCAAGTCACCCAGTTCTTCCTTTATCATAGTTCAGTTCTTTGGATTGACACATGGTTAGGAGGCATTGATATCACTCCTACTTTTTATGCCAGGCAGTTTTAAAAATATTTAATAAGATTGTTCTCAAAGATGAATTTTGAGGAACTCCACTACTAACTTCACTCTAGGGCAGAGGTCTAGCAGACAAGAGTTGACATCTTCTCCTTAGCCAGTTCCTTGCTTCGTACAATTGTAGCTTTAATCCCTATTTTATGTAAAACTTCTTTGTAGCATATTCTGCTTTTCATTTGTTCGTAAAATTTGCTCTTTTATTAAACTCATCCAGTCATTCTAGCAGGATTACATTGATAGTCATGTCACTTTATCTCATTCTCTATTTACCCTCACGTATTTAGTGGTTTATTTTTTTCAGAACTGGTTTTAGATTTTTTTGTACTTTGAGATCAGAGTAATGTGTTCAGGTGTGTAGATCACTTTTTTTTTCTGTACTGTTTGCTGACATAAAAAAGGTAGAGCAATAGAGAAGTAGGACAACATTAGCTAATGGTGTAAGTTAGGCTATTCCTGTAATATTATTTTCAGTTATGGTTGTTATATTTCAAAAAGGAAAAATTATTGAAAAAAGTGTTCAGAAATAGCTATAGGAATGTTTGTGGGCTTCTTGTAATACGAGTTATGATGATAGGCTTAGAAAGCTCAATCTGTTCAATATGTTTGAGTGAGGATTCAGATGTAATTTGATCAAAGTCCACAAATAGGTGCATGAAAATGAGATTTCTAGTATTTAATGGCCTTAAACACTAAAGAACAGAAGCTTGAAACGGAATGTAGACAAATCCAGACTAATAAATAAGGTGCATATCTTTTAACAATGAGGGTAACTAACCTTTATAACACATGATTTAGATTGTCATTACTTGGAATCTTTACAAAGACATTTAGTTCTGATCTAATAGCAGGAGATTCTTTGACCCACAAAGGAAATGTGGTCATGATAATTTACTTATAGTCCCTTTTTGCCTTGCTCTTTTTCTACTTCTCTGCTAAAATTCTGAAACATAAAACAAGTTCCTCCAAAATACAAAAGAACGGAAATAATATTAACCTCTATTCTCAGTTTGCCACGTATGATGCACTTATCTTCATTTTATATACTTAGGAGGAAAAGACCTTACAGAATGACATCTGCTTGCTCTCCTGCCTTGTTAATCTGCAAATGATGGCGTTTTATAGTCATAAGATGTTGGAAACTCGACCTTATTTTTATAATGCAACAAAGCTTGTTATTTAGTCAAGATTGTTTGAGCTTAAATTAATTCCTAGTCAGTCTGTTTTCAAAAGAGCATTGCTTTCTTTGTGCTGTGAAAACTATGAATGAAAACCCCCCATATGTAGAATATTGGTAGGCACTTAAAAAGGCAAAATGTTGCATTTCTGTTTTATGTGGGAAATCAGTTGTAGACAGGGAAGTATTGGGGTTTTTTTGGAGTGAAGTCTTAGGGAAACAGACAATAATTCACTAAGAAAGATGGGCAGACATAGGAGTAGGAGTAGATGGTCCAGTGCTTGAAGTGACACTGGCATGAGAATCTCTGGATTCTTTTAATAAAAAAATGTATAAGTTCTGTGCTTTATACTTACCATTCAATGTGAAAGAAAGGAAAGTTATTTAGCTTTGTGTATGTCACCAGACTTCATTAATTAGTAAATAATTAAGGAAGAGGTTTTTATTAAACTAACAGAGGGAATAGGAGATAAAACTGAGTCAGCTCAAAAATATTGCATCTTAAAATATTTCCTTTTATCACTTTCTTCTTTTTTCCCATATTATTTCACTTGCTTGTGTGTTTGTGTGTTATTTGAACAATTTACAAGTTATCATCACTTAAGAAAAAAAGAAGCATGAATGGAGAAACAGAGGGTTGGTTTTTATTTTTTTAGTTTAGAAACATTTTAACTCGAAAAGCACAGAACTACTGATTATTGCAGTAACATTCCTTGACATTGTGCAGAAAGTCAGAAGATTGAATTAGCTCTGACCTTTAGGAGAAATCTTAACCTGGACAATCAAAGTAAAAATAGATGAGCAGTCTTTGACAGATGGATTAATAGATTGCCATCTAGTACACTTTTAAATCAAAGTTGTTTGATTAGTGTACTCTTTTGTGAAAAATATATTGGTAATGCCTCTAGAAGAAGACTGAAACGTTGAGGATATCTCAAGGATATGTCGCATATCTTGAGGATCTAAGGACAGGAAATCAACTGGGTTTTACAGAATTGGATAAAGAGAATACACTATCCCTAGGTATTCAAAAACAATTATAATAACTTTTTAATTGGCATCTGATTCAAGAACATAAAAATACATTATAGAATCTTACGAGAAAAGCCTACCTTTTCCTTTTACGTAGTGGAAGTCTGAGTGGGCACTATGGTACTTAATCTTTGCCTGGAATTTTGTAATTTGTTTATCTAGAGTATTTTGGTCCAGAATACTTGTAATCATTTATTTGAACTGAAATGAGGTTTAGGAAACACTTATTTTAGAAACGTAATGAGGCTAAACATAATAGTATACCGTTACATAATTTTTTTCTGTAAGGGCAAAATTTGAAGCAAAAGTACAAAGTTCATCTGGATTTGTCTGTTAGAGCAGATGTCCAGGATGAATACAGAATTATTTTAGTCTTTAAACAAGAGATTTAGAAAGCTTCATGTTTTGAGTTGAAGTGGAAATAGCTATAAAAAAGAAAATTATTTTAATGCTGAAGATATGAGCTTTTCTGTATAATGTACATTTATTTAAAAATTATAGTACTGTTGCTATTCCATTCACAGCAGTTCTTATTTGTCATGTTAAATCATGCCAAATTGGTGGTTTTTACAATGATCCAGTAGAGACTACAGGAATACTGTCTATTCCATTTTTAAATATTGAACTTGCTAAGTAGTAGCATATTGCTTCAGCAGATTTTCAGTGCACCATTTTGCCCTATAGAAAATAGTTTATGGGAAAATCTACAGCAGCCAGGACTAAAGCATATTAATTTATTCTCAGTAAAGATGTTTTAAAAATAATTGGCATATTGGTATTATATTTCTCAAATAACTTCTTACTAAAAAAATACACAATTTATTAGAACAAACCTCAATCCAAACATGGAATTTACTGTAGCAGTATCTGCTGCTCTTAATTAAACACGCTTTTTTGTCACACAGCATCATTTTATGAAAATTACTTATTAAACAAGTGCAGGACTTTACATACTACTGTATGTGACTCCTTGTTCACTTGAACTTGCAAAAAGTTGAAATCTATTGTGAAGAAAGAGCATTAAAAAGGCATAAAATTAGTATCACCTTAAAATTAGTTAAACTCACTAGTTGAAAAACATTTAAATTGCTATTTCTTAAACGACATGTGAGCACAAGAGCTGAGGTTGTTCAATGCTGCTTTACTGATAAGTAAAAGGTTTGCAGATTGGCTGCGTTCACAATAGAGCTTAATAGAACAACGTTGTAAGACTGAGAGTGCAGAGAATCAGATAAATTATAATGACGTATAAAGCAGACCCTTCTAACTAGATAATTGTTACTAATATAAGGTGGGAAAGTAATAATGATTGTTATAACCAGTAACATTGGTGTGACTGAAGACTTAATAATAAGACTGGCAATAAACAGACCTGAAGAACAGTAATGCATTGTGATTTGATAGAATTTCTACGTATAAACTGCAGGGCTTCTTGTCCTTCTAGGCATTTGAAAAACAAGTATGGGTGACTACTGAATTTCTGTTGTGAGTGTCTGGAAGTGCCCAAAGACATTTCTGACAAAGTGGATAGGATCTGAAATTCATGAGATTCAGGGAATGAGAGAGAAGAGCTTGAGAAAGGAAAAGAAACATTGCTGTCTTATGTATAAAACAAAGGGATAAGACACGATTAAATTTTAAGTTTCATTAAAAGAGGGCTTTCTGAGAACTGCATGTATTTATGTAGGTACAGGTAAAGTGAGAAACCACAGGTTTTTCTTTGTTTGCAGGGTTTATGTTAGGGTCCTAGGAACAGTTACAAAGCCAAATCTTAGCTGTGCAGAGTGGTTCAAAATTTGATGTGGGCAGAGACTCCTTAATCTGACTTAAGCTTTAGATTTTGAGTGTAAGCACATTTTTTGGTTTTTTTTTTTTTTTTTTTTTTTTTTGATTTGTGCTTCTGAAGTGATTGTGATCCATTAGTATTTTTTAATGATTACTTATCTACCATATATTGGAAATATTGCAATAAATTTACCTAGTTTTCCTTAGTGTGTACTAATTTAGAGAATCTTAATAGATAATAGTAAATTTTTATTAAATGTACTAAGTACATCAACAAGCCTGCTCCATGGGACAATGTAGAAATACACTGAGGGGTAACCCCTTACATATAACCCAAATATTTCAAAATGTGTATAAATCGAGTTGACTGGTAATCAGAAGAAAGACAGAGACTCAAAGAAATTAAACATGTTACCCAATATTTCAGAACAGGTCAGTGACAGAGTCAGAGGTGAGACCCACATCATCACACTGCCTTAACCAAATGACCAGAATTTGCTTTCCATATAATATAATGAAATTTTAATAGGAAATTCTAACGAGAAAAAATGGTGATGAAAAGCATTTTATTATATCAAATAGTTTTGGGGCTTTTTTCTTTGAAAAAAAAGTGTGATCTTTCAGTCAACAGTCTCATCAAAATGGGTTTTTTTACTTTCCCATTTTGGTATTTATAGACAAAAATCCCCACTATGTTCCAGCCAGTGTATCAAGTCTAGGGTCTTAACTGTACTAGCAACATTCTCAAATCTTGACTTTTTAAACATACATGCTTGGTGTAGCATCTCATCATTGGGAAAAATTCTATGTAAATAAATAAATGTATATTGACATTAATTTTGTAACCAAATGTATTAACATATGATAAACATAAATGAAATGTTACAGCTCATTGTCGCTCAAATACCAGAACTTATTTTTACTCTTTTAGGAAGATCAAACTCATAAAAACAGAGAGGGACTTGGGCAAAAGAGAAACTTTTGGAGGAGCCTTTTAAAAATATTTTAATGTAATCTAATGAACTGTATAAACTAATAACTCTTCATTACTTGATAACACTTTGACTACCCTGAAGAATAATTTACTAAGCTACTACTGCATTCTTCAGCTACTTACTATGTATCTGTGATTCATGTGATTCTTTTAGTGTATTTCAGTGAGGAATGAGTAAGAGAAATAGAAACCCTGTTCTAGGATATAATCACTATTTCTTAGTAGTAAATTCACAACACTGTTAACAGCAAGAAGCTCCTTGTGGTTGCAAGATCCCTATAACAAAGAATTTTGAAGAAGACGACACAGATGAGGAAAAGTTAAAAAATTCAAGGATACCCAAGGAGTAAATATAACAATATTTTAGTCAGAAGTTAGAAATGCTCCTAAGTAACAATTCCTTTCTCCAAAATTGAATCTGCTCCTTGTTAAAAAACTTATTGTTATTTGGAATTAGTTAGATTTCCACTGTGATTTTTATCAGTCTTTGATTTCTGATCCAAACTATGTCAGTGAAAACAACAGCAGATGCAATCCTTGTTGGGTTACAGCATAGACCATTTATACCTTCAATGTCTCATTTATCAGAGAAATTAATTACTTAAAGGTCTATATAACAGAGTAGTTTGTGAGGTATTTAGGCAATGGAGTTCCCTAAAATACAAAAACTGTTTTTCATAGCGTGGAACTGTGGAATTATTTCCCTGTTAATAAGTATAAGCAGAATAAGCTAAGTACTATAATTATTACAAGAACCACAAAATATTCTGAGTTGGAAGGGACCCACAAGGATCTTCAAGTTCAACTCTCAAGGGAACAGCCCATCCAGCGATTGAACCCCCCACCTTGGCATTATTAGCACCAGGCTTTAACCAACTGAGCTAATCTGAGGGCCATTCCCAAGCAGTGAAAAGAGTCTTTTCTCATGCTCAGTTTTCAGCCACCAACTCCTTTATGAAATGACATGGCTGGAGATCATATTGCCTCTTTTTGAAATGGTGAGTCCTATGGATACTTAATGACATTTCAGAGAACAACACAATCTTTTTGAAGGAAGGATGTGCTAAGGTGCTCTGTTGAAACAGTTGTTGTGGCTAGATAAGATACTTGGAATTCTTCATTTATGAGAGCTGTCTTATCAGAAATTATTTATGTACAGCAAGCATATAATATATGTGAAATATTTAATAATTTCTGTAGGAGGAGAAAAAAGTTTGTTTCTGATATAGCAACATTTTAGCAGTTTAAGTCAGTTGCATTCTTCAGGGCCAAGAAAAGGCTGTTATGGTAGTGCTTTTTTTCTCCCAGCTGTATCATTTGACCTAAAAAAAGATTTTCTTCTTATAGAATTTGGTTTGTTTGGTTCTGTTATTTTTTTTAATATGCTCAGATGATCACAACTGTAATGCTAGTATTATTACTTTAATAAGTATATATAAATAGTATAACAAAAATTCAAGACATCTGTTATTGCTATAATGCATTTTACTTCTATTAATTTATAGATAATGTACATTATAGAAGCAAGCAAAGCCCTAATTTTCAGCAGTCATATCCTTAGACTTTCAGTATAAGTGGCATTTTTCATTTTGCCACTGAACACGTGATGGCTTGCTAGACTGCTGGCGTACCTTATTGTTTTATTAAGTATTGTGTAGTGAAAGGTTTCAACATTACTTTGCCTCACATTGTTTAGCTGAGATAGTTCTGTTGGACTAGCTTCACTTTAAAACAAGTTGAACCAATATATGAATAAATTGTCTGATTTGGATCTTTGATGGTAAAAAGGTTCCACTAGTTTCTGTGGTATTCCAATGCCACACATTGTTTTGTGCAGCATCTTAGATGATCAGTTGATTTGTTTATGAACTGTGTGGAGTGAAAAGACTCCACTTAGTAAGAACTATGAAATTTAAGAGTTTTATATCTAAACCTGTTGAAAAATTGATGCTAAAATAGCCATGCTATAGTTCTCAGCCAAACTCATCTTCATATAAATCACAGACCTTTGGAAAGGATGGAAATGGAAAACGAGGAGCAGGGCTGAAGGAAGAGAAGCTGGACTTGCTTTGCTCTTATCTTGTCTAGACACATAGTTCTATATGTTGGGAATAGGTGAAACTTAGGAAACCCAAACCTCATCTATACGATTAATTCTAAAAGCATTTTTGAAATTACCATAGAAGTAATTTCAGTAGCATTATGAGGTTTTCTTGCTCCCATTTTTACAAGAGGAAGTATTCACAAGTTGTTTTGTC
Source organism: Manacus vitellinus (assembly GCF_001715985.3). Classification (NCBI taxonomy): domain Eukaryota; kingdom Metazoa; phylum Chordata; class Aves; order Passeriformes; family Pipridae; genus Manacus; species Manacus vitellinus. Next base: position 15,543,545 of record NW_021940535.1, on the reverse strand, counting down.
ATGCTGATTCAAAGTGGAGTTCCAGCTGTTTCTGTGTAAATCTTTTCAATTTCTCATATCATTTTCTTTGGCCAGTTTTGTTTTTGCTAAATGGGTCTGTGCTTTCCAGGGAAATAGCTGACAGGCAGAAAGAGGAAATTAAAGCAGGTGTTTGACCAAACTCCATTCTCAAATGCACTAAAAATTACTTAAAACCACTAGACTTCAGAACCAGTTTTAGGGTATGTGTTTTTGAGGTCTAAATCCTTTATATAAGCCTCTGAAGTGATTGCAGTGAGTGGCTGTACCTAAAAGTGTAAGAAAATAAGACTAAGTGAAATAACCCTGCAGAGTAATACTATCAATATACTAGAGGCTAAATAGCAACTATACATTTTATTTCCCAATTTTATTGTCTGGCAATAGGCTGGTTGTAGTCTAGTTTGAAAAGCCCTTGAAAATACGGTGTAGAATTTTGTTTAAGCACATCTATAGGTAGTATTTATGAAGATATGTACTGCTGTCAATCAGCCAAAAAAAAAATGAGGTCAAGTCCCCCAAAAGAAAGCAAGACAAAACATCCTAAAATAATTAAAACAAAATTCAAAAAACCTTCCTCTTTTTCTTTTCAGATTTCTTGCTGAGGACTCTTAGTAATGACATTGAAAGTGTTTAATAGTATTAACTTTCAGGATTTATAATTATTGTGTACAACTGCGTTTCCTTGGCTACAACTTTGAAGGACAAATTTTCACAAATATTCTTAATACTCTGAAATAGTCTGAGTATAGGCTGCAGTATATGCAAAAAAACCCTGAACTTTTGACATTTCATGTATTTTTAAAATATTTCTCCCTGTTTTGTGGTATGTAGGTTTTCTTCTAAAAGAGGAATTTTTATCAATAAGGAAGAAATAAATCATACATAAAACAACCATTTGGTATTCTGGTAGCTGATTTTCACATAAACAGCAAGAAGCTGCTGTAAATTAAATGTTTCCTGCTGATCCACTTCCTTTTAAAACACAGTAGGAGGGGCATTAGTTAACATTAAGGCAAACACAATTATCTGCTGACTGCATTGTATTAAAAATAGCTAACAGCAATAATTCTTTGGCTTTTTCTATCTTTGCAGGTATGTTATAAAATTAGTTCATGCAAACATTTTGGACAGCAGTAAAATACTTCTTAATGATTTCCTGTGTGCCACTGTGATTCTTGGCCACAGAAGTAAATTTCAGTTATGAAGACACATATTAACCATGTATACTATAATGAGTTTCAAATTATCTTGTTTTCAGTGGGCACAAGGAAAAAGTATGTGTGGTAAACATGAAATAAACCTCTTTTTTTCTTTTAAAATTAACATATGTACCTATATATAAATTATTTATTTCCCTCTTATATTTGTCTTATACCCATGTATGGAAATATGGAAGATGGCTGTGTCCCAGCCATCTGGGTCCTTTGTCCCCAGAATCCTCTTGTCTCCAGGTAGAACTCCTGCAGCTACCCTAATACTGTATCTGAGAGAAAGATGAGTAAAAAACCAACCAACCAAAAAATCCGTAGTAATTTCCACAGAGTTCAGCCTCAGGAACTTTATTTTCTTCTGTGGTGTTTTTTTTAATCATTGTTCCAGAATGTTCTACCCAAAAAGGTGAAGATGCATGTTTTGTTCACTATGTATAAAAAAAATGTTTGTCTTAGGTATTTGTTTTTCATGATGCTTCTGCTATTGTCAGTTATAGTACTTATTCAATAATTTCATATTCAGTTATTTGAATATTGTTCTCTTATTTCAAATAAGTAAAAACTCTGGGATAAATTATGTCCTAGCCTAAAGCAAAGAGTTAACCTGTGCTAACATTAGTATCAATGAGAGCTGATCTTTTTCTCTGTTTATTTTGATAATGTGAAACCCTTTTTCTTACAGTTAAAATAATATTTTTTCTTACAAATAGTGTCCTTCTGAACTACTATTTTAAATGATCAAAAAATGGAAATAATATTGCATAAAGATCTGGAACTAATTCTGAGGCATGTTGTAGAGCTGTGGTTTTAAAACACCTTGTGAGTCACATAGAGAGAGAAGGAGGAAATACAAAGAAAAAGCTACAAAGTATACTTATTTTTGCTGATAAATCATAACTAGAGTAATTCTTGCATTTTGGAAGGGTATTTTTTGTAATTATAAAATGCAATTTCAAAATTTCTTTGCAATTAATAAAAACAATTTCTAAAACCAAATAATGTTGTCAAGAACTCCAGGCATTACATATATGATGAATAATTCCTCCTATGAGGAACTCCATGTATTTTCAATACTAGAATTTGAATCTCTTCTCATTGCCCTACAGAAATTCCAGATCTATTAAGGGGTGCAGTACTACTCATTCTGAATTAACTTTCTTAACCCATCTGTAAAAAGGAAGACCACTCTTGGCCCAGTTTAGTCATTGTATATGTACTAGATTAGTCAGAACTGCTACTCTGTCCACATGTCCAGTTAAGTAGTTATATTTTACTGCAACACATCTGATCAGTAAGAATTGATTGCTTTGATCATTCTCACATGGACCAAGTCCAGAGTGTTGCAGTTCAAAGGGCTGCATCCTGTCATCCTGTCTGTGCTCTTTTTTGAGAAAGGCTTTTTAATTTTTTTTTTTTTTTTTTGCATCCAGTATATCACAGAGAGTCAGATATAGAAACTCATTTTCACATTGTGCTGACGTTTCTGCTGCCCTTCTCAGACAAGGCAGGATGCATAGATTGGAATGCTGGTGTGTTTGTAAGCCTTCAAATGGGCCATCATAGTCTTAATGAAGGTCCTGGGTGTACTTCTAAGCTCAGACCTTTAGAAAAAAATCGGAGCTATTCCCTTCTGCTTCATTGTGTGCTCAAATATTACACCTGAGATCTGCCTTTCTAAGTCTCAACTGGATTCAATACAAGTTCTATCTTGTGAATAGGAAACTAATTTATAGAACTGCAGAGAATAATGATAACTTATATAGTCTTACTATATCCAGTGGTATGTGGAAATGATGAAGTGTAAGAATCAAGTGAGAATGACAGTCTCACAGCAAATTTTTTTGATTATACAGAGCTGGTGTTTCAATGGTAGTTACAAACTTAACAATGAGTGGCACACACTGGAATTTGAAGACAAATACAACATTTGAGCAGGAAAAAATAATGCCTGAGTAGATCCCCACTTCAGCCCTCTGACTGCCATCAAAATTTCCTATTAAATGTTGGGAATTTGTAACCATGTATAATTGGCTGCCTTTTTATGCAATTTATTTCTAATTGATTTTGAAGAAAGAAATTTCCATACCTCATGAAGAAGTCTCAGCATATTGCAGCCTGTTTTAAAAGACAGCACTATAACTCAGTATTTGTTATTATTTGTTATTACATACTTTCTTTTATTTGAAAAAGAAATATTTTGAATAATCTTGAAATGGCAACATTTTTTTCAGGAAAATGGGACTTGTCACTTGGGACACATTTTATACTCTGTTGTGCTCTGTTCCTTTCACAGCTCTTGAAATATTAGTGTTCTGCATCGTCTTTGGACATGAGAATATGTTTCTTTTGCTGTTATCTCCTGGAAGCATTATCCCAGGAATTCCTAGATTTTTTCTATCTTATGCTAGGCTGTTTGGTTCCCATTATACTATTTATTACAGGAAAGCCCTTTAAGAGTAATGCTTTTGACATACTTGAAGCCTCTCAGCTCTCTTCTGTTTCTTGTCTTTATTTTCTGATCATGGTCCTTTAGGTCAGACAAAGTATAATCTACATGTTACTAGCATTGAAATGCATCCTCATGCACGCTGCCTCTAGAGCCTCTTGGGCATGTTTTGAAAGTTATTTTTTTCACCTGTGTTGTTGGGGCTGGTTTTGAGTCGAATTATAATGTGTTGTGAAAGGGATAGGAACTTCTCTGCCCCTGACTGCATCCCCCAGAAAGGGGTCTGAATTCATGTGGGTTTTTCTTTTCAGACCTACATCTGCTTAAAAAAGTGACTGGGAAGGGCTGTACAGCATCTAAGTATCCTGCATGATCTGAAAGCTTTACTGATTCTGTTGACAGGGTGGTTTTGTATTTATATGCAGAGGGAGGTCAGATTGAAATTAATACTATTTATAAGGCAATGGGTCATAATCTTTGCTTTAAGAGAAACTTCAGACTTGTGAATTGTCTGTTAGTGCAGTGTGCTTTGAGGAAAACCACATTGGCCTGAGGCATTTCTTCAACTGAAATTTGTTATGAATCTTTTCCAAAATGTGCAAAAACAAAAGTTCTCTTTTGAGATATCAAATAGCATATTTGACTAAGTTGAAATGCATTCAGTATATTTTCACATAGTTGAAATCAGTTGTCCTGAAGGCATTTGACCCAAAACATCATCCAAAGGGATGGAAATCAGAAATGAAAGTCCAGGAGTGACTGTCTTTTAGGCTTTATCTACTCATAAGTTGGACAGAGTTTATCTTGTGATACTGAGTTTATGACAGAGGAAAACTGTAACAGTGATTGAGTTGTAATAACCTAAATTGATGGTAGTGGTGTATCTTATGTAAGTAAAGATGAAGTTTTTTTGTTCCTTCATTATTTCTCAGTATAAATAAACAATTTCCAGATGTTAAAAGCAAAATGGGATAAAATAAAAACTTTGTTATTTACTACTTAAATTATCTCCTGTGAAAAAGTTGGTATCTTCCAGCATTTCCAAAAGCCTTCTAACAATTAGAAAATTGTCACCAAATTACCTTTGTCTTTTGAATGATTTTACTGTGGTATTACACTCTTTAGAACATTATCTCCTGATTATTTACTCTCTCAGCTTTAAAAAATAATTCTGGCAAGAATGATTGCACTGTAATTTCTTATTGAAAGAGTCATATATCAGACTTTGACCATATTTCTTGAAAGTGATCATGTGTGTGCAAAAAATTAGGGATATATTATCTAAAATTTGTTTAGAAAATTGACCCTTTCCCATAAATGATTTTAAAGGGAATAGGAGGTGCAGCAGTACCAGAAGGGACTGTACTCTTGGTTCCCAATTGAACACAGTTCTAACATAATCTTCAAATGAAAAATGTAATTATCAGTGTAGTGTAGTGACCCTTATAAGCAGAGAATGTTCAGTTTCATGTGTGTGCTGCATTCACAGGGTCTTACCTTTTATATTTCTATGCAGTAAAAATAGTAGTTTTCAATCTCCCGTTTATTAGTATTTTATTTCAACATATTCTTGCTGCACTTCTTCAGCATCAGATCTTTATAACTACAAATGCTTTGAAAGGCTTTTATATTTCAGGACACATCTGAGATGTTGGAAAATCTGGACAAAATCTGTGTGCTTTTGTACTATTGTATTTGTTTTGCCTTTCCTAGTGGCAAAATTACTCCATCAAGATAGGATTATCACAGAATCACAATATGGTGGAGATTGCAATAACCTCCCAGGGTGGTCTTGTCCCACCTTCCTTCTCAAGTAGGGCCACCCACAGCTGTTTGCCCAGGATTATGTTTGGGTGGCTTTTAAATATCTCCAAGGATAGAGACTCCCCAGCATCCCTGGGCAGTTCTTAGTCACTACCATGGTGAAAAAGTATTTCCTGATTTTCAGAGAGAACCTCCAATATTTCAGTTTGTGCCCATTGGCTCTGATCCTGTCACTGGGCACCACTGGGAAGAGCCTGGCTCCATCCCAGTTGCAGTCTCCCTTCAATTATTTGTATACATTGGTAAGATCTCCCTGAGCCTTCTCTTCTGCAGGCTGAACAGTTCTCTCAGCCATTCCTCATTGGAGAGATGCTCCAGTCCCTTCATCATCTTCACGGCCCTTCTTTGTACTTTCCCTAGTACGTCTCTCTGGTACTGAGGAGCCCAGAACCAGACTCAGTACTGCAGGTGTGACCTCACCAGTTCCCTCAGCCTGCTGGCAGTGCTTTGCCTAATGCAGCTGAAGATACCATTAGCCTTCTTCAGTGGCTCATTATCACTAATGGGAAAGCATTTTGAAGATAGAAATGCACTGAATACTGTTACCTACCACAGTTCTCTTCAGAAGCATATGCTATATAAGCAGACACTTTTTTTTTTTACTGTTTTCTCTGTACTATTTTCAGAACCGTGATACCGCACCTTTGAAGACTACTCTGGAATCTGGTACTGGGAAAAACACTGTAGAGCCACCCAGTCATATGAGCTAGAGCCATGTTTTGAAAAAAAAGTAATTTTGCACAATCCAGAATGAGATGCTTTTCACAGCATTCTTGGTAAATGCTGGGGGGGTTTTTTGCATATAATATTTTGCATGCTCAGATGGCATGGAAATAGTGACAGCATATAAGAAATGTTGCTTTATTAAGTTTATTTTTTCAGAGAGTCATAGCATGCTTTGGATTGAAAGGAATCTTTAAAGATCATCTAGTCCAACTCCCTAACCATGGGCAGAGACATCTTTCCCTAGATCAGGGTGCTTTGCATTTACTTTATAACATACCTTGGAATTCAGCCATCAAGAATCAGTTAGGTGACTTGTGTCATCACACTCTCACTATTGCCCTGCTAAACTGTCCTCACATATTATCCACTTTTGCACAAACTCACTGATTCGTCATGAAGTAGAATAGTTTGAACTATTCAAAGGAATAATTATTTAAACTGATCATTACATGACATGGTACAATTGCTGAAGAGCTTACTGTATGTTCAAGTTTAAAGTTGAAAACTGAAGTTGTATTTGTTTTTTTATCACAGAGAGTATCGTTATTGAGTTTTTGCACTTAACTGTTCAGATAACTGCTAAAATAAAAACAGACAAGTTTCTCTGATTCTCAACACAGCTTCAATTCTCAGTGCATTCTAGCAAAATGCTGGATCTTTATATGTTTGGAACATATGTTTCAGCAGTTACAAGCTACATTTCAACTGCATAATCTTGGCACGTTCCCTTTTTCAATATTAAACAATACTGGAGTTTCATTGTCCTTTGATCCTCATATATAATCCCTTTTGGTTAACATTAGGTTTAGGTTCAGTACTAGAAAATTCAGCTTTGGAATCTCTAAGTTGTCTGTAAGAGTTTTTTCATTTAAAAAATAGTGTTTGTCCAGAGGAGTATTAACTGCTACACAGCATTTAGATATGTTTGAGAACATCCAAAGCACACTCATTTCACTGTCCTGCAACTAAAATTATACTTAAAAGAGAAAAACCTGCAAAGTATAATAAAGATCAAAGCAAATCTCTTTCCTCCCACCCCAAGGAGTAGGGAAGAAAAAGAGAAACAGAACAAAGTGGATAAAAATGGAATTAAGAAAGGGGCAAAAAGAGACAGATAAAATATTAATTTTAAATGTGAAGGCTTTCCCTTCACTATTCTACAGGATAAATGGTCATAACCCTCACATTAATTTTTCAATGAAAAGTCCTTTAAAATTATTTTTGCAATTTTTGCAATAATTTAATTCCTTTTGAGACATTTTATAAACAAAAAAATAACTGAAATGATTCTCAAAACAATTCTATTTCTGACAACTATTGTTATCGAAGTTTCTTAAAGCTTCCCATAATTACATATTAATTTTAAGAAATATTTTAAGTAATGCATCACCCCATTTAGACCATAGTAATTTTATGGCCTCAAGCAAACATAAATTGTCCTTGAAAATACTTCTTCTTTGCTACATTTTGCTTATGACTAAAAGACAAAAGAGAAAAGAGAAAAAGAGAAAGAGCAAAAGAGAAACAAAATGTGAAAGTGAAACTCTAAAATCTATACATCACTTAAAGCAAAAACTATCTATGTTTGAAAAGTGTCTTCCCATCTTTTAAAAAGATTCAAGAACAACTACAGGTATCACAGTCTGTCAAACCTCTCTTCACTATTAGAAAAACTGATGCAGTGTAATTAGGAGAAAGTAATGAAATGCTTGGATAAATATATGCTGATATGATCAAACCAGCCTGGCTGCCACAAGGGTAAATCACACATTCCTGACCTGCTAAATTCTTTGAGTCAACAGTACAGTGTATAAAGGGCATCTTGAGGAAGTAATTTACTTTGATTTTTCAAAAGGATTTCTGATAAAATCTCTCACAAGAAATTAGTGAGAAAAATAAAGTAGCCATGAGGTAAGGCCAAAATTCTGAGAAGGACTAAAAGTAAGTAAGCCAAAATAAGCAAGATTTTAATAAATAGCTTCTTCACAGTCTAGGGAAGAATTCTTAGCAGGCAATATGAAACACTTAAGGAAAAAATGAGGTTTTAACCAATAGCTAATAATTTACCTTGTTTTAGTTATTATACTGCCTAGATTATTGATTTCTAGGAAACCTCTCATGTTTGCATTTTCATCACAGTTCACTAGGACTACAGATGTATTTTAAGTACCATTTGATTTTAACCACACTTTTCTAGTATTACAGCTTCAGAGCATCAAATTGACATTGCTGCAGTCCAGTCCTTCTGACATTGGTGCTTCGTTTTTCTCAGTGTCACTTGACGCAGCTAAGTATTTGTCTGAATGTTTAGTAAATTAGATCAGAAAACCAATGTGGATCAAAATTAATCCCATATCCCCTCTAACAAAGAGTTGGAGTTTTGGCAGGTTACTTTGCTGATCCAGTTCATCATGTAGTTACATAAGTACATCTGGTGATGTAAGAGAGGGAATAGAGCAAAGGCAGGAATAGTGGCTGCAGGAGATTCCTTCTTTTGATGACAGTTCCTGTTTATTCTTGCTTCATGTTATTTTTGAAGCCGTGTCTAATTCTGAATAGAACAGGTAGTGAAATCAATTATATCCAGTCCAAACTTGAACTCTAGTACTTTCTGGCACAGGCAGAAATGCAAATGGTGAGAGAATTCTGATAAGTGCAATGATGAGAGACATCCTAAACGGGCTGTAATAAAATATGATGCATCTTTGAACTATATATCGATTTTCACCAGACTGCTATACTGGGATCCATTTCACTTTACTGAAGCTTAACAAGCAGTCAAACTGGTAATCATAAGAAAAAATATTAAAAATTATTAGAGATAGCAGAGTCTTGTCTGCATTATTATGAGAAATACTTAAAAATATAACTGAACTTCCAAGCATGATTGGAAGTTTACGAAATGAAATATAAGCATGCATGATGTACTTCATTAAACATGCTTATTAATATAACATTTCACATATATTAAAAAAAATATTTTCAGTCTTTTTTTCAACTGTTTAGTAGAAATAGAGACAGGAAAAGCTGATTAATAAGTTTAAATGCTACTCTGAGAGTAACTGGCCATACAGAGGTCTTAACAAAGCAGTAAAATTTCACCATTCAAACAAATAACTGAATAAATAGCTTTAATTTTTGCCTAAATTAATGTAGAGGGGAGAAAGATGTAACAGAAATTTCCCTAGTTCTTTGATGTCTTGATTATACCTGAACATTTTGGCCAAAGATTGTTGGCAATAGATGTTGGAGACCAGTCATCTCTGAGTTTTTCACTGTTCAGGTACTTGTAGCAGGTGATTGACAGCCAAAATATTATGACCAGTATGGGTGCAGTACCATTTCTGGCTACCTTGCAAGAAGACAAACAGCATATCATCTTGTTTCAGCTGGCTCTACTTGGACAAGAGTAGCATGCAGAGCAGTATTTTAGCATGCATGGAAGTAGTCAAAGTTAATAGATTGATGTGGTGGAATAGGACAGTTTCTTTAGAGCAGTGGATTTATAGAAAGTCTCTAGCTACATCTGCAAACTCTGAATCTTCTACTTAAATTTAGTAGAACTTGAGTTTGTGAACTCTTTGAGAGTAAAGTAGGAGTTTTTGTTGAAAGATCAGAGAGGTGACAGTTCCTCAGCACACAGTACGCTCCCTAGGCAATCTGTCCTACCATTTATTCAGGTTGATCTTTAGGGATACAGATTTCTTCAGGTTGCATGCTGCAAATAGTCATTGAGAATACAAGACAGGAAGCTGCACAGTCTCTTAAACATGTCTTATTTAACACTATTATTAATTATCTGAAAGAGAGGGGTGTTAAAAAGAAGATAGCAAGTTTCATAGATGATACTAAAATAGGAGGTGTTGCAAATATTATTGGAAAAATAAATTAAACAGAGGAATCATAGGAGGTTACAAATACAGGAAGGAAATAAGTAAAACAAGGAAAGTTTTGCTTAGAAAATTCAAAGGTAATTACATATAGAAAAATAATATGAAAAAAGTTCAACATTATAAACATGGAAAGTAGTAAAAAAAAGAAGCTACAGGGACAATAATTGAATGGCAAATAGTATATGAATGTGAACTGGAACATGGAATTAAAACAACCGATTTGATTTGGGAGGCAAACTCCCTTCTCCAGCTCTCTGATCTGCAGAGCACGTAAATAAACTGTACCATCTTTCAGAATAATGCATTTGGTTCTCTCAAGTTTACCTCACCAATTTTGTGAGCTGGTTGCTAGAGAGGATGTGTCACCACAACGAAGCATTTTTATCATGGGCAAAGTTAATGCACGATGTGAGCTACATTGCTATAAGCACAAAAATTATAATCCCTCACTATCTTTGAGGCCAGAGATAGGTGCAGTACAGCTGTTTATGGCAGAGGGAGAGGCTGCATCCGATTTTCATCGTTTCAGGTCATTCTCTGCAGACTGGGTCATACGGTGGGGCATGCTGCCAGCCAAAGAGCTGCAAAGCATATTTTTTGCACTCGTATTTTCAGGTGCTGCACAGTGCTGCAGTTTCTCTCCATCACTGGAGGAGCTGGAAAGAAACCGCAGTGCTCTGCTCAAGTCAAGACTGAACAAGAGAGGTGCAATGGTGAGGAGGTGGAATTAATAATGCTGTCAGTAATTAATATTATTCGTTATAAGCATCTCAGAGCTTTCTTTCCTCTGCAAGGAAGAGTTGAAATTAAAACACTTTTTGATACTGGAAGGGTTGGTTTGTGGAAGAGGGTAAAAGAAGTGGACATATGTTCATGAATATGATTATGTTTACAGGGTACATTAGGGGCTGGACCATACAGCTCACTAAAGCTGCCGTGTCCCTTGATATGTCTCAGTGCTTTCCATGGTCAAATACAGGACACTTGTAGAATACCCTACAGGGTTAGAAAGGCTTCTGGAGCTCAAACAGCCTACCTTTGTATTTCACAAAATTGGGACCCTCCTATGAAGATTCACATAGCTGACTTATTTGCCGTGTTATGCCACTGCAAGGCAGCTGATGCTTGGCCACGTATAATTCAGACAGAAGCATACTCCAGCTTGCTAGGACATGATCTGAAGTTTTCAGTCTGCAGCATGCCTCAGATCTATTTCACTTTTAGTTTTCCAGTTTACAGTAAACATACCATTCATAGCCAAATAGTGTGGGCCTGGGACAACTATGGACCTTAAGAAAAGGACTTTAAACACACACTGCAGAAAAACAGAGGTGAAGGCTATATAATATGTCTAACAGCTAACTGAAGAGAACTTAATAAGCATTCTCTAGCAGAATAGATTCTGTACAATAAAATGGAAACTGGCATGTGTACAGTACTGGGCAGTTTAACATGAGCAATAGTAAATGAGAAGACAATGTTAGGTTATTAGTAAATGCTAACCCTTAAGAGACCTTGGATATGTACCCTGCATTCCAAAGCATGCTGAATGCACTGGAAATCTCCATTGCTATTGTCACTAAAATATTCTGCAGTTGCTTATCATTTTGTTGTGCTCATGTACCCAAACATGGAAAGTTTGCACAGCTATCATCTTCCTAGCTAACATCTTGCCACGTTTGCTCAGCTTTATTTTATGCCATGATCACATTCATCCTTTCAAGCTGCAGGTATCTCAGGAAACAATAGTTCAGTCTACCTCCTTAGGCACTGTGTGTCCTTCATACCTTCTTCAGAATTGCACTTGACATTTCAATATCCAAAACTTAGAATATGTAATATGTCCTGTTGATTTCCACACTTGAGTTAGGCATCAGGAAGAGTTCAATGCTCCTGCTCCAAAGGCAGAAAATATTTCAAAGGACTGAGACTTAAAAAAAAAAATGAAATCAGGAGACATGAGACAGAAGAAATAATTTAAAACACAGTGCAATACAAATATTTTTTAGAAGATGTACATATGCAGTGCAGTATTGATAAGCTTGGCAGAAAGACAACAGTCCTATCATAAAAAAAAAAGTTCTAAATGAGCAGAAAAATGTTAACAGTTAGGCAGCTGTTAGGGAAAAACCTTATCCAAGTTCTAAACACTAAGCTGCAAAGAAGTAAGGATCCTAATGTATCTGCAGCTGGGAAGTTGAGCATGAACATGAAATCAGTGCCAGTGGAATGTTTTCTCAGGGCAGGTCCCCATTCTATCCTCTGAGCACTAACCTGAAGTAGTGTTACTACAAATCTGTAAGCAAGTGGATGTATACTGGTCTCTGACTATTCCCATTGGCACTTCTTTTGATATTTTTTACCTGGATTAGAAGTCTTAACTTATACAACATTGTCTCTAATGTCAAACTTTATCTTTCTGTACAGCATTAATGCCTACTAATACTTATACTAATGTCTAACTGCCTATTAAAATCTACTATCATTATTACATTCCTCCCCAGTCTTCTTTTTTATATTTGTTCTTTGGAGTAGGGGTCATCTTTATTCCCTCTTTTTTTTTTTTTTTTTTTTTTTTTTTTTTTTTTTTGGTAAAGCTCCTAGCACAACGGGGCCCTGATCTGAGCCTGATTTTCTTAAAGTTCTAGAGGACATGTATTGGAAGTAAAAGTTTCAAAATAGATCTATGGCATCTGAACTTCTGTGCTTCACTGCATGACACCCGGTTTAAAGACAGGGTCAGATTCAGGAGTAAAATAGTTGGAAAGATAAAGTGGGGGCTCTGTGAGTCTTTTGACAGAAATAAGATCCTCCATCTATAGTCCTGCAACCTCTAAAACTGACTTGTAATGTTGTGAAATTATGTACTTTGTGCCAGCCTTCATTTGTGTGTTGAGAAAACATGAGGACAGAAGGTTACAACTGCTTCCACAAAAAGAAAAAAAAAGTTTAACACTAAACATATGGAAGTATCATGTGAAGCTTTGTTAATAATTTAAATAATTATTTGGTTGACTGGGGTACTATATCTTGTACTTGATAGCATTTCAATCAAAAAGAGTAAATTCCAAAATACGTGAATCTTGTATTAGTCAGTTAATACAAACTGAAAGAGTCACTATGTGAGACTGAGAAATAATTAAGAAGAAATAGATTTTACCATTACTAACATACTTCTTGAATTTCATTTTTCTTGATTGTAAAGGAAATTTTAAAAAACCCTCTACTACAGAACAGGGAAGTATTATGAAGTCACGTAAAGTACTTACTGATAAGCAATACTTTGAATCCTCGAAAATCTCTTCTCTTTAATAATTATACCAACTGCCACTTCCAACCACAAAGCAAAGCTTAACTGGCGCAGTGACTTGAGAAATGCAGCAGTTGTCTAGGGAGGCTAAACAACATACTATTCTGCATTTATTTTAATAGATATTTACACTCATACGCAATTTGAAAATGCACATACTTTCATAAATATAAACCAAAACAACAAAAAGACCTCAGCAAACAATACTGTTGATGATTTAAGATTCCATAATCCCCTTTATAGCCCCCTAATAGGCATTACATGTAGCAAAAACAAAAAAGGAAATTTTCTGTTTTAACCAGGCCTCTTAATCCTGAGAAGTATTTAATCTTTTGGAAATGTCTCAGTGGCACATTGCTGATGGCATGCAGTAAAGGTAGTTGACCTGTCCCCTGTGGAGCAAACCCAAGGCAATCTGCCTAATCTCATCCTGGGAAACATATCCAGTATCACTGCATCTGGAGAAATCACATGGGTATTTTTTCAGATGCCTTGCAAATCCATACACAAAAATTATTAAAACAAGCTTTGTTCAGTTCACAGTGTAGCCTTTTTGAAGCATCTCCCATGCCCTTGAAGAACAAAGCAGTCAGCTTTAGTTAAATTCTGTTTTTGAGATTGTCTGCAAAATTAATCTCATCCCCTTGAGAGGAAATAACTTGATCCCCACAATGCTGAGTTTCAGAGGAAATACTGGTACGGTCAAAATCTAAAATAAACACATAAGAAATCCCTATATTTAAGACATTGTCTTTTCCCATTATTAAGTGTCTTCAGATATAATACAATTTTGCTAAATTTTAAATGCTCAACTTGAAGTTTGCCATGGCAGGTGTCTGCCTCAGGCTGAAATGCATGTAGTACTTTACTTGTTTTGGAAGGCTTAGGCAAGCAGATCCATGCCTCACAATAGATTTCACAGGAAAATGGTTTTGCCCCTGTGAAAAATGTTTACGATTACCAAGGAAACTGCATTACCTTCACATTCTGAAGCAGTGGCCTAAAGTTTGACATGAACTGTCCTATGAAAATCTGCATACGTTTGGTATGCATTTATAACCTGCTGGGGGAAAAAAAAAGAAAACACCTCCATGTTTTTAGCCACTAAGGTTTGGCAACTATCTTCTCCAAAGCTTCATCTTAACTGGATCTGTTCCTTGGACTGAAGGGGCCAAGTGGGGCTTTGTGCAATTCCTCCTCTCTTTGACAAGTATTGTGGTTTGGAGAACAGAGCTTGTAGTAGGAGATTATCTCTCTTTTAGTGTCAAAGAACCCCTGCTGATGCCACAGCAATAAAAGGAAAACTGCCTAAGTGGAGCATTTGGAGCTGGATCTGAGTGTAACAAGGATGGGGACAATGATGGAGCACAGGAGAAGAGAGAGTAACTGAAATTATTAGGGAAAAGAAGAGAAGACAGAGAAAAGTGGAGTTAAAATGTAAAGATAATAGAAAGGAGTGGGAACAGTCTGGATCTCAGAAAGAAATGATTTGACCGAGAAGGCCAGCAGGGAATATGCAGCTGTAATATGGATGTACTGGAAATACCACCGGTGGAAGATTTATGTTTGCAAAATGATAGATAGGTATTGCCTTTGTCTGCCCCCTAGAACTAGTTTTTTGCTCCTGCCAGGTAATAATTCTGTAGGCCAAATGACATGCATGTCTCGCCTGCCTCTTGTGGTTGATTCACAGAAGAAGGACAGCTTTTCACAATTCAAACAGTTTTCTAGATTACATGTCAGAGGTCTGTGCTGCACCTACCAACCCAAACCAGTTGAGAGGGCTTTAATGTGATGTAACTTCTGTTTAGAATTTTAACTTTTAAAAGCTAGGGAGTTGCACTGACTTTCCAAATACAGTCTTGTTGTTCTTTAGGCTTTTATGCATAACATGTACTTATTTCATCGAAAATTCCTAATCGCAAGTTTTTTGCTGAAACCCGATATGAATCGGTCATTCTTGCAAGAATCTTAAGAGTCTATATGTTTTGTGTTTCTGTCATCAGCTACCTCTGAGGAGGGAAACTCTAAATTTAAATAAGCAAGTAATGAGAATATTCGAGACATATTCAAGCTCATAGAGCTTAAAAGACAGGGGTATATGTATAAGCTCAAAATGCAGCCGCCTGGAATATGTTCAGTGATGACAAATTTGCAAGGTCTAAGTACAGAAACCCAGTACATTTCTGTCTGGTCATTTCAGCTATGTTGTCCAATTTACTAGAGCTCTGGAGACAGTAATTGATCCATTCCCACACACTGTATGTTGCTCTGTATTTACAAACTCTCATTGTGTTAGTAGACATTGAAGAGTTTCCTTTGCCTTTGTACAGTAGCACTAACTGGGCTATTATGCAACTTTAATAATTTTCTTTTTTCATACTATTTACCATTTACCATTTCTTGCTTGCTGTCATTCTAAATAGCACTGATATTTACTTCCACATAAAATTACAAATGAAGTTTTATAATGAAACGGAAAAGAATATTTTGACTGCAGTTCTGCCAAGTATGCAGTGCTTTTTCATGGTAAATGCTCCCTACAGATATCATGTCTTATGATCACTGTTGCTTAGAGTTAAGAAAAAGACCAAATACCCAAGTGATAAAGTGTATTGCAAGATCAGTGGAACATACTGAAACTCCACTCTATCTAGGAAAACTGAGTCATTGCCATGATTAAGAGAAATGAGATGACTTGCTCATAAATCCCTAGCAATAATCATCTCTCAAATATCATAGCTAAAAAACAACCATTTGTTTACAAATAGACTGTATCATCCTCTGGTGGCTGAAGTCAGTGAAGCTAGATCATATTTACCTCTTTCTGAAGTGTTCCAATACAGCTTAAAGGTTTCCCTTTGATGATGGTATGTCTATAAAAACTGAATCCACCTTAATGTCTTTGGATATTGCATTAAGTACAGCTTTTCTCAGACTATGCAAAAATCTTGAAATACCTCTGTGAGGCTTTTTTAAAGATAGTTTAATAATAAATCATTTTAAGTGATATAATGTAGCTACATTTCCTTTAGCCTTGAATTGTATTTGACTCAACAGGTTAATTATCTTTTCCAACTTCTGTGAAAATTTTTTCCTAAAACTTAGGCCTATCATGGACCTGAGAAGTGATAATAATCAATGTTGAGTATGATTATAAGAAATGTTAAACAATGAGCAGCAAAACAAAAATTTGATTACCAATGAGCAACTGAACATTATGACAAAATGGTTTTATCCAAATGATGTATTTCACGAGCAATTTAAAAAACTTCTCTCTCCTTCAAACTATTTTGTTTTGAAATCCCTATTTTCAGTGTAGAGAAAATGTCTATTCACATAAAATTCCTTCTAAAGAAGAATAGGGATTTCACTCATCAAACCACCACCGTCAGTCATAAAGGCTGTCCTTTATATGCTGTCCATACATCACATTCTTTTTAGTTCCCTCCTGAAAACAAAGTATCTTTAGCCACGTATTAGCAAGATAACAAGGAGCTGTGTTTTTACTAGTAGACAACTTGGTTGCTGTGCCAAAGTCAAGTTTTCATTTCTTTGAAAGAAATCACTCCAGAGAATTTTTTTCCCAACAACTCTTAAAATATATACCAGCACAAAATCAGCAATCACAGATTCACTTGAAGACCTGAACTCAAGCAATTAAGAATTCTTTGTACCATGACAAGTTACACAGAACAGGCCAAATGAGATCTTGTAATATAACAGTAACTTTTTAGTGAAATCCATACCTGTAATTTTAACTTTCCAGATTTTCTGAATTTCCACTTGAGAACATGTACAGCCAATATGTTTCTACATCCTTTCAATTTATATCTCTTCTGTCTGCTGCTCCTGAATCACGAACTTATTCTTCAGCCTGTGTGTTGCATCCATTTCGTTTAAACTTAGTCTTGACTCTCTGAATCTGGCTGCTCTTCTTTTAATGCTTGTCCATAATCAACCACACCAATTAGCAAATTTCTGTTCAGATTAGTTTCTTTTTCCAATATTTTAGAATTGTTTCAACAATCAAGATTTTATTCTGGTTTTGTCGATGGTTTTCCCCCCTGAAGACTGCTTTCAATTCTCCTTTGTACTTGAAGGGAAATTTTCAATTTCCATTGAGAAACACCCTTTTTTTAAATTTTTATTTTTTTAGGATATGGCTTTTTCCCAGTGCCGCAACATTCCTTGCTTGTAAATGCTTTTCTGGTTCATCCTGAAACATGGCAAATGGGACTGAACTAAGAAGCAGGGATGTTTTTGTTCACCATCTACTCTCTATTGCATTTCACATATGGGGGTGTAGATGCATCTGCATAATATGGAACTACATGCCTTATGTATGTTTATGCTTAATATACTGATACATACCCATATGTTTAAATGCACAAATACACAAGATGGTTTGAGTTGATTTTTTAATGAAACACAGAGATTATTTTTAATATTTTCTTGTCCCCTTTGTTTTTGTGTACACTGGAGATATAGTTGAAACATATTAAGTATTTCCTAAACAGAGAATAAAAAAAATTCTCAAAATGGAATTCATGAAGTTAGTTTCTTGAGAAAGAATGACTGAAAGGCAATATTATCTGCTTGTACCTATTTAACCCTCCCATCACTCAGAATCACGTCCCAGAATATGGGTGTCTTTAGTAGGAGGCAAATCTTAAATAAGAGCTTAAATGTTTTCCTTAAATAGATTGTTGTGCTGTTATGACAGGTAAAAAAAGTAAATGAGCTATTAGATGTCACAGAACTGTAGAATCACCAGATTTTTTAGAACTTCAATCTGACTGATAGCACTGCATTGGAAGATGCAGCTGTAGAAATCAAAATGCACATCTAAATAACGCTGAGTCATTACCCATGTTGCTTGAGAATGTAATGTCTACTGATTTGCATTTGCTTTGCTGTACCTTATTTTGGAATTCTAAAATGGCTTTTAAATTCTCAGAGTATTAGACCTTTATGTGGGTAAACTGAACAGTTACAGGAGTTACAGTAAGAAATATTGTTACACTGTAGATAAAATTTGTTATTTTTGGCATAAATTAATGACAGTGTGGTGGTAATTAAGAGGAAATGTCTAGTACAGAGTAGTTATTGCATACTTAATTGATACTTTTGCCTACTTATTTTCCTTTGAAGTGTATTTGACACTAGGCACTGTCAGAGTACTGGAGTAGGATGCCTGTTGGTCATAGATAAGATGTCAAGTCCTAATTTTATTCTAATTTGCTTTAGAAAAGAGAGAAGTGCCCAATAAAGTAAACACACAAATAATTATTCCAGAGCACTTAATGTAGGACTAGCAAAACAGATAACTTGACATGCTTATAAAAGCTGTATAAATATAGCGAAGAATGTAAACTGTAAAGTTTTTCATTAGAAAGCAATAGAAATGCAAATTGATTTCATGGAAGGCACACAAAATAGGTTTTTTTCTGAAAAATTGTTTTGTTGTTGTGAGATATCAGTGTGATAGTGCCACAAGAGATAGCAGTCGTATTGCTGTTGCCTAGTTCTAAGAAGACAGAGGTTTTCCCAGCCCCAGACCTGCCCAGATTATTATGCAGCTCTATTGTTTCTCATAATAATAGTTTAACACTTTAACTATCTTCCAGAAAAATTTCTCAGGTTAAACGAGAAAATATTTGCTAGATCTATTTCACATAGGCTTATCTTCACATACCTTCTAGCTCTCAAACTTGGATTCCATGCTGAAGTATACTGCATTCTGCTGTGGTGGAATACCATTTAACTTGTGATCAGCTGTGAACTGACTTCCATGAGAATACAAGGTAATTTAAGAGCTATTGCTGCTGGGGGCTTGAATCCTGACCACTTTTGTGTGTACATAGAATGATGTGAGGACTCAGGTTTTACACGCTGGCACAGTGTTCCCAGAAGGCCAGAGCTTAAACTCTGGAAGCTGAATTTCATTTGAGGTAGGTACAAGTAGACCAAAGGAAAGTACCTTTTGGAGGTTGAGAATAGATTAAGTGGATGATGAAAAAGTAAAAATATAATCTCTTGGCTTGCTATTGGACTCTGACTTCAACTATTTTCTGCAGCTGAGTTCTTCTGGTGCTCACATGAAATGAGACACACAGCTGTACGGAAAGCCCACAGACTACCAGTGAAGGTGACTGGCTGTTTGAAGGATAACATTGTCTCTTAGAGGCAAGTGCAAGTGCTAAACTGGACAGTGAACAGCTTTATAGTCCAGTTCTTGACCTCGGCAGTCACATCATTTGTTTGAGAATCTGAGCACTCACTCTAAATAAATTTTATCAAGATCTTACTGCAATATCCTGTCAAACACAAATTAATATAAAATTGATATATTTTAATGGCAAATAGGCGGAGCCCAATGGATCCCAGTGCTTTGGGATCTGTTGTGCAGGGATAGCTGGGAAACTGTGCTGATATAGAATTTAGTGAAGGGTCCAGTTCAGTGCTGAAGATGACATAAGAAAGGTTATCTGACTAATTCAGCCTCACACCTCTCCTGATCCAGGAATTTTCAATCTGCTTACACGACTGACACCAATGTAAAGTACAGACATGCCATGAGCCTTCACAACAGGATCAAACAAGAGCGCTGGGAGTTATGAATTGTGTCTACTGGTAGCAAAGCATTAGTAACTTCTCTGAAGTTAACTGACCCCTAATGATTGTCAAAATTATTAACTGCTTCACTGTAAATTAAAGGGCACAAGAAAGGAAGCAGACAAACACACTCTAACATCTGCATGATGTCTGGCATCTTCTTTGTTTGATCATAAACTGTGTTATCTTATTTTGGTGTCATTGCTGGAAATAGATTAGATTCTATCTGCAGCATTGTATTGGGGTTTTTTGCTTTTTCTGAGCACTAGTCAGAACCAGATTTCAGAATATGACATCTATTTTTTCAGGTACAATTTGAGCATTGCTTTTTCTGCAAAGCAAATAATAAAATATACAGATATGCATACAAACCTCAGCTCTATGTGCTAACTGAATACAAACTAAGCACAAATGGGCTTTTACAGATGTAAATTCTGTCATTTGCTTGTACAAGTGACAGTGATAAACAACCACACACACCAGTGATTTGCATGCACAAAGCTGAAGTTTAGCTCTGAGTGCTTTTTGAGACCTTAAGTGTCATACCCTGTTGACAGCATATTTGACCTGAGAACATCAGCTTTTTAATCAAAACATTTTCTTGCAACTTCAGTTTATTTTCTTTAAATCCATTACCATGTCTATTTATTTTTAATCTGTCATCAAAACATCTATGGTTAGGCTGACTGTTGTCTTTTGCTGAGCTATTGCTAATATGCTGGCAGGCACTGCTGTTTAAGTACATTTTCTTAGTTTTGGATCTAATCCTATTCATTTTGAAATGACTGGACATCTTTCCATTGGCTTTCTTTGATTGTACACTCCTTGGGGCAGGGATGTGTCTTCCATTGTTTTTTGTGAGTGCACTACCAGTGATGGTGTCCAAAAAATACAAGTAGACAATAATCTATTCTTTCAAGGAACAAAAGGATGTTCTTTTTGATGCATTCATCTTTCATCTCTCTTGAGTTTGCCATTCAAAGTCAGAAAACTGTTTGCGGGGTTTTTCACTTTCATCATTTTCCTAGGTTTTTGCATCTTATAGTCTTCTCATGTATCCTCATTAATTTGATTCATACTCACTTGTTCAAATGTCTCTTTTAAACTCTACAATTGTGGGTAGAAAAATTAAACAAAAATAAATTCTTCATGTTGCTTTTGGAAGATGTATGATATCCCACTTAGCAAAGGTTTCTTTGAAATTTTTACCTGGTGGGTTTTTTTTTCCCTATAGCGTCCTAAAAAAGAAGAAACAGTGAAAACATGGCCTTTCCAATTAAGGAGACATTGCTAGCTCCAAAGTACAGATATATTGAAATTATTTATGGAATTTAAAATTATTATGGGAAGGGAAAGTTCTGGATTTTGTGTTTCCCCTTCAAAGCCATGTCCTTCATTTCACCTTGTAGTTGTATTATTGACCTCAAAACAGGTTTATCATAGGGAAAGACAGCAAAGTCAGACTCTTTCCTAAATATTGATTGAAGTGGTGAAGACTATACTGTTTAAATATGTACTCTCTATCTCACTGGATTCAACCAGTTGCAGGTTAAGACCTGCATATATTGGGCAGCACTGTAAAACCCTAAACTCAAATCCCAGCAGTTGAACAGAGGAGTAGTTGATAATGTCCATGCTTGTTGTAAGGTGGTAGATAAGACCACACAAAAGAAGAAAAAGGCTCCTAATGGTTTTCTGGAAAAACCCAACACCTGGGGAGACATTCCCAGGTAACATAAAAAGATTAAAATGAAAAAAGGAGTGATATGGATATAATATGGCCCTTTTTCAAGAACATCCTTCCTACCAGGAATTTGGGAAGTGGATCCTTGGGCCTATTTCATCTGTCTATCACCCCAAAAATTAGTTTATTGATTATAGCCACTCAAACTGCCTAAAGAAAAAGGTATAAAAAGAGATTGGACATAAGCAAAAATCAGGGAGAAGCTCCATCAATGCTGCAGAGGTAACCGACTGGCTACCTTTTCTCCCTTCACCTTCTCGGGATGCCTTGGGGTGAACAATCACTCCGTACATATACACTAATTTTACTTTTGCTCCATAGTACTTCAAAATTTTTACTTATTCTTTGGTAGTTCTTTTGCTTTAGGGCGGGTGCTTAAGTTTTTGCTTTACTTATTCTCTGTAAGTTGTCTTATTTGCAAGTTGCTTTTGCTTTAGCATGCGTGCCTATGCTTTGTATTATTATTATTATTATTACTACATAGTTTGTGTGCCTTTTTTTGCAGTTAGACCCTATTCCAGACACAGTGAACCCCCTAAATTGTCCTAAATTTGTATTAATAAGCGTGTTGTTTCATGAACTGTTAGAGTGAGTCTGTGTTTAGTTGCTGACAGTTTTGCAATGGCGAAATAACTCGTAGGAGAAACCTGTTGAGGGATTTTTCTATTGCTATCAAGTGCAGTCCTTATATAAAAGGGTATCAAATATCCTGTCCATCTCAGTGAATCTGTTAAGCGAAGGGTCTCATTAGGTGAGATGCTTAACAGACTGTTTTGGACATTAAAAGGCTTTGATCTCCTAGGGGACACTGATAGCCAAAAAAATAAATTAATACAAGTCGGATAGAAAATTCATCTTTTCTGACCCTTGTCATGTGACACTTGTGATCAATTTTTTGTTTTAAGATGATGTAGTGAATCATGTTCAGTCTTATTTACGCTTAAACATATATTGTTTCTTTAATTTATACTTAACACACCTTTTTTTTAATACTCTGAGAAATTTTATTAATTTAAATGTATTTCCAATCTGCAGAAGGAACAAGGAGAGAATGGGGCACATCTCAGCAGGACCAGAGTGTCAGAAGTTGAAAGAAGTAGTCAAACTGAGCAGTATGAACTAATTTAAGAATTAAAAGCAGAAATGTTTTAAGAAAGTGGTTTTGTGCATATTGTTTACACAGATACTACCAAATGGATTACTCATCTATTTTCAACATCAAGAAAATTCTACAGACTTCAGTTTTGACAGTTTTAAACAAAACCCATCATCCCAGCTCAAAACTATATTTGCATATGTATATATGCAGTCTGCTATGGAAAACAAGATGCTATTAGCACATTGAGTCCTTATGCTTCTTTCTACTACAACAGACAGAAGCAATGAGAAGAGGCTGGGGAGAGGGGGGGGGAAAGCATGAAAAAAAGGGATCAGTGGAGCTAAACACATTGTTGTTTTGGGCATCCTCCTTACCCCATAGCATGTTACAGCTCTCATGTCTCAATGTCTCCCTAAGATTCCACTGGGAATACCAGAAGTAAAGGCAGATGAGAATGCTCCATAGCATTGCAAATCAGACAGGAGCGGGTGCTCCTAAGACCTGCACTAATTCCTACACAAATCTCCTCTGAACTTCACACAACAGGGCTGTGTATGGGCTTCAGGTCAGCTGGTGAAGCAGAAATCTTGAAGGGTTAAACCCACACATATTCTTGTTGTCTTTGTCTTTCCCTGTTAGTGAGACTCCTGAATTCTGTGGACCAATCCTTTCATACTAACCCTTAGCTGCCACTGGAGATGTTGTATCCCTTGGATTAACATTCTCATGCCTTTGCCTGCTTCTGGAAGTTTCATCTCTGGCAATGAAGATTTAGCATCCATTAAGAAATTATATGGACAAATTCTTTTTCCCTTGTTTTAACATATGTCCCTTTTGTTTATTTGTTTCTAGCTGATTATTATGATGACAAATTACTTCCCCCCATTTTCTACATTATGCGAACTTAGTGGAGATTTTCCTTTCCAAAATACTGAAAACTAGGTCAAACTTTTCAATTTGGCACAGACCCAGGCTTACCACAGGAACTGAGAAGACTGCAGTATCACCCAGTGAAATACAGATGTTTTCAGATTGTATGGAACAAATGTCTATGTGTCTGTGCTGCCCGTCCATTTGCCTCAGAGCTGTGTTTCTTTCCTTTGAGTCTGCTGGGTTAGACCCTCTGTCCCACCCAGAGATTTCTTCACTAGCTGTGAACCCAGGCCACCTCTCAGAAAAGTCAGCAGAAATAGCTGCTTCTTTTTTCTCCTTTGTGCAACAATTTTGAGGGGAATAAGGCTTTTCATACACCCTAAAGAACAGACAATTACGTGTGCAAATCACCATGCTGCTATTTAAAGTGACTGCATGGCCATTGCTCTCATTGCAGTATCTTGAGCAAGGAAGGATGAAGCTCTGGCTATGACCAAGGAATAGTTTTGTTTGTCAGTTGTGTAGAATATAAACTACAAGGAGCTATGTTCATGTTTAAAAGTCGTTACATCTATCAATTCTATTTTGATGGCTTTCTAGAAAAGGAGACGTAGGACCTCAGGAGACCTCCCAAGCATTATAGAACTTTTTGTTCAAAAAAAGGAACAGAGATAAGTCTTTAAAAGGTTCAAAAAATATCACTCAAAGCTTGAGTTGTGCAGCCATTCTATGTGGTTTCAGTACTTGTTAGCAAAATGTTAGAATGCAGAGGAGAACTGATATCAAAATTGTGGGTGGAAAGCTAGAAGACAAGATGCTTTTGAAAATGTAGCTTGTAATGTATAAATTTGCATGCTGGACTGTGTAGACAATGGTGGAATTCAGATAGTATTTTCAACTTTTATTCTCTAAGAATATCCACAGCGTGTCTTCATATTCCAATGCAACATAATTCTTTTAGGATAGCATTTATTAATCATATACTATTATAGACTTTCTGAGACAGAAAATACCTGCACAGATAAATCTCAAAAATTACAGGAATTCCCAGGTTACTGAATGTTTGCATATCTGCAGTAAAGTGCCCTAGAGAACAGAAGAAATGGATGAGTGGGAAAATGACTCATTGGATATTTGTATTAGCCACTTTGAAAAGTATAGGACAGAGGGAGTTATCAATAACGTCGGAGTCTTCACGAGATAGCAACTCTGTTTGCAACACTTAAGCAAGAAATGAAATAGCCTAGAATGCAAGTTGACAGATAGAGTGTTGAGTGAGGCCCCAAGGAGCTTGTGTTGACAACAGGAAACCTTTTATTTGAATTGTCTAAGGGTGGTAAAAGGTCAAAATTATTCAAATGTTGAATGCAGTGGGTAGATGAATCCTGAACCAACATATTTTTGAGGCAGCAGAAAGCCAAATGCTCCATCTCTCACACGGTGATAGCTGTGTTTTTATAAAGATTGCATAAATCTTGCTGACTTGTAATAGCTACTTTTGTACATTTTACATGAAACATCTTCAGTTCATCCAATTAATGTAAACATAAGTGTGCTTGAGAAAGACCTAAATTATCTTTGAGCATTAATTGTCATGTAAGTAAATATCAATAAATTTTTTACTTAGTTTTAGTACTAAGTAAACAAAAAAAAAACTTAACTACTTTTAGTAGTTAAGATAACTGAGCAGTTAACTACTCATCAGAAAAAGTGACAAATTGTTAAAAAAGAAGAGACCACAGAAAAGGCACAAAAGTTCTGTTTAATCTGCCAGTGAACTACTTTATTATCCTAGGCAACTCATTTAATTTGTGTATGTCTTCCTTCTAGCCTTATTAATTAGGACTACATAGAATCCCCCTGCTGTGTTGGTTGCAGTGTATGTTTTACTATCATCTGGTCATAACCAAGAATAAGGATATAAAAATGACACTGGATTCTAGAAGAAAAAATCTTTGACCCTTTCCATGAAATTGTTCCAATTCTTGTCCTGTAACTAAATTCATACTGTCATCGCTTCCTAAGTTTTATATTTTAAGCTATGAAGAACGTACTCGGTCATGAAAGGTTTTCCTGTTGCATTTTAGAACGTCAGTGTCTCTGGAATCTATTTAGTCACCTACACCTGTTTTACAGCACAACACACAACTGCTAAGTATGCCAGAACATGGAGTGTGTGTAAATGAGTTGTATGTATGAGTATTGATTTCAGCAGCAATATTTTAATGATGTTTCTCTTGAAAAATGAACAGTAGATCTGGGCTCAGAAATTCTTAATACATGTGTATAGCAATAGACAGTCCATATTCAGTAATGTACTTTATTATTCTGTATAGAAGCTAAATTATATCCTGTTTCACCACAGCATACATACATGAAAGACCCATGCTAATCTTTTTCATTCTGTCAGCACATCTGAAAGGCATTCAACACAATGTTGTTTTCTTAGGAACGCAGCCTTTTTGGTGTGTATTGGCTTGCCCTCTAGTGAGTCTCCCTGCTTTCTGCTTCTCAGTGCATTGTCTTCCAAGACAGTTGCCATGTGGTACAAGATTCTGGCTCACCATTCTTCCACCTCAGCTCCAAATATGATTCTCTGAACTAATGTTTTTAGTTCAATGTCTGTACCAAGTAAGTTGAAGGTGCCAAAACCTTTTGATTAGGCGATACTGATGAACTGTTCAGCTCTGTGGCTTATTGCATTATCATGATCTGTAGTCCCACTCTTCTCTTGGTGATTACCCCCCAAAAAAATTCAGGGTTAAAGCTCACAGGATTCTGCCTGGGACTGAGGAAACTGAGGAAATTGAGAGTTTTCAGAACAACCACTGAGGAGACTGAAAGGAGGTCTTGCTTATCTCGTCAGCCTGCTGGTTCAGATTCTGTTTTCCTGCCCAATTTGTTAGTGCTTCTAGATTTGTAGTTACTGTTTGTATCTCAAAGTGTGTTTGGCCTGAGGACCATTATTTCTTTCACTAAAATTTGTGATGATTATTCAGAACTTTACCTTAAGCTGAAAAAGTGCATTCTACTAAGGGTTCTCTTGAAATCCATTGAATAACAGCAATCTGGTTTGTGCAGAGAACAACTGAGAGCACACTGTTATGATGCATTATTTTTAATAACTTTATTGCAATAGAGTTTTAAATTTCTTGCAGAAAAAAAGGAAAGATGGAAGAGAAAGAGAAAAGAAAGAAAGGGAAGTTTGAAATTCAGCAGCCAAATACAAAACTTTGTACTGACTTCCGTGTAGTCTAGGGCTTACCCTTCTCTTCTTATGCATGATCATGTTCACTCAAACCAGCTCAGAAACTTCCTTTGGTTTTGGAGGTTAAACTCTCTGAGATTAGAAGCAGAGCTTTCTGAGTCAAGGGCCCCTACCTTTGGAATTAGTTTTTCTTGGTTCTTTGCCAATGTCCAGCTCCAGTAATCTTCAGAGCACATGGTAAAATATTTGTATTTGGGTTAGTTTTTCTCTATTTTAAATGATTTGGTTTTACTTTGAGTTTTACCTTACAGATCTGGAGATGGTAGATTGGGAATCATTATTTTCTAGCAGGAATATTTAGTATTACCTACCATGGGAAAGTTTATATGTAATTTATCAATTATTTTTATAAATGTGTCCTGCGGTGCCTGAATGAACAACATTTTCATTTTCACTTTTAATTTGTTGTTTTCTAGCCCGTGATACTGGAATTACTTTGACCCAAACTGGAAAAGCTCTTGAGGACAGAACTTTGTTCCTTGTGTACTTTGTTGTGTGTGGAAGGAGGGGGTGATTCTGCAGGTGGAGAGACAGTGGAGTGGCTTACCATTTATGAGGACTGATAACTTTGTTATGGGCAATTCTGCAGTCATGTCTACCTTGATACATGTTCCACAGCCATTGGGGCTGTGCAAACTTCCCCTCAAAGTGGCTCTCTGCAGCTAGTACTGCTTTTTGCTAATGAGGCCAAAACTATAAGAGTATCCAGAATGTTTGTCTATCCACC
The DNA here is from genome assembly GCF_001715985.3 of Manacus vitellinus. Classification (NCBI taxonomy): domain Eukaryota; kingdom Metazoa; phylum Chordata; class Aves; order Passeriformes; family Pipridae; genus Manacus; species Manacus vitellinus. The sequence continues at coordinate 15,515,785 of NW_021940535.1, read as the reverse complement.
ACAAAATGTAGACTTTCAATAAAGTCTATTACAATGATTACAAATGATTACAGATGAATGATTGTAAGTAGTCTAAAGTATTTGATTATAAACATTAACATTTATGGCTTAATTGTCTATTTACCTTAGTTTTAAACATTGATGCTGGTAATTTCAATAGAAATCCCCTTTTTTTGCACCAATCTGAGTAGACAACAGGGCCTGCAAATATTTGACATGCTTTGAGAATAATATGAAAGGATCTTTAGAGATGTGTATTTTAAAAATACAGCTTTGGTGTATGACAAAGACTTTATTGTGAGATTAGCCCTTGCCCTTTCTCCAAATATATTGTAGCACTAAGTTCTGTTCAGGTTCCTGAAGTAACAATACTGCTGGGGGATAACGAAACCCAAGGCAAGGAATAAAAGTGAGCCATGTAGTACCTGATAGTCACCTGCTTCCCAAAATAGCCTGGGACAGGTTCTCTCTTGGTGTAAAACAGACCAGCTCCTGAGCATGTGGCCCGGTATGTCTGCGGAGCAGGTAGTTGCTGTCGGAGAGGTCAGTACATGCATCAGACAGATCAGGTGTAGATCAGATATGTATCTTTGCACTGCAAGATCTCAGAAGATGTTTCCAGTTAACTTTCAGAGCAGCTGCTCCTCAGGACAATGTGGTGTTATATTTAGAAGTGCAGACTGGTCACCTGATGGTGTCCTGATTTAAGAATGATCAGGTCTGTGCTCATCATTCATCTCTTTGAGATGAAAAGGGAAATAGCCAAAGAGTTGGCTTGGCTCTGGCACCACTAAAGAAATTCTTGTTTTAGTATAAACCACTCTTTATAAGATAGCATTTTTCCCTACCGTGTCTAACTTCAGTCTGAGAAGGAAGCTAACACGAAGAGTAACAGTCGTGAGTGCACTGCGGTCACAAATGATTTAGCAGCTTACACAGATTTTTTTTTTCTTTTCTCTTCTTCTATCTGTGTTGATAAAATCGGAGACCCGGTGGCTAGTACTGATTTAGACTTCCAGCCTGGATTTGCTCTTGTTTTTTTCTTACTCCAGTTCTCCTTGTGCAGTGCTGCGTGGCGCTGGCAGCCTGAGAGAGAGGGAGCTCCAGTCACACGCATAGACTCAGACCGCGGAGAGGAGATTAACATCAAGGAGCCCACATTTGCAATAGCGGGTGGTGCTGGGGGAATGGGGGGGAGAGGCGAGGGGAAAATAAAATAAAAGCAACAATCGGGTAAATGCTCGTCTCTTCTCGCCACCAGCACCTTGCACAGGTCTGAAATCGCTTGTTTTGCTTTGCTGTATTGCGCTTGCCTGGGCTGTGGAGAGGGGAGGGGGAGGGGAGGAAGGGGGAGGTTTAACTTTTACTTGACATTACCGGGTTATTGTCACTTCCCCCGTGTTAAACCCCGGTGGTTTCCCCTCGCCCCCACCCCCTCCCCGTGCTCGGCTCCCTCCACTTAACTTTGTTCAAAGGGCTGCAGCCAGGAGGGCTTGTCCGGGCCTGGGACACAGATAGCGTAAAGTAAATAACCACCACAATTAGGCTGGGGCCGGGAGTTGATCTTCGTGGCGAGAGATCTGCTTAGTTAGCGTTTGCTGTTTCGGGGCGATTGAAGGCCGCCGTGCCAAGGACAGCGCACGCACACACACACACACGCACACACACACACACACTCACTCTTACACACGCACGCTGGATACAAAAGTCTGGAGGATCTAGGGGAGAATTGCAGCCGCCGGATCGGTGCAGCAGCGGCGGCCAGAGCCATGCGTGTCACGGCCTCCTGAGGGGGAAGGAAGGAAGGGAGAAGGAGGAAAAAAAAAAAAGAAAGAAAGAAGAAGGAAAAAAAGAAAAGAGGAGAAAGAAGCAGAAGAAAGACGCGGTGGTGGAAAGTGTTTGCCTGCTTTGTTCGCAATACAGTGACTGGAAGATGGAGATGGATGTAAGGAGTTTCTCGGCCGGAGCCATCCCGGCCGTTGGGGGCTGCCGCGCCGCACCACCGCGTACGCCGATGGGGCCCGCGGAGGCACGCGGCGAGAAAGAGGACAAAAAGTAGGTCCGCTGCCGCCGCCGCCGGCGCGCGCCCGCAGAGGCCGCCCGGCCTGCGGCGGGCGGGCGGGGCGGGCGCCCCGGCCGGCGGGGCGGCCCCGCGCCGCCTTTGTCAGCCGGCGGCGCGCGGAACACGGGGCGGCGGGCGGGCCGCCCGCCCCCGCCGCCGGGGGCGGCGCCGCCGTTCCGCCTGCCGGGGGGGCCGCACTTGAGGGGCCGCGACGGCGGGGCCGCCGCTCCCCCTTCGGCTCCCCTCGGCTCCCACCCGGCGGCGAGGGGCGAGTCACCTGGGGGAAGGAGCCCGGGCGCTGTGTCCCTCCAGCCCTGCTGTGTCATTGCGGACCGGGGGACGGCTGCTCGCTGCCGAGTGAGAACCTGCGGGTGACGGAGTTCAGCGAGAAATGGGTCAGATCGCACCCTTTGGTGCGGATGTGTCTGCTGCCGGGAGGATCGAAAGTAGAGAGGATGGGATGGAAAAAGGTTGCCATTAAGATAATGTCAGCGGAGTGCATTGATCAGTGCTTTTGTCTGTGGGCACTGTCTTCATTTCCATTCATTTTTCTCGGCATGGGTTTGCTAAACTGAAGCCGATGAATTCTACTGTGTCTGTAGGTCTGTAACAGGCAGAGACTGATAAATGTGTAAGTTTCATCGTAATCCGGTGATGGTTGCAAGGTGTGATCCGTGTGTGCTAGACTGTAAAACCCATCCGTTTATATTTTAGTGAAATCCTAGTAATTCTCTGAATGCACAGATACCCTCAAACAGATTATAATTCTAAAGTAAATGTAAAAAAGAAATGCAGTGTACTGGATTTGAGCCGTGTATCTTCAACTAGTTTTACTATAGTTTGATTTTGTTACAAATGTGTAAGGGAACAGTAACACAATGAAGGAATGTAAACCAGCAATGCAATAAATCAATGCAACAACTATGTCACACCACATATTTGCATGACTAGAGCTCCAGTTATCTTGGGAAATACAAGGTGTTTTTTAAAAATTCTATCTGTAACTGTAGATCCCGAGTTTTCAGCATTTGCCTCCTACACTTCTAGGTTTGTTACCGTTCAGTAAAATCTGTTCTATTGTTTTAATTAAAAGAGAGTATCGATGACGGATCATTTGAACAGGCCCCGTACATTTTAAGAGGGTGGATGGATGCAAGGGCTTTGTTTATAAAATGGTAACTGATGGTTTGCATATTGTGATAGATGAACACAGAATTTCATCTCCTTTGAGTTTATGAATATTTAATTCTGTCGTGACTGCATGCTACTGTACGCAGTTGAATGATTTGTGTGTGCTTGATTGTTTCTAGGATCCCTTCCCTTGCATTGTGTTACTTACTGAAACTCGAAATTATTTTATTTCAAAATAATTAAAATGTAGAGCCAAGGTTGCCATTTATATATGACTTCGTTGTGCCACTGCCTCGAGCATTTAAAAACCCTACCATCAGCAGAAATCCATGCTCAATAGTTACTTTCTGATATACCACACAGTCTGTCTAATGTTTTACCAATCATGGTAAAACAAGGAAGGCAAACAAGGTGTGACTGAAGGTGAATGAACACCAGAGAAGACCTGATTCTCTGTGGTGTGGCTAATTAACATGTTAAGATGACTCAGTATTGCACTGTTTTATTCTCTATTTACCAGCATTTTCTGGACATGGAAAAAAAGTACTACCTTTTTTTTATTTTTTTTTTTGTGTGTGTGTGTCCTAGCTACAGCCATGCTAAAGTACTGTAATATACTTCTCTTTTTTAACTCCACAATTAAATCCACAATTAGCTTTTCCAAGCTTGCCATTGCCAAGGTTGTTGCAATGACTAGCTTGTATTTTTCGGAAGTGCTGTGATATTTCAAACCTCCCTAAATGTATGTATCTTTCCTAGATGCTGTCCCAGGACAACTAGTGCTTCTTATTACTGCAGAACTATTTCAAATATCTGGTAAAATAGTGGCATCAGAAATATAATGAGAAGGGGAAAACCCATTAAAATGATAGTAAAATCCAACATTATTATGGAAAAAAACCATCAACCACAAAACTAGACTGAAGCATTGCTGGAAACATCATCTAAGAACTTTCTGAATGGAATGAAATAACAGTATCATTGTTTATTTGACCCTTAAACGAACATCAGAGGCACACTGATACATGCTAGAAGTGTGAGTGCTCTACCTGCAAATCATACAGGACATTAGAACTTGATTTCCTGACAAGTGTATAGTTATGAATAACTAACTATTAAGATCTTGCAATGTCTCACGATTTCACTGTCAATTTGCTTTTGGGGGATCGTGCTTCAATTATAAAAAAATCTTATATTTAATCATTGAGCTCCATTTCAGTAGAGGTAAAAAGAGTTTTACTTGAATCTAAATGGAACTGGGTCAAATTTATGTTCTAATAAAGGTATTTTTGTCACAGCATCCAAACAGAATATTGCTGAATTAAACAAAGCAAGTATTTTCTTAAGTCTGTGGAATCTCAGTAGAAGCTACTACCATAGTCTCAATTATATGGGTATTAGAGGGATTTTTTTCCTACTGTATGTTAATTTTTTTTTAATTATCTTTGAACTTCAATAAACTTTTGAAACATATGTGTAACTTGAAATATATCCCACTGTCTTCAGCTGGGATGCTGACATGCCGAAATGTGTGCTTAAGTGCTTTGTTGGAGGAAAACCTAGGTTACTTCTCATATATCTTTTTGTGTTGAAACTGTCTCTAACAGATACATGAGAAGAGAAACTATGAAGATTGACTTTACAATATATTAAGTATACAGTAAAGCATAGTTGCCATTTAGGTGGGAGAAAATTAAGCAGAAATAGTAGAGTACAAGATTTAGAAAACAGCTGACTCTATGTGGATACTATTTTTTCTCTTAAAGCAAAACACATCAGAAAATGTTTTTCAACACTCCTACAATGTTTTCTGTTATTTTAGTTAAAAGCCTGTGGGTCTAACCCTGTATACAGCAGCATGTTGATATTTTCCAGTATGGCAATGTGAGTGACTGGGGGAGAGAACAACGTGCAATCCTGGCTGTTCATTCCTGGCTGGAGGTGCAGCTGATGCCTGTGACAGGTTGTGTGGGTGAGTTTTCACACCATCTTGCCACTCTGTGACTCAGTGCCAAGGGACACAGGCCCCTAAACTTTACCGAGGATTCTTTCCAGCTTATATTGTAGTGATTGCATCTTTGCAAGGATCACTGTAGGGAACACTTTGGGAGCAGAAGGCAGCTCTGCAATTCCTTTGCAGGCTGGTGACTACGAGTGACGTTTGTCACAGCTGATGTTATGACCAGAATTTTCCCAGGGGTGGTACCCTGAGCTAGGACTTTCAAATCGTTGGCTACAGCCAGTCTGTTACAGTGTTTTCATTTTCCAAAGCACTGTGTAGCCCCTAAGTTCTCCAAAGTTGGTTCGTGGTATGGATTTGGTAATGTAATGTTGCATACTGAGGGGGACCTCTGTATCTCTGTGGGATGCACAAATCATTTAGCACAAATGATTTACAAATGATTTACAGAGTTTTCACTTTATGCCCACTTTCCAGATATAAACCCCTCTGAAACAGCTCCAAAGTGAAGAACTTTCTGTGTATTTACATGGAAATGAGCACACCGAGGTTATGGCAAAAGCAAGCCTACCTGGGCTGGGTACATTGTATTCTGGTTCAAAACCAATTTGCCAGTGTTTGATACAAGAGTTCTGAAGTGTTTTATGGGCTTATTTGTATGTTATTTCCCAGGATGCTCACCTTTGAGAGCACTGTGTGAGAGTCGTTCCCAGGTGTGAGCTTCTAGAGGGGAAAAGCTGAGTGCTTTGGGGAAAGGCACTTGGTGTTAACTTGGGAATTCTGTTCTGCTGTACGCGTGATCTGATCTAATCATCAGTCTCTGAAAGCCTTCTGCTAGTGTATTTACAAGTATACTGCTAACAACAATATGGTGGTTGTTCACTCATCATTCACAAGCAATAGGTCAGGAATAGTGGAAGACACTTCAGAGGCAATTCTTTTTTTAATAATTTCTCATATGTATTTAATTTTGTTAGATTTGGAAAGCTATATGTTACCGTGTGTTTACATTTAGAGAGCAGAAGGCTTAAGAAATGCAGTTTATGCTTGAAGCAGACTGTGGGAAGTTTCTTTTAGGGGGTAGATCACTCCAGTCTTGGGTCAGATGTGCTTATCTTACCCTAGGCAGTTACATTGTGCACAGATGAGTAGTTGTCAACCACTGTCTGTTTTCTGGAGGTTTGAGTGCCTTTTTTTCAGATAATCTGAACCCTTCCCATTGAGCAACCTGAAGTTAGGAACCAAAAGCTGAAAGTGAAATCAGTAATGGATACAAGGAACCAATATGGGGTGAGTGGGACAAAGAAAGCAGAGATAGACAACACTACCACTTGCTGATGGTAGCAGCTTCTCCTGATTACAGTATAAAAGGCAACATCTTGTATTAGTTGGAATTTCCAAGTATGGAAGGCTTTGTGCCAAGTGTATCATGGGCTATGGTCTTGCCAAGATGTAATGCAGGCATGAATAGTCAGGGTCTGGCCGTTGTCTGCCTGGATGGACAAGTTCTTCACTACCCAGACATGGCAAAAAATTATACTTGAGGCTGTTGCTATTCTGGGAGTTTGATGTGAGACAGAAATTTCAGTGTATCTCTGAAGTGAAGACAGAGGTGGAGAATAATGTGTCTTTCTTTAAATCATTGCTAAGAAGATTTCAGAAATCATTCCTCAGCCCAGCAACATCAACTCTGTCTTTTCAGGTCCACTCTTAAGCACCTATTCTTCATTCTTAAGCTGTTCCCAGCCATGCTGTGGGCCATCATGATATTGGTATTGATCTGCATAGTTCAATGTCTTCCTGAGGAAATGGTCTGAAAAAAAGCTATTACCCTGTTCTTCCAGAGTTCCCAGAACCTGGTGGCTGCCTGGGTGGTGAGCCACCCAGTCCCAAAGCCAAAGACTCAGGACATTCTGAGTCCCTCATATTCAGATGCTTGTCCTACTCATTCCCAGGTCACAGCTCTGGAGCAGGCTCTAATTCATGGCACTGTGGGGAGACTCCCAGACACATCTGCCTGGAATGGTTGCCCAGAGCCACAGTGCCTGGCAGGTGCCTCTGGAAGGGATATTTTAGTCCTTTGTATTGCTGATGCAGGCAGCAAAGCTATTAACTGTGCCATTAACCTGTTTCGGTGAGCAAGGCCCAAGGGCTATCTGCTTTGAGGAGACTAAATAAAAAATTCAGATTAAAAAAAATCAAAAAGAGGAAATTCACTGTGAACTGAAAACCTTGCTTTGCAGGCAGGTCTACTTCTGCATTTCTATGCATTTCATGTACTCTGCCTCTCACTCTTCTCTTGCCTTCTAGTGAGAGGATGAATCCTTAGATGAACTGATAATTGTGCCTCTGTTGCAAAAACAAGCAGATTGGAAGAATAGAGAGAAAGAGAGATACTGTTAGTACCTAAAGTGAAGGCTAGACTAACAAGCTCATATTTTATTACACATCAGAGAATCCGAAAGGAGAAAAGATGTTGGAAATCAGGCGCCATCATTTTCATATCTCTGAAATTACTTTTTGTCTCGTATTCTGTGAATTCTTTTTCCTACATGGCCAGCAGGTCAAGGGAGGTGATTCTCTCCCCCTCTGCTCTGCTCTGGTGAGAACTGCTGGGGCCCCAGCATAAGGAGGACATGGACCTGCTGGAGCAAGTGCAGAGGAGGTCACAAAGATGATCAGGTCGCTGGAGCACCTCTTCTATGGTGACACGCTGAAAGAGTTGTGGTTGTTCAGCCTAGAGAAGGCAAAGCTCTGCAGAGACCTTACAGCAGCCTTTCAAAACATTAAGGGTGCCTACAAGAGAGCTGCAAAGGGAATTTTTGCAAGGGCATGGAATGATAGGACAAAGGGAAAAGCTTTAAACTGAAAGCGAGTAGCTTTAGATTAGATATTAGGAAGAAATTCTTTCTTTTGAGAGTGGTGAGGCACTGCAACAGGTTGCCCAGAGAAATTATGGATGCCCCATCCCTGGAAGTGTTTAAGACCAGCTTTGAGCAACCTGGTATAGTGGAAAGTGTCCCTGCCCATGGCAAGGAGATTGGAACTAGATGATCTTTAAGGTCTCTTCCAACACAAACCATTCTAAGATTTTATGATTCTATGATATGGGAAAAATCTTACCTTAAGTAGATGTAAACAGTAGATTAACATTATTATCATACTGAATCCAGAACACAACACTGTACCAGCTACTAAGAAGAAAATTAACTGTATCCCAGATGAAACCAGTGCAATATGGTAAATACACATGTAATACATATTCATTTGCAGGTGGTATACTGAGGATCTGGAATGTGGAGAATGAGGTTCAGCATGGGTTTTATATTAAAACATAAAGTTGGAAAGTGAGCAATTGATTTCTCTGTGCCTGTGTCTGTACTAAAACAACATACATGATGGTGCATGTGAATGATTCTTTAAAATTTTACTAAACACAAGATTTCTGAAAGAAGAAAACACTATTTAAAATAGTTGTCCCCTTAAATAATTTGTATGAGAAATGTTTTGGCAAAGTGTGAACAGCTGTTTAAATTTTTCAACCGATTGATCAATAAGTGGATGAAGCTTGAAAAGGTGTTCACACTCTGACTGGTTCCTGGGGTAAACATTGAGATATTCATTGTAATAGAGAGATTTCATGAAAAGTAAGTAGTGCTTAGAGTTAATACAAAGTGAAATTAAGTGCATATGTAGTTGATTAGGTAACAAATCCAGGGACATAAACAATGAACATCATGGGTGGGAGCTAAACAACACTCTTGAGTCATTGGCTGCACAACCACAAGTTTTGTATGCAGAAGACACAGAATTGACTCTCTGGCTAAAGGCAATTTTGTCTTGGCTGCAGAACAGTTGTGAGGATTCCTACTTGAAGGAAGACACAGCGCTGAAAAGGGCTTTGTTATCTCCTCTTGAGCAGTTGGGACATTGCCTTGACTCAGATGCAGTGGTATGTGTTCATGCCTGTGTGCTGAGACTGGAAAGCAGTTCTATTCAGGGCTGCATATGACAGCCGTGAGCTTGGCCAATGTGTGGCATATCCTTCCCACTTAAGTAGAGCTTGTTCTCAAAAGCCCAATATTCACAGGAATTCCTGGCCAAGGGTTGAATGCCAGCTTGTAACAAATCTGAGTCTTCAAACAATGGATAATCAATGAAGCTAGAAACGAACAATAACCATGTTGTTGCATGCTATTCCCAGTGTTTTCCTAGATGCTCTCTGTGTTTTTAGACCATCTCTATCTGTGGTAAAAACTTACTGTGTCATACTGCATCCTTACGGCACAATAATTTTTACTGTATCAAGGTTATGATTTACTTAATTGCCTAAGTGTGCTGGTTTAAAGGTAAACCAGCAGGGGAAATGAAGCCAACTCAAAATAGAGATTATAAGTCAGAATAACAATTTAATAAAATAATACAATTAGTACGATTATACAGACAAACAATGGGTTTTAACCCACAAAACCCAAATGCATAACCCAGCACCCTGGGGCATGAACAGAGTGGTGTTCTTTGGCCCCCCTGAGTCCAAAGTAAAAGGAGAGGGGAAAACCTGTTGGTGAGAGTGCTGTTGCAGTCTGGTCAAGAGTGGTGATTGAAGTCCAGTCGAGAGTGGTGGTCTCAGTCTGGTTGAGAGTAGTGGTCTGCAGTCTTCCTCTGGATCCCACGAGTGGTTAAAAAAGTCCCAGGACCCCAAGATTATGTATCTTCCAGTTCAGGCGGGAATGTCCAGTACGTCCCTCAGGGCGGGGAGTTCCACAATGGGTGTGAGGACAGGGAGGCACCCTCCTATCTTGCAGGCCTCTTAACACCCAGTTTATAGCCTGAGGAGTCAGGCTACTCTGGGCAGATGGTGTAAATGGTCTATTGATAACAGTTTCTGGGAAATGGCATGGAAGGCTATAGAATGCACACTTTTGGGTTATATCCATACAGTGATGAACTGGTCCCAGCTGTTCTAACTAGGACACTAAGCTAAGAGAGACATATAGTTACTGTATGTAACTGTATTCACAATGGGTGAAGTGGTTCAGTTTTTGTTTGGTTCCATACTTGCTTGTTCTCTGTCTGGCTGTAGCCACACTGCTTATACAGTGACTGGGATTATTTCTCAGCACCTTGTACTAGGTGGATTTCTGTACTGACTAGCTGCCAGTGGTAATTGTCTGGTAATGGTGTAAAAAGTTGCAGAGTCTCAGTAGAGTTGTTGGTTTCTAATGTCTTATCTCTGAAAACACCCAAATAATAAACAAAATGGGACTGCAGCTATAAATGGGAAAATGACAACAGGAGTATGATAATAATTTCCATAAAAGTAGGGGTCAGATCAGGTTCTAATGTGATGTTTAAATTTGTAGAAGAAAAAAAAGATAGATATGAAAGATAATACAGATGTTAAGTATTCTACAGTAGTTTCTTTCCTCCCTTACTTGTCATCTTTTCTGAAAGGCTCTGAAATTCTCCTCTGCTTATAATGAAAACTTCTATTTTGTTTCAATTCCCCACATTGCATTTTGAGCTGTAAGGGGAATATTAATTGTTCCAGGAACTCTAGTAACCAGTGCATCTTAACTGGGATAAAACAAGACACAATTTGGCTCATAGTATGGACAAGGACAGTCATGTATAAAATTTGTTAGACAGCCATGATTTACTGGAAAAAGAGTAATTCTTCCATGCCTAATGGCTTCTGCCATGTGTTTAAATACAGCTGTTATTTTTATTATACATTATATGAAATGAAGACCAATCTTGTTACAGAAGCAGAATAGAAGTAGTTTCCTTGACTGAAAAGCAAGTGTTGGGTGAATAAAAATTACAGACGCAAGCCACAAAGCTTGGTTAATGCACTTACTGTTCCTGGGCTTCTGAGTTCATTCCATCAAACACCTCGTCCTGTGGTTACAGAGTTTATTCTTTTCAAAAAGCTACTCTACACAAGGTTTTTGAAGTGGTAATGTGATCAACAAGTGCAGGGAAAATAAAATGAGTATTTTTCCTTTCAGTTTTGACCATCTGCAAAGGATTCTTATCATTGACTGGGGAATGAAAATAAAATGGTGTGGAACCTTTACCTGTTCTGTTAGCCTAAAGTCTGTGTTAATTGATTTCAACAAGTGCCTCAAGCACCACTGACACTTCTTCTTTGCTATTAACTAATGATGGTTGTCTCATCGACGTTATTACTGAGTCTGTACTCATTTTTAGGAGCCAATAGCAGAAAATCTGTTTTGGGATCCAAACTAACATGCTCAAGGTAAGTCTTTGTGGAAAGGGACCTAAAGGGCTAGTGTCTATCTAAGATAATTTGTATGGCTATTATATTTAGTAGTAATTCAGTATTCAGTATAGTATAAATAAATAGGCATTGTGCTTTCCTGAGGATTCAAAAAGAGTGTGTTATTGCCTTGAGGTAGTTACCCTGTCATCAGACATAACACAGGATGGGTAACCACAAGTCCTCACTGCTGGGCAGCTGAGCATATTATGTGGGGGTAGTCTGTAGATTTCTTCTGCTCTGAAGGTGAATGAAGAGTGAAAGGGAATGACATGGAGTGGCAGAGAGGGAGTAGCTGGAAAGCTGATTGAAAGCAACAACTTTTGAGTAGGGCTGGAAGGAAGGAGTTTGTAAGGTGCGTATTTTGAGACGAAAGAACTTTATGAAGTGTGCATTGGGTCCATGTGGAGTTAGGGAAGCACACAGCAGAATTTTGCAGAGCTCGCAAAACGCCTATTGAGGCTTCACAGACATTATACAGTGCCCCGGCTAGCCTTGTTAACTTTATTGAGTGTGCTTCGAGGACATGCAGACTTTTAGAGTATGTGAAAGCTACTTTTAATAATTAATTGGCTTACTCTCTCCCACCTATTGTTTCATGTCTTATAAAAAGCAACAGCAAGTCCTTGCCAAAACCAACAGATACAATAATATTTAGGTTAGTTGGGTTTGAGATATGACAGGCTAAAAAGGATATCCCCAAAGATCTTGGAACTTAAACAATCCCCATTTTTTGTCCTGTCTTATTTCTCCCATGACTGTCATAGGATGTGCTCTTAAACTAAATTTTCCCTGATCTAATAAGTGGTTTCAGGAAGAGAACGAAAAGTGTGTGTGTGTGTGTGTGTGTGTGTCTATGTAAACTGATTTGTAACTGGAAGTCTGTTTCCACTTTACTGTGTCAGGGAAACAAGCTAAATTTTTAAGTGACAAACTGACTTCTTCCTTAAGGGAGGCAGCCATCATCCACATTATCATCTATATCCCTGCACATGCAGTGTGACACAGGAAATGACACACACTTATCAGATGGCTGTTAAGATGGATGCAGAGAAATGGTGAGCTTGCTGGCATGGCCTCAAAGACAGACATCCACAGATGTTCTGTAGTCACTCAAGTGCATGCAGTTAAAGTGTGCCTGTTGTGCATTTGGGGAAATTTTTTTTTAAACAGAGAACACTTAAATTTGGGGGAGGTCGTGAATATGTTTCCAGAGGGAGAAGGAAGGAAATCAGCAAGCTTAAGCTTAAGGAAGGCCACGTAGGTTTTCAAGAGACCAAGTGGAGCAAGGCAGTAGCAAAGGGTCAGACATCCATCCTGAACCTGACTTTATCTGCCTCCCATGGTAGGGAGGTGGCTAATGCCGTGGACGCTTACTGTCACCTACTGTTGTGGTTTTATGTAAAGCATGGCCTCATTAGACCTTAAAATGGGAACCACAGGTGCCACTTCTTGAACTTGTTAAGAGGATGTACCCTGTGCAGAAGATAAAAAATGGATTAATCAGTTTGAAGAGAGGCCATGTGTACGTTAGAGCATCAGGGGGGATCCAGGTCAGTGTGGCTCAGGGAATCTTTACAGGAACAGTCATACCACAGGACTGTCATGAGATAATCAACCAGATGTACATCAAAACTGGAATCACCCTATGCTGGGAAATGTTCAGGGCTCTCTGATCTGTTCTTGGCTGTGCATGTTCTGCCTGTTGGTAAGATTCACCAACTTTGTCTCTATAGGCAGTGCTTCATAGTCATGCTCTTTTGCTTGCTGATGCTCGCAGAACATTTACTAAGGTCGTTCTTCCTAACCAGTCAAGTAAAGCAGTCATTCTTAAGTACTATGCTTAAGTACTATTGTTTTAGAGTTAGACTTACCCCCTCACAACAGGTTATCTCTTAGGTCACACTACCCTGTGGACTGTGGCTTTATTCCTGTTAGCCCAGAACTATCCATACTGCCCATTTTTGTCTGCAAGTACAAGCAAAGCTGATGGAAAGGTGTCATTCTGCAATGTCAGTCTGTATTTCACAAGTGACTGTGCATGTTACCTATGATCATATCATGGTACCTCTTAGTCATACATCCACATCTGACATTCCAGTAATAACTGGAAGAGACCAGAGAAAGTAAAATTAGAAAACTATAGGTAACAGGTGCTTATGTATTTTGTACTCTGTGTTATTAAGAACTAGGAGTAGGAAGACACAGTGACACAACCGTTAACAGGTGCCTAAAGGGTTACTCTCTTATTTGGTGATACAGGTGACTTGTTTCTTACCTACACAAAGGAAAATTATAAATGAATCTGTCATAGGTAGAACTTTTGCCATTTTTAAGATGCAGGTCAGAGCAGTTGCACCTGTTGACACACAGTTGTGTGGTATCAATAGTCAGCATGCAGTGTGGTCCTTGCTTTGTCGGACATCTGTGGCAGAGACTGTCACAGCTACCCAGAAAACTGTGAGGAGGAGTACAGGAGTTCAGCAGTCAGGGTCAGGACCTCTGAAAGGTGCTGTGGAGATCACTGCAGAGAATTTAAAAGGTGAGCTACCAAATGATAAGTACAGAAATGCACTGTGTGCCAAGCTACGCTGGGCACAAACAGAAGTATATGTGTTGTGCAGAGTAAAGGCAGAAAATTTTAAGTCCATCTTTCAAGCAAGACTTGTTGTATTATAATGGTGTATAAAATAATCAGAGCAAGAATAATAAAACTAATATTTAAAAGCCAAATCAGTATAAAATGCATAAATGCAGCAATGGGATCTAGTGATAAATTTTAAGTGCTAAGTTACAGAAAAGAAGAACAAGGCAGTTTATTCATTTCCCTCTGTTGTTAGCAAGCCTGAGGGAATGGGACCTGCTCATATGACAGGCCACTGCTTGATCTGTAGTATGTAAGGGCACATTCACCATAGATGAAATACTGTTCCAATACTCTGTCTGTCCAGTTGGTACTGGATGCCAATGCAATACTGGCCACAATGAGGGACAAAGTCTTACCTCACATCTGTAGACTGTTACTGTCCCCTTTTCTGATCTCCTTCCAAACCAGTGCCAGGGTATGCTGGCAGTGCTCCTGTGAACTCAGCAACAGAGAACAGAGACTGCACCCTTGACATGAGTATTATTGTACCTCTCTGACAGCAGCTGTCTCACTTTAGCATCAGCCCAGATGTGCAGGGATCAAAATGATTAAATTTAAAAACCACAAGGTTTGGAAAAGTGCTTCTATTATGCTAATAACATCTTTAAAACTGAGATCTAATTTTTTACATCATACTAGGCTAAGGACAAATTTTGTGTCCTACTAACAAAAGAACTTCATCATGTTTTTCACAGGCATGTTATATTTTACTTACTTGAAGTGATTTATGACCAAGTAAAACTTGTAATGAGTAGAAACTGTGCAAGGAGTGGAGAGGGACAAATTGTTACAAAATAACCCAGAGGAAGATGTATTAGTAGGTTCAGATGTCAGTGCTCTAACAGTTTACAGGATTCTTATATTTGCATACCTAGAAGAATGGCATTCTATAGCATCAATGGGAAATTGAAATTCACTTCTATTCTTCAAGGCTATAAGAGAATTGTTTTGACCAGTATAATTTTGGGAGTAATTTTGACATTTGGAGAAAAAGGAAGGAATATGGTCAGGCCTCGATTTGAAATAAATCTGAGGGTTTAAAGTTTGCTAAAATAACAATTTTACTGAACATACATAGTCCAAATCTTACTCTATTCCACACAAAAAACCAAAAAGTCCCTTGATGACATTTTGTTTGGGATTAGGAATTATCCTGCGTTGGAGCAGGAGAATGCTGTAAATCTTCCACTTCATTCTTGTATGATTCTGTGCTGGAAAATGCTTTGATGCTTTTTAAAAAGAATCTGCATCTACAGAGAGTTTTCAAATGCACTCAAACTCCAAAAGTTTATATGAATTATCTGACAATTGTCTAAAATGAATGCAACTGTAAATAAAATTACTCACTGAAGTGTCACAATTAGGTGTGCATGCTTGCAGGATCACATCATGGAATTCTTAGGTTTTGAGTGAAAAGTACTGTTTTTCTCTATGTATTAAACATTGCTGCTACACTGAAACCTGTATACTTACATGTTCATGTAGCACTAAGTATAGTATTTCAACAGTATAAAATTGTGTGCCCTACTGTATCAAAAACAATCTTAGACCTCAGTAACACCAGTGTGCTTCAACTAACCTGGATCTGTTTTTGGTAGTAGATAGTTCTTATATAGTCCTAGTGTGATAACTGAACAATGGTCTGAAGCACCTTAAAAAGAAAATATATTTTAAATTTGAAACTGTCAACAAACTTGCATTTTCCAACGGTGATATTTTTAAAGAGGTATTTCATTATAATACAGTATTTGAAATTCTAAGTAGTCTTTTTTGGAAGGGATGCAATGTCAAATGTTGCTGTTGATATTATAGCCTTAGCCTGCACAACAGATTTATAAGAGCAGAATTCTTTGTCCTCTCATTCTTGCTGGAGCATCAGTTTGAAGGGTAACACATCTGTAATAGAGTCAGGTTGCTTTTTTATCAGCAGCTGATGGTGACACTCTTAAAAAAGGGCAGAATTCATACCTAGAAATACATTTGTCAACAAAATATGAGCATGTGAGACAACAGTTCAGTCACATTTCACTTTCATTTTTTCTCTTTTGTGCTAGGGAGTAACTTTCAAGTGTCAGCTCTTTCAGCTGAGTGTCAGCCTTTTTATAATTTGCTGCAGCATGTCAACCCCCTTAGAATTACCATATGTTAGCTGTTTACCATATCGACTGGAAGCATGCGCATTGAGCTGTTCCCCTTTGCCCTACCTGTGTTGCTCCTGGTGACAGCCAGGTGATTATTTTAGCTGACAATTCAGCCACTGGCAGGAATGCCCCAGGTGTATTCATTGTGGCTATGCTGAGTCTGGGAAGGTCGGTCAGTCAGTCAGGGAACCAGACAGAGGGAAGAATGGGGCTGGGTGATGGATGTGCTTGGCAGGCTGGCTAGTGAGCAGGAAGACTTACAGGCCTAATCCCTTCCTTCCTTGCCTGAATATTTAGTCAGTCAGGAGGCAATTATACTGTAGGTTGTGTGATCTCCGTGGTAATTTACTTTTGAGAAGTCTTGGCTACAGAAGCAGGAGAATCTGTTTGTCCTAATGTCTGCCTGAGTTTTTAACTAATATGATCACTACAGGATGTTAGCACCCAGCAAATATTTAAAATCTTGCAATAACCCTGTTTTTCACTGTCCTTGCTGTCAAAAACAAGAATGGCAAAGGGCTTTACTCCTGGCAAACCTTGTGTTAATAATGGTAATGTGCCAGTGCGTGTCTGGTTTTGGACTGTGTCCGGTGGTTGGTTCCTAACTGTGAACCAGAGCTTTTGCTGGCATTTTTCTGTGTCTGACAATAAATTTGGACCTGCACTGCAGAGGGAAACAGTAGTAAGCTAGTAACGGAGTGCCAGATAGTAAGAGGATGACAAGTCTTTTCCAGTCTTGTGTGAATGCTATTGAATGAGCAGTCAGTGTGCTAGGGGCCAGTGAGCCAACAAATATGTTCAGCGTTTCCAGAAAATAGTCTTCAGAATAGTAGGAGGTGTGATTTCGAAGGGGAAGCATTTGAAAGCTATAGATAGTGGAGTAAGGCAGGAGAAGTGAGCTGGCAGAAAGGCATTTTGAAGAGAAATGGGGCTCTGCATAAGCCTTTCCCACAGCAACTTCACCCATCCAGCTAGCACATCCTGCTGGCCTGGAGCCGATGGGGGCAGGAGGCTGCCAGCATGTTTTCCTGTGGGAAAAGAGGAATGAAGGTTATAGGGAAGTGTCAAGGGGAAGCACGCATGGCATGGACACAAAGAAGTCTGAACAAGGGGCATCTCTGCCAGGACTGCAGCTGCAGCAGTGACCAGGACTGACTGTGTGTATTTCAGCTGCTTTCACCAATCCTCTGCAAACAGTGAAAGTGAATTCTCTGAGGCAGAATTGTCTGACAATTTCTCCTTTTATATTAGCTATATTATTTACCAATTTTGAAAATGATTCGATAGGGTATAACTAGTGTTCTGAGATCATGATGGGTCTAGTCAGCTTTCCAGAGAGCACAGCAATTACCATGTGAATAGAGGTGACTGTGAGGGACAGGCTTGGTGGCTGCTCTCTCTAACCTGACCATTAGTTTTCCCGTGTTTGTGTGCACACCTCTTCTCTGTGATTAGCCTCAGTGGAAACACCGTTGCCAGGGTCCTGCTGGCAGCCACAGCTTAATAGGCAAAATGGAGGGGGTTAGGTGTTCTTCTGTCTTTTTCATTTTTCATTAAATAAGGCAAAATACACAATAAGTGAAGTCTGATTTGCGTGGACATTTGTATGCATGTATAACAGGCCTGAATGTTAATGTGGGAAATGACTTTCTTTCAACTCAGTGGCCTGTATATTTGATTTTTAGAATTATTTGTCTTCTTTGTAACTTTCAGTAAGTTTCTGTTGCAAAATAATGCATCGAAATTCCTTGTGAAGTACTCAAGCACTTTGTAGCCTAGTAGATAAGGACGTTTTTGCTTTCTATTGGAAACTGTTTATTAAAATCCATTGGCAGCTTTTCGATAAATTCTTTTTTTCCTTTGTCAAATGTATTATTATGAGTATAACAATGAATGCTGTCATTAAGAAACACCATGCATTTAATAGCCATAATTTAAAACTTTTATTCCACTAGCAAATGTCTGCATATGTCTGTCTGTGTAAAAGCCAGTTTTCATTGGATTTTGAATGCAGCTAAATCTTGGAATGAACTAGCAAATATTCTTTGTTTAAACTTAACCATGATTGTATTTGATATTTTCAGAATTAATTTTTATAGCAGTTTTCATTATAACTCTGTTGTGTTCTGGGTACAATGGGACAGCTTACTTGCAGCAGAATTAAAATCTGTGGTTTAATAGCAGTTTGACTTGCCTAGGCAATAAACTATCTCCCACGAATTGAGGTGCTATCAAGATAAAACATGTGAAGTTAATTCTGTAACAAGTCCCTGTGTTGCTGATGGAAAATATTTCAGAAGAGTTATTCCGTGCTATGCATGGAGGCTTCATGAATTTCAGGATAATGGAGATAACACTCTCTGAGGGGTCTGCTGAAATATACCCTTTCCCAAAGCACTGTCTGAATTCTTCTTGGAAGTATTTGTGGATCAGAAACTGGCTATTGCCTAACTATGCTTTAATTTGCTCTGCTTTAAGAAAAGGTATGATTTTAAACTGACTTTAGGAATTTTGTGAAAAATCCTGTGTGAATACACTTAATTCAGTTGAACCTAGCTAATACAAATTTAATATGCATGGGTAATTTATAGATATAAGCTAAACTAACAGAGTAAGTTTTTAACTGTTTACATAAATCAGTTTTTAAACAGACAAAGAAAAACTTTCATATAGTATGAGATGGAGAAGATTGGGACTGTTTACCTTGGAGAGGAAATGAATCAGAAGTGAGATGATAAAAGGTTACAGACAATGAAGGCATAGGCTCTACAGAGCAAGAAATGCTGTTCTACCATCAGGGATGAACAGGGAGCATTCAGTGAAGGTTACAAGTGGCAAAGTCAAAAGTAAGACAAAAGAAATGCTCTCCCATGCTGGGAACTAGTTGCTGATGGAAGTTGTAGTTGCTGGATAACTCTGAGGGCAAGAGTTTAACAGGACTCCAGAGGAACAAAGAGTTATATGAAGGGTAGGCTTAGCCTTGATTTAACTGAAGGGGGAGGTTTAAGTGAAGGAGAAGGAAAGAGCTCTGCAGCCTGATGATTCAAGAGCCAAAAGGGTTTGTCAAGCATTGGAATAGGCTGCCCAGGGAAGTGGCTGAGTCCCCATCCCTGGACCTGTTTAAAAGACATGTAGATGTGGTGCTGAGGGGCATGGTTTAAGGGTTGATTTGGCAGTGTTAACTGTTGGACTCCATGATATTAGATGTCTTTTCCAACCTAAATGATTCTATGATTCTATCCAATTGCAATGGTAGGGATTAAAAATTAAAAAGAATGGTGGAAAAGGTTAATACCTGTTTGGTTCAAGCTGCTCAGCTATTGATAGGGTCAAAAAGACTTTTTTCCCCATGTCTTTACTATATGTAGCTGCTTGTGCAATCTCTTGGTTGCAGTATTCTGTCTGGGTAGATCTCCAGTAGCAATTTCTTGTTACTGGATGGATTACCACAGATATGCCCATTTCCTTCCAAAATCCCATTGTGCCTGGTTATGCCTTAAAAACTATAACAAACTCTTTTGTGGTCTCAGTAGGAGTCTGTATCACTGCATTTCAGTGTTTCTATGGAGCAAATGCTACAAATTTGTCTGTAAAGGTGACTGTCTATTCCACACACAAGGATAATAGTAAGTACCTTTGTCTGGTTGCCAAAGTATGACACGGGACAGTGGAAAACTTGCAGTGTTGCATGATGCTTGGTCACAGAATCACAAAACATGCCGAATTGGAAGGGACTCACAAGGATCACTGAGTCCAACTCCTAACTCGGAACAGGACCATACCCAAGAGCCACACCATGTGCCTGACAGGATGGTCCAACTGCTTCTTGAACTCTGTCAAGCTTGGTGCTGTGACCACTTCCCTGGGGAGTCTATTCCAGTGCTGGGATCACAGAGGTCTCCAGAGGACTCCTGGCTAATGGGACAGTCTTATGGAAGGGTGCCTGCAAATAACCACAGACAAGCAATGCAGACAGAGCAGGAAAATGAAGATGACCTGTTCTCATCCACTGCCACACCCTGGTGACTCTAGTCTCTTAGACATATCATGACACCTCTTGAACACAGTTTCTAGAGTGTAAAACGGGCTATATTTTGCTGATCAAACAAAAGGGTCTAGAATCAGTCTTCTGAGTTGGATTTGTGGAGACCATGGGAAAGACTGCAGTGCAGAGTTAACCAGCACTTCTGGGTTGGTCCCAGTTCAGGTTGTGAGCTGTGTGCTACATGAATGAGAGGTCTCAAAAGTGACATCTTTTTCATGTGGGTTCCTGTCTTTTTGTTGCTTACTGCTCTGAGAGTGTCTCTGCTGCCTGTTGGCTCTTAATCAGCAGCTGCTGCTTTTTATCTGTGAAAAAGCCCAGTCATCTTCCCTGGTAGGCAGCTAGGTTGTTCTGGGACCCAGATGCTACCTGAGTCTTCTGTGTTGCTGGTGCAGACTGCACATTGTGGCAGCCCAAGAATGTGTGTGGTATGCTATTTCTTTTGTCTCACGTGCTCAGCTAAACCTGCCAGTTTTTTTGATCCACACACGAGTTCTCTGCTGTTTATGATGGAATAAGGTCACGAGTTAAGTCTAAAGCAATTTAATCATTCACTTTGTCCCTATCATTTACCCTCATACCTTGCCATCCTTAGTCATGCCTAGAGTATCAGTAGACTGATTGCACTATGGTGGAAAGACCTGACATGCAAATCTCCCATTGGTTATTATTGTGGTCTGCTTTGTGCACCAAATCTTCTGACTGTCTCTAATGAACTGTATACTCCACAGAGTCACAGGCTGGTGACAACAACCCATTCAAAGCCTGGAAAGTACCATTTATGTACAGAGAATGGTTTGTGTGTGTGTGTGTGTGTGTGTGTGTGTGTGTGTGGTTTTTTGGTTGGTTGGTTGATTTGGTTTTGTTATTATTTTATTTTTCTTCAATAATGTAAGTAAGAGTCAGGCACTGGACAAGAAACAGTCAAGATTAACTTTTTTGCTGCTACTCCCTTCTACTCCTCTTCATTTTTTCTGGTTTTTCTTTGTGGATCTCTGAGGACACAACTTCAACAAACATGGAGAGTTGATGGGTCAGTGGGGGAGGTGAGCTGGTCAAAAGATTTTTTCAAAAATATTTCGTTAGAATAATTTCAGGTTTGATATGATTTCAGTAACTCACAGACAGGTTCTCACAGTCACATCTGGATTTATGGCAAGCTGAACGGGAGCCTGTTGCTTGAAGATTTCCTTGCAGGAAAGTCTGATACCCTCGCACTTTGGCAGTTGGTGGTGTGGAGCCAAGACCTTGAGAACTGTGTAAGTCCCAGCAGTAAATGGTTCTTACCTCTTATATCCTCAGGAAAAAGCCTAGATATTTCGAAAGGTCAGCTAGGCTCTGGAGAGGCCACTGGACCAAAGGTGTGAAAACTCTGGTGTCTCAGCCCATGGCGGTGTGGCTGCCAGGAGGGTGCTCATCCCTCCTGGAGCCCTGGCCCTGGCAGGTGCAGCAGCTGCTTGGAGAAAATAACATGCTCCTCAGGCTCAGGGCTACTGATAACATCAATACCAGTTTCCCCTCAGGCTCAGAGAAGTGGTGGGGGTCACCTCCCTCCCAGAGCAGCAGCCTGCAGACTGCCCCAGCCATATGGCAGTGGGAGCTTTTAAAATTTTATTCCATTTGTTAAAATACAGCTTCAATCTAAAGGAAAATGAAAGCAAATAGAAAGTAATTCCTGGTGAACACGAACTGCTGTCTTCTGTCTGGCTCCAAAGGGAAGCCTGAGAGCAGCTTGCCAGCTGCACTGGGGAACAACTTCTCCCATTAAAGAGATATGGCAATGCATTTCTCTTCCCAGCTGGCATTCACTGCAGCTCATGTTTATGGCACTTCCCAGTGGAAGCAGGGCTCTCCAGAGGACTCCCGGCTAATAACACAGCCTAATGGAAGAGCCCCTGTGCTGGGTGATGCCGAGGATGGAAGCATGAGCCTTACAGCTTGCATTAAAAAGTCAGGCCCTGTAAGTAAAAGCTGTAATGATTCATTTCCTTCATGGATTGACTGTAGAGAGGCATACATAACATACAGTTACAGCTAGGACGATAGTAAAACCAATGTAAAACAAAACCATGACAGTAAAAGGGACACTAAAAAAATGTCGGGGAAGAAATAAAGCAAAGGTGATCCACGGCTCATTCTACAACAAGGAAGTGTTTGTCAGTCTTTCTTATGGGAATATCAGGTTGTAATTCTGAGATAAGTAACATTAATACTGAAATAAGAGTTTTGTGCATGTATACAAATACGGATTTTAGGAGAGTGGTGGTTTTAGAAAAGCCCTTTTTCTGATGCTTACCTATTGCACTTTTTTGAAATATTGTTTGCACGCTAAAATATACTGCGAGTACGAGTGTATGTCTTGTATTTAGATCTAATGTTACGATGGCTGTAAAATAAACTATTTAGAATAATATGCAATAGGACTCCATTAATATTGTGTGTTAGCCTAAAATTTCTGCTGCAGTGAGGTTATTTTTATGTAAATAGAGAAGTTTGGATTGTAGAGTAAACAATTTCCATTCTGTATTCAGCAACTGAACTATATTTCTTTTTGACACTTTTGAAAAACATGTTACACAGGATTAGTAGAAAAATCACTCACCGGAGCTTTTATATTTAATTTCACACAGCTATGCTAACTGAAAGAGGCACTACTATGTTAGAAATACAATATTTTCTTTGTTTGGAGAGAGGGATGTTACCTATGATTTGCTTACTTGTGGGTATTTGTTGTTACTGGGAACGCTAACATTTTGGAGCTGAAATTAATAAAGTTGAGATCCATTAAGCAGAAAAAAATATAGAAGAGAAAAATGTGTGTTCCCGTGAAAAATCTTGTTGTAGGTAATAGTATAGCTATGTGTAATTTTTTAGCTACTGAAATGTAAAGTAGGTAATTGGAAAATGCCTAGGTTTTCCAGCTCTCTAGGATACTAATATTCATACTTCTGGTACAAACACTGCATGTAATGGTTTTACCAGCTCAGCCTGCTGCTGATGTGATACCAGCACCATCAAATCTGAGGCCATACCAAATGTGGTTAGGCACTGTCTCGGTAAATTTAACCCTCATCCATTAGCGAAACAGTCCAGGTGAAAGGTCACTTCCAACATCAAAGTGGCCATTTAATGCTTTTATTTCCTCTAATTGGAAATCATAATCAATGAGAATAATTTATAAAACTTGTCCAGAATAGTGATTCTCCACTTAAAATGACATCTTCTGCCTAAGGCAAAAGTAATTGCGTTCAGGTTGATGCCATATGATCATAATGGGATTCAGAACTTAGTGATGTATATGGTTAACCTGTTTGCAGAACTTGGCAAACAGATCTGAGTAGGTTATTTCTCAGATAGGAACTTCATTGCGTTTGACCTTTTGTCATCCAAGGATTTGAGTAAAGTATTCCCTTCTCTGGAATTAGGTGCTTGAGTAAAACATTTCATGGGCCTGCTTAACTGTTCATCTGTGCTACAATAGCAATTAATGTCTGTGTAAGTAAACCTTTTATTTTAAAGGTCATTAATTTTCTTCACATGATACAGCTCAGAGATCCTGCTACTAAAATAATTGGGAGCTAGAGGTATTGATTTATGAGGGAGGATTAAAAATACTAAAAATCTAAAGATTACCAAAGTGATGA
This sequence comes from Manacus vitellinus, assembly GCF_001715985.3. Taxonomy (NCBI): domain Eukaryota; kingdom Metazoa; phylum Chordata; class Aves; order Passeriformes; family Pipridae; genus Manacus; species Manacus vitellinus. The sequence goes on along the minus strand of NW_021940535.1, from coordinate 15,491,875 downwards.
CTAGGAAAGGTTGTGATGCAAGTCTTCCTCTTGGTTTTGTTTGTATTGTGCATTTGGGTGAAGGTCTTTGGCTTTTGTTTCAAGAAAGTCAAACTAGATACTTTAATCATCCTTTCTGGTCTTAAAGTCCATACTTCCTGCTTGCCTACTTCCTTAAAACTTGAGGAGGAACATGGCTTTTCTTTATATGAAGATGTATTTTACCCTACAGACAAATCAACAGGTCCAGTTCTGCTTTAAGACTTGGGACTGTAAAAGACTTTTGGGTGGTGATTCAGCTCCGGTATCACAGTCGTTTTTCCTGGTCAGAGTGGAATCTGTGCCAGGCTGAGCTTGTTCCGTGCAGAGGCTGCTTTGCAGTAGTATCACACACTTAACTGTGTTAAGAGATGGCTTTTTGCTCTGGTAGAAAATGTTCTTAGTCCTGGCTCTCCTTTGTGCCAGTTCTGACTCACCTATATGGGAGTTGCTTTGGTTTTACAGCTGTAATAGGGGCAGGCTGCGTTTCATTAACTTTATGAAGATTATGCTAAGGTGAAAAAGGGTTTGTATGGCTGAAGCTTTCCTCACTGATGAGATTGATTCAACAGTAATTCCTCATATGGATCTGTTTTGGATTTGGCTCCTTCAGTTGGCAGCACAATTAGTTCTGTAGCATCTGGAAAGTGGCCGTGCATCATACATTACCATTATAAGAATACTTATTACAGTATATTGTTTATCTGTAGCAGTGCCCACCCTTTGTTGGGGCTTTCCAAAATGTAAGAATATATTTACTCTGAAGTAATCACGAACTAAATAATCAGTAACTTACCAAAATTTAGAAATTAACCATTATTGCCAACTAGATCCATGGAGGATATTTGATGGCATGGCTGAGAGTACATCAATTAAGAATTGCTGATGAGAATCCAACACAGTAAGTAACAAATTAATGGAAGGGCAAGCAGTGGAGCTTCTTGCAATATTTCAGTGTTATAAAGCTCCATTTCTAAATTAGGAGAGTGCTTGTTACCAGACTTTCAGCTTGTTACTGATCCAAAACTGAATGTTGCCCATTAAACACGATGGGACAGTGTCATCTTTGTGAGGAAACCATGTGATGAACTGTTCAGGAGAAAGCAACATTTTCTTTGGCAATTAAAAAATAGGTATCTGTTTGAACCTGTGCAGAAGCTGAAGTGTGAGGAAAGCAGAGGGAAACTGGTCAAAAGTAAAGGAGAATAAATGGACCTGAGCCTCAGTGAAAATGGGGTGAAGACTTCAATGCCTGGCTTCTCTGCCACAATAGTTAATAATTTTGCATCATATTTTTCTAAAAATTGACAGTGCTCTGAATTGTAATAAATGAACTCACAAATAAAATGGAGCTGAAGAATTCTGTTACTTAACCAATATCCTGCAGTATACAGGCTTTCCTTTCTTTTTTTTTTTTTTTTAAGCAAAGAAGCGTTTAAAGCATTGTGTAAAGCACATCTTCTGTTTTATTTGGTTTCATTTTGTGTAAGATACTTCTGTGAATGAATGTGAGTTCTCTTGCCCTTAAGACTTCTGTTGACTGGCAGAAACCATCTGTTTAGATGTTTTTATGCCTGTTTAATTGATAATCAAGGCTTAGTCCTGTTGTTGAGAAAATCTGATTTGCCTGTTAGTAAATTCTATACCCCATTAAATGCAGAAGTCTAGAGTAAAGAGAGAAACACATTCCTGACCTGTAATAAAACTGACAACCTTTACCTTCTGCTAGTGTCTGTAAGCACATCCTCTTTAATCATGGTCTAATTGAGACTTTGGTATTAGAAGGGAAGAGGAGACTGTTAGAGTCTGAAGGGACAGTTTATCTTAAAATACCAAGAAAAATTCCAGGGCTTCCTAGCACACAGAGTAAAATGAGGGAAATTCAGCAGTTCTGATAGACTTTGCAGTTCAAATCATGAAACAGGATCCCAGTGATGAGTATGGCTTAGGACTGATGAATGATTTATGAATGACTTTTACTTTTTAGCTTCTGGAAGAATTGTCTTTTCAAGACTTTTCTTATGCTTTGCCCACCACATTTCTTTAAAGGGAAATTTGCAAGTGTGACTGAATACCTTGATCATTAGAACTGAAGGTTTAGGGAAAAAAATAACCTAAGTACTGTAAAAGTAGGAGTTTAAGCATGAGAGTTAGCAGGAATGTGCCTAAGGCTTTTTTTTTCCCCCCCCCCCTACATCTGCATATCTCTAAAGGGTGTGTATGGTGGAAAACTTACTGCTGTCTCACATATGCCCTCTGTTCTTTTCATGTCCCCAGCCTGCTCCAGGTCTGACTGATGACAGCAGTCGTGCTTTCTACTGGATGAAAGTACCACTCTACAAATCTTATTCATAAGTATGTTGGGCAGTAATCAAATTCAGAACAAAAAGTAGAGGAAAGACAAATTTTCCTTCTGCAGTGAATATGCCCCAGGAGTTGGAGATTGTGAGGCTTCAGGAATTTGAACACACCAGTGTCCTGTCACAGCTGTCTATTGGTGTCACGCTATTAAAGCAGTGACTTTCCATGTAGTCTGCAGACTCCCAGGTCTTTGTTGATAGCTTTTGCAGGTGGCCATTGCCTTCTCTCTACCACAAAAGGTAACTAAAACCCTGTAAAAGGCTACAAAGTTGTAAGGGAGCTTGCATTACCCTGAAAAAGTTGTAGGAATCAGAAAGGGGGGAAGGATAGGGAATAGGAGGGTGGGTGATTGAATAAAGTTCACCCAGGAAATCACCATGTAGTTAAAATAGGCATCTATGATCTAGTCCACGATCAGTGTAGTTGTCCTGGAAATGCATCAGTATACAGAAGTGTGCATGAGGAAATCCTTGCAACTGTAAGCAAAATTCAAATGATTCCCTGTGTTATTTTGTTTGAGATAAGGGGTTCCTTATACCTGCATGCAAGCTACGTGTCAGGTTTCACTCTCCCAGACTGGGAGCTGAGATAAGTAATCACACAGCTTCTTCTAGTTGTTCTGCTGCAATCACTGAGGTTTAGATTGCAGCTAAGCATTATCCTTGCAAGGCTTAATGTTGAAAGACAGGTATTTCCAACCACTGCAGCATAAGTACAGCATTCCTGTTTGAAATGGATTATGTTTGTGCGTGTAAGAATTTTATTTATGGCTGTTGTCTGAAGTGTTGCATCTTATGCTTTGTCTTCACAAACGTGGCGCTTGTGTTTGTTTCGGGGCTGAGGCATATATTTGTAAGGGTGAGAATGGTTTTGGTTGCCTATGAACACCCTTCCTGGGGCTTGGTTATATGGATGTTTTTGCAGAGCACAGCTAAGATTTGATTTTAGAGTGTAGTAGCACTGTGCCAAATGGGTGATTCTGCCCTCAGAGTGACTCTGTAGCTCAGATTAGGTGGAAAAAAGGGCTTTAGTGCAGAGTAAGAAAGCCCAGGTGAAAATTCATGTAGAACAGCTATAACTTGCTCCTTCCCCAAGTAGACAAACCCTAGAAAAATTTACTCTTTAACCATCAGGCAAACAGAAACTCTCTTTCCTTGGATTCCTCCTTATATTACAAACCTTTTGCAAATATTTCCTTTGGCTTTCAGTGCAACATTTCATAATCTTAGAAATATTTTTTTTTCATAATGTAAATGGACGCTTTCTTGTAGCTTAAATGAAACCAGTCATGATGCTGGCTTGTTGCTTGCTTTGTATAGGGAATTTGGTATGAGACCTTTTCTTCATTGTGGTTTCTTTCTTTAGTATTGGAGTTTATTTCATGTTATTCTAAACTAGTGAGCATGGAACAGAATATGTTCTCTTGAAACCCTGCTGGACTTGATGAGCAGTTTTTCTGGTTAATCCTCAAAGCTTTAGTGCCACTTTTCCTCTGCCTTCATGACTTCAGTCCCAGTTTGGCCCACTGCATACCAAAAAGAAGTTCGAAGGATGTTGTAAGTTATACTGGCACGTGTGCTCCCTTGAGAGATAATGTGCTGCTTCATCCAAGTCCCAGGGTGCCCTGACACCCATCTGCTAGGGAACTCCTCATCTGCCTAATGTGGGATTAGATGCTGTATCAAGCACTTGCTTTTTTTCCCTTTTAAATACATTTTCTGAATACTAACTATCCCTTTCTACACCCACATAGCTTACCTCTTTCATGTTGTTTTGTAATAAGTATCCATTATTAGCATAATAACTGCTCAAAGTGACATCTTACATTGTATTGTCAAAGATCCATGTATTAATATTTCCATGGTTCTGATGCTATGATACACTGTAGTACTGTAATTTTACTAGAGATTATTATTTTTATGTCAAAGATCTGCCTCTTCCATTTACATACCATACAGTGACACCAAAGCTACTGATAGTGGGCTGTTGTGAAGGTTCTGTAAAGCAACTCGTCAAAAAAAGTATGTAAAAGCATACCAAACCTCAGAATGCTTTGATTGCATCTTGAATTGCTTGAAAAAGGAAAATGAGAAAATGCATTCATGCAGCATTGCGTATGTATTTGTTTATCTTAAAATTGTTTAGGCCTGTCTTATATCCTTTCTTCTAAGCAATGTGAGTTGGCAAAGGCCAGCACGCCACTCTTAACTCTATTTTATTACTTATCAAAAAGGCTTTGTGCAAAGATTAACTGTATTTGCTCTCTATTTGCTATTATTGCACCCCCACTGTTCAGTAAGTACCCCAAGCAGTTTGATAAGATGACAGAAAGGTTGTCTGGTTTCATTGTTGCAGCTCTCAGAATTTCTTGTATCCTCTGGCGAAATGTTATCTTGTACTTTGTTACAGTAATAGTCCTCAGTGATTCAAAACAGGTATTCTTTTGTCTCCTGCCCTAACAGTGCACGTAGGGAGACCGTTTGTTCTCTTTCACCAGCTCGGCTTCTGCTAACAAAAGCCACGCCAGATCAGAAGAACAGCTGTCTTTACACTCGGTATCAATAGATCGGCCTCCTCCTCCTGTGTGATGATAAGCGGAGGGGGGGCTGCGAATGAGCAAAATCATCTTGACTCTTTCTTTATAGGCTACAGACCTCCTTTTCCCTCTCTGCTGCAAGGCATGTTTCAGTGAATGGTTAGAGAAGATAACAGTGGTACTTTCCCGCATCCGCGTGCAGTTTCAAGGTATCCTTGAGGTGTCCCTGTTCTAAGGCAGAGTTTATAAAATAATTTTAAAAATATTTACTTGAGGTGATGATTTCCTTTGGCAATAGCATACTTATAAATTTCGCATGCGTGGAACTGCTAAATCCATACTCTCTGTTCACACATAAAATTTTGAATCTAAGAGAAGTACTTTATCAAGCCACTCCTCTTTTTACCATTAACTGCTTTTTGAAAATGATCTGACTGCCATCATATTTTACAACATATAATGAATACTGAATCAGTGAATATTGCTGTTTTAGCCCTCTTTACCTCTTTTGAGGTGGCAGAGAGGGGGATTGGGAGAGGAGTTTGTTTTGTGTTTTGGTTTGGTTCGGTTTGGTTTTTTTCTGGGAAACTTGGAAGAAAGCATTGAAACAAATTTGTGGGTAACAAATGATCTCTTCCTGAAGGAAACACACTTCATCTTGAGGTTTTCTACAGAAAATCAAAGGTTTGAAGTCACAGATGGGAAGGAGAGAGAAAACAGAAGGAAACAGTGCTTGTTGAAACCCCACCACTGCAGATCCCAGAGACCTGATCTGAGTTGTGCTTGGCATTGACTCAGATCTTCACTTTGTGCAAAACCATTTCTCTCCCCACTTTGGGAATGCTCAACTACAGAACTGTAGGTTCTCCTGGGATGCTCTGTTATCCTGAAGCTTTTCCGTCCTGAAAACAATAATGCTGATGGTCATAAAGCCAGAGAGTGAGAGTGACATGGGAGGTTTTTCATTTTGGCTTCCATGATTGTTCTGTATAAATTGATGGTATCTCAGATAGAAATATTGAAGAAAAATCTACTTCAGAATAGCTTTTAACCTAATGATTTGGTCTGTCTCCTCAGAAATTAAAGCCCTTCCCTACTTAAGAGCTTAAATGTTAATGTTCCTTCCCTCCATAAGACCTTAAAATGAGAACGCTGTCTCTGTTGTAAGTACTAACACCCCATAAACATGTGATTGGTACTGTAGAAACAACTTATGAAAAGTGTATTCCAAGGTCTTTCAATATCTGAGTGGGTGTTTGTTGTTTTACTGAGCCATAGTCATTTGCCAAATATTACCTGAGTTTCTCAGGAGCAATATCAAGATCACAGTGAATCCAAAAACCATGCAGTAAAACCGATGTCCTCATCCCCTAAGCAGACTTTGACCCAGCCCTGATTGCAGTCTTTACTAAGAGAGAAGAAAATCTGAAATGGCATTTTGGTGCACCTTAGCACCGACACAGGAGTTTGCCTTTCCATTTTCTGATCCTCCAGATATGTCAGGTTCTTAGTTCAAAGTGTATAAGATTCAAAGAAATGAAACCCTAAATAAAAGAGAGAAGAATCAGTATGTTCCACAGTTATTGGAATGTGTTTAGAGCTTGTTCAGATAAATTATTTATGGCTTTAGATATTTTGGCATGATTTCCATCTGTATGGCGTTAATAATTTCAAAGGGTCAATGAAAAGTACAATATTTTCTGTACTTATTTCCATTTGACTTGTGGTAGTTATCTATGCAGCAACACACTGCAAGATAGGAAGAGACTGTGTTCATGAAGATCTGAAGGGACCTCCCAGACAGGCAGTTTCTCTAATATGCCTATTGGTCCTTTGGCTTTTCTGATGAGAATGTAATGTGCATTTATGATGAAAATTATAACTTCTGTACATCTGCAGTAACTCTAGCAAACTGCCCTGTTGAGAGTGGCTTGTTCAACAGAATTAAAATGCAAATGAGCTCATTTATTTCTAATAGAATAGGTGTTGTGCTCTGTAATTCTCACAGTACCTGGCTGAACTCTTTCTTACACAGACACAACTCTTAAATGATTTTCTGCAGAAAGTTTGCTGGAACATCATGGACAAGGACCATGCATGTAAGTGTTATTGTCCTGACTTACCTGCTGGTGAATACTGACTCACCAATTAATTTCAAAGACACACAAACAAACACCTTCATATTTTGTTTCCTTGCTCAATAATACATTCAAAGGGATAGGCTGGACCAGTGGTAGGTAGGCTAGGGCTGTGATACTGATGCTGGTTGTACTGTTAAGATGACATTATGGTGTAACACAGTCAATTTGTATTTTGACTTTAACATTGTAGAGTGGTTGGAAACAGTAGGTTTCTGTGTTCTGTTGATGTAAATCGGAGTGGCTTCGAGGGGGACTGCTTCCCTCTTTCTAATCTGTGTAGGTAACTGATTTATTTGTTTGGGTTTCTGGACTTGGAATTGATTTTGTTTATGTGCTTTAAACTCCTGTAAGGCAGTGACAAACATTGCTGATGTCTCAGTAACTCTGCAGATCTGATTATCTGAAGTCATTGCATTATGTGACTTCTCACTTTCCAAATCTTAAATGTTGTTACCAGTTCTAAGACAGTCTCTAAGAGCAGCTCTGGAAGGAGGCCGAATAGTCTCAAAGTGAAGCTCTGTAAGAGTTTGAGGAAGGGGAGAAATACTAGTTTACTTTTCCCCTAAATGTTTCTATGTCCCTCTTTAATATACTAGCTAAAATGAGAATGATGTAAAAAGGCTCTGCAAACTCTTTCCAACTAGCTTTGGGAAACATTTTGGTACGCTGCTTAGGACTGTTAACAGAACAAGCTAAAAAGCTGGGGGATCAGCTTGTACCAGGTTTACTGAAAAATACAGTTTAATGAGAAGTTTTTGTTTAATAATAAATAAGGCTCTTCTCTTTGAGTCATGGACTAATCAAGTGGCATTTCCAGTAGTACTGCTCCATTGGGCTTCTGATTAGTAGGAGCTCAGTTAATGTGAAAGGGTACACTGCACCTTTAGATACTCGACTGCAGTGAAGCACGGAAGCGGTACGTCTGTTTTTTGGTGGTGTTAATCACCTGTGCTTCAAGGCCATTTGTGCATGGATTAATGCAGCAAGAGCCAGGGTAGAACTGGATCATGCAAATACTTAGGCCTAATTATCTATTTATTAATTCATGCCTTTACTGACTGTCACTTGATTACACATACGGGTAGCTATGATCAGAACCTAAACTTGCTGAGGGACTGCATTTGGGTGTAGAGGGGAGAAACCCTATGTGTAACAGTAAAAGCAGAATGGAGCTAAGTTTTCTTCTTGAGATTGTTGCTTAGAAAAGGTGAGTAATGTAGAAAGCTACCCCTAGTGAGTTACTGCTGTCTGCACCACTCCTGCCCCCTCTGGAAGAATCAGAATTGTCACAGCCAGCTCCCAGCAGGCCCTTGGGTACAACTCTGGAAAGACACTGTTAGAGAGCTTTTTGCTAATGTTTAACACATTTTTTTTTTCAATAGGTTATTATAGCCAATGTTTAATACTTTATTAAAGGAAATTTTATTTTAAGAAAATATACTATGGCAGAGAGGCTGTAAAACCAGATTTTTACAACTGTTCTTCCAGAATTTTTCCTTTCTGATTAGCTCCTTATGATTCTTATGCAAAACTTGAGAGGAAAATAACCCAAACTAAGTTAACTCACTGCCTTCCCCCTTGTTTTTTAGATACGTAATTTTTTTTTGTTTAATAATTTTTAAAATTTTTTTTCCCAGTGTTTTATTCACAGTCTACTCAGAGTGATTGTGTCCCTGCCCTGATGGAATTTGGGCTGAAGGAAGCCTAAGCAGGATGACTAGCAACACTTTTGCAAATGCTTGTTCACATCTGAACATGCTCTTTACTGGGAGGTGTAGGTTGAAAACTGGGAAGGTTGAAACAGGAAGGCATCAGACCCTGTCTAGTAAGTTCCCATGCCCTTCCCTGTGAAGCTGTGAGGACTAAGCCCAACCCGGTCTGATGCTGTTTGTTTGGGAACGTGGTTGTAGTGGTTTTCAATAGCCTCATACTTGCTCATGCCTCTTTATTTCAGGCATAATCCAAGTCCCTTTTCCTTTCTGTCTACTCTACAGTCAGCACATCTTCCATAGCGCCCCACCTCATAGGAGTTTTCAATTTTGAACAATCCTTTTACTTGACTTGCTCTGTATTCTGAACCTTTTTCTTCCTTTGGTAAATACTAGTTATATTGAATTTGGAGCAAACCCATTGTCTTAACACTGTCTGTATCTCAGGCTTAAATCCCGAGCTTACTGCTTTTAAAATGGAGCCTCTAACACAGCTCACCTAAGGTAAAGATGGTTTTCTAGTTTGGGGTTTACAGTTTTTTCCCTTGTAGTTGTTGTTGGGGTTTTTTTGTTAGGTTTTTTTTTGTTGTTTGTTTTCTCAGTTCCTTCAGGTGTTGGTGATCTTGAGTCGCTTGTAGCTGCGTACACTGTCTTTACAACATGGATAATTTGCTGCAATAACCTCAGCTGCTGGCTAATAAATGTGAGGGGGTGCTTTTTAAACCCATTGGAAATCTTCGGAGTGGTTGTGGCAGCCAGCAGGCACAACCCAAACACAAATTCCTATAATCTCAAAAGACAGCAGCACTGAATCACTTCCAGCAGTCTTTTGCCAGAGCAGGGCTGTGTGTTTTAGAGGCAGGGGTATCTGCAACCCCACAAATCCTCACAGCACTGGGCACTGCTGAGTAGCCTGGCATCATGTAAGCAACGCCCCTCAATCCTGAAGGAGCCAGACAGTAGTGGTTAGTCTTGGCAGCGCTGCTCCATGTGTCCTTAGCAGAAAAGAAGAGGAAATGGAAAGGCTTGGGACTGGAAGAGGTAATCCCAGCATCAGGGTCACAACTGACAGTTTAGACAAGGAGCCTGATCTTTGTTGACCTGGACATTTGTAATGGTCCATGAGAGCTGAGTGAGCCTATTTTATGCCCATGCTGCTGTGAAATAGCAGGATAAAATGCACGGACCAGAAATTCTCTGTCTTTCCACTTGCAGCATTTTTCTGTCCGTTTTACAGAGGCATCTTGTAAAAGAAATGGAAAAAATTCTCTATTAAACAGCATTACAAATGTCTCCTGTCTCTGCCCAGGTCATAGAGGGGAGGAGAGGATTTTAAATTTGGGCTTTTTTTTTCCCCCCAGAAAAGTCTAAAACATTATACTGTTTATATTTAGGCTAAGAAAACTTCTCACATTCTTGTTGGGTATTTTGAAAACCTTTCTGATTTTTAGTACCAACCAGTAGAGAACTTGCAACTATATTTTAATAGTTGCTTTGTTGTCATTTGTTCCTCTTTGGAAATGGAATGTCACGTTTCAAGGTGATTTCTATCTGAACTTCTGCCTAGCATAATCACGGGTTCAGTTGTTAAACTAGTGTTCAGTATACTGAAGAATTCAGTTACTCCTTTGTATACGTCTTAATTAATATGTACCCAATGTTTTCATATTCTTTTGTTTTATGGAGATGTCAGGTAGTGAGTTTCAAGACAGACGGACAATAATAACTGAATTCATGTGTTTAAGGCCTGATAGGGTGGAAGTCTTGGTGGTTTCTGCGTAGTGATTTGGTAGTATTGAATATAATACTAGAGAGACCTTCTTTTTGCAAGTTCTGAACTTTCATTTCAATTGTAAGAATCAGCAAGTCTTGTTTTCAGTGGACTTTTGCATGCTGAAGGTACGCCCTTTAGATGTCACCGGGGTTGAGCTGTGGTTGCAGGGCCCTCCTCAGAAACACACTACTTCTCCTTCCTTATTTAAAAAGATGCGGTAGAACAAAAAACTGTGCATTATGTTGATTTCAGGGAAAAATGCACAATATTGCAAATAACCTCACTGCTGTTTATATTCCTCAAACCCTAGGAGAGAATTAGCAATGGAAGGCAGTCACTCCTTGGATCTCCTCCTAGAGAGGGTCAGGTGCTGGCTGGCTGAACCCCTCTGCCCTGGCTTTCCAGTAACGCTCCTGGGCATCAGTTTCATTGTTTCATGCTCCATGTGCATCAGAACCAAGGAAAACGGTCTGTCCTTGTGGCAGAAAGCACTCTTGAGAGGCTCTTCACTGCATAGGCCTTCTCACTTATGTTTTGACAGTATCTCTTCTCACGCTGTCATGTTCTCAAGTCTTTCTGGCTTCAAGACTCTTATGTAAGGAGTGTGGAACTGAAATAAACGCTGAGGGCCAAACCAGTCCTGACTTGATCAGTCACAGAAACACATCATCTTGCTTGTCTGAGAATGGCCTTTTTTACTTCTCTGGGTAAATAAATGATGCGTCTTTCTCCAATGGGGATACAAGGTTGAGTATGTCCACACCTTCTTTTGTAAACATACTGTCTGGCAGTGCTGGCTGGCAGCAAGAAAAAGCCCTTGGCGTATCATCTTCTATAGTGGAGTGTCCTGGATACAGAGAAGCAGAAAGAGGGATTATTTTACAAAGGTACAAGCTATTCTGACCCTCTGGGGTCTGGGTGACTTCCCACTGCACTTTCCTTGGGGCTGTGGTGAAATGCCATAGTCTAGTTCACATGCTTTTGCTTGGAAATCTGAACCTCCAGGCGTGAATAACTTACTGGAATTAATCTTCAACTGTTGTCATCCAGTATTCAAATATTAATGTGGATGATCAGAGTGAGGCAGTGCAACCATGGTGGTCTTGCAAAATAGCGCATCACATAAGTGACATTTTCTAACATGAGTCAGTGTTTGTTCTTCTGTAAAAGGCATTCTAGCACTTTTCTCCAAACTGCCAAGCTAAATGGCTTATGCTGGCCCAACCCCTGTGCTGAACGGCAAATATCAAGAAGCAGCATCTGAAGTGAAGGAGTAGTAACAAAAATGCAAGAAGATCCCCCAAAGGTGATGAAACTTCTGAGATACTACAAGTTTAGCAAGAACTGTCCTTTCCATTGTCAGCCATGTAACCAGTATAGCACTGGGAAGGAAATGGCACAAGGATCTGAATGAAGTGATCCTTCCAGGAAACAAAATGACCTGATAGTTCTCAGAGTGGCTGGTGAGACAGGCTATTTGCCAGATTTACTTTGTGCTTTGAACTGGAAAGTTTTGTGCAAGTTCACAGTGGCAGTGATCAAGACTTTTTTCAAGTTTTTACTGAAGGGCAAGTGTCACCATGAGCTAAATAATCTTGGATCTGTCTTTTTTTGTTGCCGTATAGAGGAGGCTTGTGCTGTAGGAGGTTATGTCTTCTCTTCTGAATCACCTCCTGAGGTTGCATGGGGAGCTGGGGCAAATACTCTTTTCTCATGGGCTCTGTTTTTCCCATCTGTAGGGATACCAACAGTTTTTATTTAGCAAAATTTCTTTAAGTAACTAACAGAAAGTAGCATGCAAAACTCGAAATCACTATATTTTAAATAAATTCATGAACAAATCCCAGAGCAATACTGTCTGTGCTCATTCATGAGAAGCAATGCTCTCCTAAGTCAATGAGGCTACTTAGATCAGCTTTTACCATACTGCAAAAGTGATCATCTTGTATGGTATTAGGATTAAAACACTCTTGGAGGGGAAGGAGGCTGTACTGTTCAATATGGCCATAACTATTTCTCAAGCACGGAAAATATCCCTTTTCTCATCTCTTCCACAGTGCAAGGTCTTTATGCAATGACAGGGTGCACATTTCAAAACATAATTTCCTAACTCTGATTGAACTTCAAGAGATAGAGATGTGTAGATGAAGCTGAGGCACCACAGAAATGGGTCCACCTATAGGTTATAGAATCAAGTCTTTTTAAATAAACCTACATGAACAGATGTGGGAGGGGATGTGAGTGGCACAGGGGAAAAAGTTGCTCCCTGCCAACTCACTTTTTGCAAGAACAAATTAATGAGATGGTGTGAAATGTGCACCTCTGTGAGTTTTTGGAAAGACTAGAACTCTTTCTGTCCACCACATCAAGCAGGGCCACTAGTGGAATAACTGGTGGTCACCAAGCATCTTCCCCACAGGTTGGCATGAAGCAGCATCCTCTTTATGATTCACTTCAAAGATACTTAACAGAAATCTCAGTTTTTGGCTCAGCCACACAAAGTCCCCCGATCATGAATTTTCTTCTGATCTGTCTCTTCTTGGACTTCGGTATTTTCTGCCATGTTGGTTTGTTCCCACTGAACCTCAGGCCTGAACTCCATTCCAAAGGTACCTCAGCCAATTGGTACCCCTTGGACAAAGTCTCAGCATTTCTTCTGCATCCAAGATCATCACAGCTGAGGCTTGCCCACTTTGCCACACCATACTGCCTCCTTGCCATGTTTTTTTTTTTTCCAGATTTCAGTGCCAGACTAATGGATGATCTCAGTTTCCATGACTCTCATATTCCATTTCTCATCCATTCCAATTTCAGCCTCTCCAGGCCAGACATTAGGGGTTTTGAGAGAGAGATTTCCCCACCTACATACTTTGTCCCCCTCTATTTCTCCCTAAATGTTGCAAACCCGACACTTCTGTCTCTGTCTGAGGACTTATACTTTGTCCAAATTTGGATATATTTTTGTTTAGACACATTCCTGATACAAATAGTGAATTTTTGATGTTATCATATTTATTGTCAGACCCAAAGAAGGGAGGTAGTGGCAAGTCTTTACTGGAAAAGAACTTTCCCCCTCCACACATTTCCCTGTAACCTTTCTCAAACCTGCCTACAATATTATGTCTGGAAACCTTTTCCTTCCCCCCAAATCAGGCTGCAGCACATGTTTAATGTATTTCCACCCCAGTTTCCCACTCAAGGGTGTCAAACTTTTGCAGATTTATTGGTGACTTAAAATGAAATCCTGTGTGGGGATGCATCAAGTAACCTTAGTAACAAGCGGAGCTGTGCCCCACGGTGTTCCGAGCTGACACCCCCCACCTCCCGCCTGTGCCTTTTCTTGCTGCTTTATTTAGCTCAAGGTTTCTTATGATTGAGCCGGTTCCTGTTCTCAGCTGAACTCAGTGACAAACTTCTTCCTGGCTTTGGGGCCGGAGAGTTCAGTGCTTGATAAAATGGGAACACACTCAAGGGGTCACTCACAGGGTCACAGAGCCCAGCTGGCTGAGGCCACTGCAGGATATTGTGCTGCTGAAAAATACAGAACGGAGTTGGGTGTGTTGTTCTGTTTTGTTTTAACTTCATAAACACTAGTCCTTTTTAAATAGTCTGTTTTTGTTTTGTTTTTTTTTTTAACTTTGAAAAGAAAACTATTGCTGGAGGTGTTGTAAGCAGGAAGAAGATAAGTTGTTTGATGCCGCACATAACACAAAGCTTGGGGTAATGAAGGAATGGGTATGTTTCAGGTCAGCATGAGTTCAGGAAGTGAAGTCTGAGTAGCTGCTGGAATGGCACAATTTATCATTGTGTGAGAGAGAAGATTTTGGTTGCTAGACCAGTTCGTCTATGATCTATGTGCCTTTTGAAACCACAGTGCTTTATTTACCATAGCAGATAGACATATAAAGTTAAATTTTTTTTTTTTTTAACACAGCAAGAATTTGGTAGCATCCACGTATTATGATAACATTATCTGAAAGTGTGAAGGTGTGGAAAGACTGTAAACCAAGGTAAAATATCTGAGACTAAAGTAATGCTTTTGTGTAATTCTTACCTACGACAATTTCCCTGTGTTGTTGAAGTGGGAAAGAACCATATGGCATTCTTTCCATGAGGCAAGACTGTTTTTAAGGTACTGTGAATTATCCTGCGTTTGCCATAAGCCAGAGAAAAACATGCACATGCGTGGCTGGTTGATGTGAATCAACAGATGTGCAGAAACTATTTGTAAGTCTAAGCTCTCAACAGTCACATGTCATATCACTGGCTACTGGCAATGGGCTAATGTATGCAGTTTTGATTAAAACAGTTAAAGACTGAATGTACAAAAATACAGTGAGTTGATATACTTCAAGACTAGGTGAGCCTTTTGACATATTTAAGTATCTGTGTAATTCTACATCTGCAAAGAAATAAAGGGGAAAAGTATAGGTATTGACATTAGACTCTAGGCTTCTTTTTTGATAGCAGTTTGTGCCAGGTGAAGTCATCACATGGTAAAATTGAAGCACTGTCAATATCACAGAGAAATTAAAGATAGAACTGGTGGGGGTGTGTGACTGATTAACATAGCAGAATAAAGGAGGATTTAAACATATAGAATCGTTAACAGAAGAGCCCATACTTGCATGAACAGTGACTAAAAAGGTGTGGTGCAGGGCAGAAAGTAGGAGATAGAGTTGTATGTCTGCAGAGACAGTTGCTCATGAAGCTAGAGGAGAATGTCATTGGCAGTGGTTCTGGGGTTTGGGGTTTTTTTTAAAATGCACTTTCAAAATAAGCTTTTAGCAGTCCCACAGGATTATCTTATTGCTGTCATTTGGATGCACTATTTAGCTGCAGCTTTCCATACGTGCTGGAACTGTGAGCTAGGAGTGGGGATGGCACAAAAGAGATTCCTGCAGCCTTCAAAAGGAGAGATGACTAGAGGCTTGAGTGACTACTATGGCTGAGAAAAAGGCAAATGTATCAGTACATTTGGGAAATATTCCAAATATTTCCCTCTGTATCAGTATCTGCCCTATATCAAACCAGATCTGGCTTAAAGGCTTGAGGCTGGAAGCAGGGAGAGAGTACACTGATATATAATTGTGAGCGTTTCTTTGATAAATTTCTGGAAAGTTTAGGGGGTATGCCAGGTTTATTTAGGAAAAAAGATATGAGAAATGTGGGAGGAGCCCTACAACGCAGAAAATTTTTCAAAAAATCCATAATTTTGATTACTGAATGCCTACCCTGAATCCTACCAGGAGCAGTATTTTGTATTGGATAATGAAGTGTGTAAAAGTTTTTTGGGGAAAAAAAAATATCCTTACACTATTGTAAAAGGTAAATCAGGAAAACTACATGGTATAGCAGAATTTCTAAGTTAAATCAATAACCCTATACACTAAAGTAGTGCTTTGTAAGCTAAAACTGCTCTACACATCATACTAATCCTTTGAGAGTGTAGAAAGTTTAGGAGATTGGTTATACCATCTGCAATATCAGTAAAATACAGTATTAGGTTACATATGCCTACTAAGGCAGGCGTCACTAAATAAGAATGTGATATTAAAAATTTTATACTCTTAAGTCAGTCTTTGATGGCAGAACGTGTGTATCAGTATGTTGCATTTACCTTTCTGTGTATGTGATCTGAGTGAAAATCAGTCCTTTTGTAGAGTTAGCAGGCTACTTTAAGCATTTACTGGTGTGTGGATGAACCTTAAGATTAACGCTGTAAAAGGAACAGAAGTGGGAGGGCTGACATTAGTTTTCAGAGGTCTCTGGGGTGACTTATCTGCAGCTAGAAAGGCTGCATTTGCTATTAATTTTTAAATGGTGAATGAGCTGGGCTGAATCCGCTCCCTGCTCCCTGCTGCACTATGTCCTAGGGAAGCAATGTGTGCTGCAGGAGGTGCAGTCCTGGATAGGCTGCAGGGGCTGACTGCTCTCTTCTCACAGTGTTTATGTCCTTGAAAAGAGTGGATTGGGGTTTTCACTGGTTACCTTGGTGAAATCTGGAGGGTCTATGTAATGACTAAGTGCATCCTTTAACTGTAGTGTTGACCAGTCTCTGGAATATTCTCCTGGCAAGAGAAATTAACAGCTAATTCTGTGTTCTAAGTTTGCAATGGGCAGAGCTCTGCTGGAGAGGGCAGAATCAGAATAATACCATCCAGCCATGTCAGGGTTGGTGTGTGCCATGGGTCCGTACTTAACATGGTGGAGGTCCTGCTCCTAAAGAACTGTATGTCGTAGCACTGCATGCACCCCATGTGTTGTCCTGGTGGCCCTGGAGTTGTGCTTGGCTGAGGTTGGATTGCTGTCTGAAACTTGCAATTCTTTTGGTTTTGTACTTCGCCATACCCGTTGTGCTTTGTTTGCTGATTCAGGGTAGCCAGCTTTATCCAAATCATTAGAATTAAAATTCCCTTACTGGGTTTTTGTTCTTAAAGTGTATGCACACAGTAAAAATCACCTCCTTTATTATTCTCAGTGGTACTCACCGACTCTATTCCCTGAAGGCTTATTGGCATTATATTTGAGCCAACTGTTTTTATTTAGAAAATTATACTTATTCATCTACTGTAAAATTAAGTAACCAAGGTTGATGTTTTTATCTTCCCGTACCCTACATTTACCGAGCTAGGTCTGGGAACATATGCATCACATTCCTTTTTATTTGGTGGGCCTCAGAGTCTAAATTGGGACTTCTGAACTGCTCTTGAACACTGGGAAACCGTATGTGGCATTGTGTTGTTTGAATGACATTCAGAACCAGAGGGTTTGTATAAACATGGAACATGCACCATTGTTCAACCTATGCATGTGTACAAGGAGGCTGAGAATGGGAGAGAAGAGCTACAGCTTTTCTAAAATAAGAAAGAACAGGAAAAAAAGGCTTTCCAGATGACCTCTACGGAAAAAAAAATCTCCAGAACTGATGTCTTCTCCTACATACCTTGGCTTAGTGCTCCTGAAAGGAATGGGACACTTGCAGCCCATAACTGGGTCTGGAACAGGCTCTCTTGTTAGCAGTTCACTGCGATTCAAGAAAGCACATTGAGAAAAGCTCTCTTCAAGGCAAAGGACACATTACCCACAGAGGGGGTAACTCCTGTGGCTGGGGAGAAGCTATTCCAGGGTGTAGATAATATGTGCTGTCATTTTAAGAAGAAGCTAAAAACTTGGTGTATGAAGGACTGAAGTTGCTTTAAAGAAGGATTGAACAGTAGCAGAGATTTTTGAGCTTCAGAATGTTTGTGCTATTGTTCTAATCACATAAAAAAAATCTAAGTTTTTTCAGTTTGTTTGTTTGTTTGTTTGTTTTTGTTATTTAAACCTCTTCAAAAACTTTCTGTGAAATGAAGCTGCCATGGATAAGGGGTAAAGTCCTTAAGTCAACTGATAATATTTTCAGTGTAAGAAATAAAGGTTAAGGGAAAAGTGGCCAGCTTTTAGAGAAGGGATAGAAAGACCAGTGACGTCATGCTGTTGAGTCTGGTGCTGTACAGCATAGTCCTGAAAGAGGTGCAGAATGAGACAGAAACCTCCTGATGACACCAAATCAGGGAGGATAGCTGAGGTGAGGATATACTAGGGGACTGCAGAAGAGTCTCACAATAGAGAGTGACAGAAGGATGATCTGGCAGTTAAAAATCAATGTTAGTAAATATAAAATAGTGCAGAGGAGCATAAACAATCCTAAATTGAAATACACAGTGATGAAATCTAAATTATCATTTGGAAAGAAACCTTGGTTTATAATAATTGTATAAAAACATCTGCTGAACATGCAGTAGGAATAAGGAAAAGAAAAAAATAGAATTGAATACTAGGACTCATTGGTAAAGGAACTGTGAACCAAAAGAAAGGTCTTTATGCTACAGTATAAATGAATATTGCATCCTTGAATATTTGCATGCTTGAATATTGCATCCTTGCTCCCTCATTTCAAAAAGGATGCAGGAGAAGAGGAGACTATACAGAAAATGGTGATAAAAATGTGGAGTGACTCCCATATGGAAAGCAACACTTGGGGATCTATCTAAGCAGGAAGAAAAAAAGGTCTATGAACTCTCAAGTGCAACACAGAAAGCAAATAGAAAATGTCCATTCACTCTCCCATACCATGGGAGTCAAGCATCCTCAAGTGAATGGTTAGGTGACAGTTTTAAAACTAGCGAAAAGGACTTCCTAGAGCTGTGAAATTGCCCTGGAATATTGCAGATGCCAAAAGTTCCCATGCCAACAGTGGTGTTTGGACATACCCCTTATAGAAAAGTCTCCTGGGGGCTATTGTACACAGAGATCCAGTTCTGGTTCAGGTAATCTCCTCACCAGAGATTGCTGAGAGCTGGGGATGCCCAGAGGTTGGGAGACTGGGACTGGGGGAGGAGCTGAGGCTGTTTGCACTTGCCTGAGGAGGAAAAAATATAAGTTGTGAGTGTGATAGGATAGGATGCTCGACTTCCTCAGTCTCTGAGCTGATCCCATCTGGCTCTCCCTGTGTAATTACACCCACTCTGTGCCAGGGTATTCTTTAAACACATGAGGAACAAGATCTAACCCTTAAAAATCAATTTGAGCTTTTGTGGAAGGATTTCACTGAGTGTCCTTGCAGAAGTGAGAGGCAGAACAATTTTAAAAAAGGAAGGGCCGAGGTGGACAAAATCAGGTACTAGGTAAAGTCCTAATTTGCAAAGATATTTCAATAACTTTGGAAGGTCTTTTTGTCTTAATAGCTCTATAAATAGTATGTTAGTGTGTCACCCACATGTAAATAACAATGAGGTTGGTGTCTGGCAAAATCTCCAAATTGTGAACATCTTTCTATCCAGGCACTTGCTGTAGCTTTTCAGTGAGACTGAAATGCAGCTGACCTGAATAAAACCTGTGTACTGAAAAACCTGATTTTCTTTTCTTTGAGGGTATTGTAATATGTGCAGTGTATGTGCTAAATACGTTGCTTTCTAGTTGGCTCTCCATGTATTGTTGGATTGTAACAGACTGCTCCCTGTCACACCTGATGACTAAACCTGTCTCACCCACGCCATGGGAAAGTACTGGTGCATTGAGCCTTCTTAGAATCAAGCTTTAGGTTGTCCTCAGATTTCAAATCACCTATGCACTTTTTTTAATATGGCCTCTAACTCAAGAGATACAAGCACAAATGGATTCCAGGCAACAATTAATCAGATAAGTATTTATTTATTTAACTCAACCTATAGAATTATGCTGGCAATAGTTTTTTTTGGAGTTAGACTTTCACTGAGCAAAAAACTGTCTTTTAAACACTCTTCTCTTTTTTTCAGGCATCTGCACTGAAGCGTTCTGGATTTCATTGGGCATGGTAAGAAATTCTCACTTATTTACAGAAAAAAGAACCAGTTAGGAGCTGGCTGCCTTGTTTACCTCCTGATATGTTCAAAGTAGGAATGTGGCTGAGGAAGATAGATGCATTTGATTTATGTTGTACGTTTTAAAGCGGTATGGAGACACAACTGAAGCACACATACATTTCAAACATATGGGACAGCATTTACCACCACAATACCAAGAAACGGGTTAGAGTTGGCTGCAAGCTGGGGCTGAGGGTCCATCAGAAATTGTGGAATGTCTGTCTGCACAGTGGAGGGAAATCTTATTAAACAATATAAAATAAACTCCTTTTAAGTGGTCTTAAGTGAGCATACAGTTGCATACTTGATACTGTAAATGTTGTCTAGCAGATCCATGGTTAGCAGATCCACAGTTACCAGAAGCAGGAAAGAAAAAAAAAGCAGGCAGTTGGGGAGGATGCGCTGTGCTATGAGGGGGAAAGCTTACAATATAAATGTTGCTGAAATATGAAATAGTTCAACCTCATTGAGATGAAGGCTTTAGTGTTGCTGGCATAGCTGCATCAGAAAGGGATTTATTATATTTATTCTATTTTATATATTTATTATATTTTTGTCGTCATTGCTATGCTAGCAAAAGTCCTAGTATGTATGAAATTAGATCAGGGAAAAAAGAAAGGACAACTTAACTTGCTCACAGAAATGTTGTAAAACTGTACCTGCAAAAGGCTTTTTTGCAAGTGTAAATTGTCTATGCTTGTATAACTGTATCAATACACCATCACAAGGGTCTATAAGGACTTGATGAAAAGAAATACTCTATCTCAAGCTAAAGACAACAAATAATCTTTAGTATAAATTGACTAATTCATACAACTGAACACACCATATAAAGAAGAAATACCAAATCCGGTGATGCCACAAGTTTTTTAGCAGTTGCTTTTTGGTTGGTTTATTTTTTAACCATTCCTCTCAACATGTGGTCATTTTTTTCCTAAAGTTCAAGCTGAGAAGAATTCAAGACAGCTTCAAAATTCAAGCAGATGTTTTTACCTTCTTGGGCATTTATTGTCTCTGAGGGACTAGGTAGTACTGATGGGGCTTGAGACAGTGAGTCCCAGAAAGCCTTGCTTCTGGACCGGGAGAAGTACCACTTTCTTGGGCAGTGCTGAGGGAGTCTCTCTTTGAAGACTCCCTCCCACATCTGTATACTGGGCTTGAAGCCAAGCCTCTCTTCTGTAAAGAAACCTTGCTAAAATTTCTCATTTCATGCCCCTTTATGGAGAGAGAGGGAGTGTGAGGGGGAGAGGGAAGGAGGTACGTGCCAAGTGTATTGAGAGAGCATAGAAAAGTAGACTCTTGATTTCGTATGTTTGGGGACAATGGGGTGGCAAGGAAGGAGAAGGTTTTATATTAATTATCACCATATTTGCCATCCCTTCCTCCCAGCTCAGAAGTGATAAATTCTCCTCCTTCTCCTCTCCAAAACACGTCTATTTTTTAGACAACTGTTTATGTTTGAGTCCTTTGAACTAGCAGAGACATTTGAAATAAATGCACTTATAAATGTGCCTCCTGCCAGCCTCTGTCTAGTCTGCATATGGACACTTAAAAGATTTGAAGAATGCGTCTTACATATCTCAGAAATATGCTAAGTTCACAGTGGTAGCACCTGAAATGGCTTTATTCTTCCCTCCTCCTTAGAGTACAGCAGAATTGCTAGTGTATTATTTGATAAACAATCACCAATTAGTTGTTCCAATCCTCACTAATTCAGCAACTGCTCTCCAGGGCCTCCAGGCAGCTTGTATGCCAGTTCATGTGCTCACCCCAGGTACCTCCGAACTGAAGGAGTTTCCTAAATTGTTTTTGCTGTTGTTTGTGTTTAAAAGGTTTCACTGCTCCTGTTGATGAACTGGGTGGTGTATTACAAATGCACGTTCCCTGTCTTACCTTTCCCCAGCGTGCTGATAACGATATCAGTAACATAAACCATAATGCTGCGTCCTTTCGGTACCTCTGCACCATTTTGTGCGTCACATGGAGGGTGGTCTTGCTGAATGTGAGCAACAGGTGCAATGCTGCTTCACTTCCTCAAACTTTTATAGGTTTGGGTACTGATGGGTGTCTTCATGGATAGCCCTACTGTCCCTGCCCTACACCTACATAATAGAAAAATCAGATATCATTCATTTGCTGATCACAGAGTGATGCAGGACAGGAAGATGAATTAGTCACCCTTGACGTTAAAGATTCTAAAAAATTCTATTGAGCAACTAGCTGTGGATGGGAGAAGTGCTGACACATGTTCCTTATTCTTTTGTCTTACAGGTGCCTGATAGTGATTACAAAATCTGCTGCTGAAGCAACTCCTAAAGGAGGTGGCAGACCTATGGTTGTGGATCCTTTGCACATATAAATGTTATTGTGTGTGTCTGTTTGACCATGGTAGGGTATTTCATGTATTATAGAAACCAGTTTTGTACCTCCAGACTCAATGTCACTCTCACAATAGATCCTTCCTTTCAAACATATTTTCTCTCATTTGAGCCTTTAAAAAAAAGAGGAAAAAAGAAAACTTGAAAAATTGTAACTTTTTATGAAAAATATACATGATTGTCACCTTCTGGGGAAAAGGGGAACTTTTACTGTGTCCGCTGTTGTTTTAAGTGAAATGTGGTGTACAGCATGCTAAGTAACTGCTCAGTTAAATGTCAGTGTGAACCTAGAAATCCTCAGCAGAGGAAAAAATAAATATTTTTATTTTCTCTGAAAGCTTCCCTGTAAAATTCTTCTAAAGATTTTCTTCATAAGACAGCACAAAACAAGCAGATGAGTGCCTTTTCACTTCTCAACCTGGTGGCAGGCTGGTTGGGACTTTTGGCCAAGTGCTCTGAAGATATTGTAAGTCTGCACAAAGGTGAACCCCGTGTTATTAAACAGAGATATACCTCATCTGTGATGAGCAGGAGACTCAAGTATTAGATGTTTCTATTTTAAGTAAGTGACACTTACCCCTCTATCAGTACCACCAAAGAAACTGCAGACAATTGATGAAAACCTTCTCTGATCACAAGGTCTGGGCAGAAAGCTGGGCAAAGCTGTTCAGCTAAAGTAATTACTTGTTGTCTTTCCTTTCATGTGCAGTGACATCCTGCTTTTTGAAGTATATGTCATTTTTTTTCACATTACACTGTCTATGCTTCAGCATTTTCATTCTGATTTGTATACTTTTTTTATAAAACTCTTAGTTTGCAAACACATTTGTTTCCTTTCAATCCATTAAATAGGTTCTTTGGCCTCCACTTACATAATCTTCTGGACTTGTATTAAAGATTGTAGAGAAAAGCTGATACCACAGCGTAGTATTTGCAGCGTGGTTTATCCTCTGGGAACCAGACTAAATAGCAAGGCATTATTCACAAGGAGGTGAAGTTATATTTGCTGTTGATAAGTTCTTAGCTGTTCAGTTTTAACACTGGATGCCTGGATTTCCTTTTCTGGAGTGCCTGTTTTGTATATTTTTATAGAGTGAAAGAGTGGTGGGGAGAATGAGGGTGTTATGTGCAGTAAAGTTATAAATAACATTGACTCTCAGGGTATTTGCATTATATCTACTTGCCTGAATGAGTAAAGTTAAGCAAAAAAGTCTTAAAAAAGAAAAAAAAAAGGCAGAACAATGTCATGGATAAGAGGTCTAAAGGTAATGCTACAGAATGTATTTATTGGGGGGTATTCCCTGCCTAGCTAATAAGCCAGATGGAAAATTGCTTGCTCTTCCCACAGCCTCGAACAAATCAAACAGAATATTAAAGCTTTAAAGACGCTGATGTAAGGAAGAAGGAGGGTTACTCAGCACCCATCACGGTAAACTGACAGGCAAATGGGGAGCATGCTGGGAACAGAGCTATATTCCCAACCCAGAGAGGATGATTCTAGGGTGGATGACTTGATGAAATGCAGCTGTCATGGAGAAGAGGAAGAAAACACATAGGGTTTGCTGTTGTTCTTGTGTTTTTGCTCTGTGTGCTGTGTACTTTGGGGCAAATGAACAAGAAGTGTCTACTTTTGGGCCGAGTTTCAGTGAGTGTGGTGGCATTTGGTTCAGTAATGAGACATTGGATAATGTTGCAAACTCCTGAATAAACAAGGTGTAGGACAGGGATCCAGGGGAGAGAGGCTGCAGTTTCTTCACACTGACCTGCGTGGATTCCCTCGTGGGACAAAGATGCCAGGGTCCTAGTCTTGCAGCTGCTGAAACTGGAAGGGAGACAGACTCCAATTTCAAGAAACGCAGGATTGAGCCCCGAGGAGGCAATGCTGTCATTGTGAAGGCTGAAAGATTTCAGAATATGTCTATTCCTGTGAGTTTTTCAGTGCTGGAATTTAATTTCTAAAGTGTAATAACACCAGCGCATCCTTGTAATTTTATTGCATTTTTTATTACAGCTATCATTTACAATAGCCCTGCTGTCATATTGGCCTCTGGTATGGTTTCAGTAGTCTTCATCTCTCCATCTAAGATCATGAAAGTGAAGTTGGACCATTTCATATACACTAGGTTTTCTTTCTTCTTCTCTATTTTCCAAAATGCTGGTTGAGTCAGTGGGATTCTTCTGGCTCGTTCTTTCGCAGCATTCATTCACAAAGATACAGAGCACCTGCCTGATCTTTTCTTAGAGTAGAAGGATCAAAAAAACCTCCTTGATAGAGCTGTGTCTTTGCTGCAGCAGAGATCATGGAAGACACTGTGTCCTGCTAATTTTTCCTGTCCTACCTGGATTGCCGATTTGCATCCCATATCAAAATCTTGAATTCCTGCATGGCAGATGAACCTTTGAAGCTGGAAATAAAATTCCGAAGGGCTTTGAGGCAAGAGCAGCCCTTGGAGGACTTCTAGAATAGTAGGCCACGTTCTGGTTCCCAGAAATAATACAGAAACACCAGTGAGTCTGCATGGCTGCACGGCAAATCTGCAAAAGAGACCAGTGCAATATTGAAGATAACAAAGCCCTGTGAGAAGAAATGATTTGGCTAATGGCTGTGACTCAAGCAGAGTGCTCCAGCAGCAAACCTCTGCTAGACCAATTGGTCCCATATGCCAGAGGACTTTGATTTGTGGCTGGGTTTAGCAGTGATCTGAAGCCTTCGTCTCTTTGCTGGAAACAGAGCTTCAGCTGTGAATCAGTTACAGGCATAGTTAGTAAATTCAGTGATATATTTAAGTAACATTTTACATCTGGACTTGGCAACCAACTTGAAATCCTCATTTAAAAACAATAGTAAAGTACCAGAGAGGCATGATGTAGTCCACCAGCTTTTTTTTTTTTTTTTTCCCCTTCAATAAAAGGCAATGTTTCAGTGATCTTCTAACATGGAAAATATATTGGAAAAGTCATGGATAATTGGAAACAAAATGCTGTGAGTGACAGAGCTCTGGACAAAACATTACAGAAACTCTAGTTTTGTGGAGCAACAGACAAAATGCTGTTATGGCTGAAAGCTGGGGAAGAGTGGAAAAGCAGAGGGTTAGGCTAATCTGTTGGAGTAGGAAGAGGCCAAATTTGGGCTTTTGACATCTGCAAATCTGTTGTTAATCCATTTACTGAGAGTGGGCTGGAGCCATCATGTTGCAAAATCTGTCATGGAAATACTTATAGGGTCTGTTCAGAGGAGTAAGAACTATTAATTCTGAAGTTTTCCACCAAGTGGGCAGAACAGTGCTGGACAAAGATCAGTGGTGAATACGGAAAGTAAGACTGAGTGTCAACAGTCAGTCGTGACAGATCCAGAAGAGACAAATATGAGAGATCAGTGGGGACACTTGCTCAAATTACAACCACAGTCAAAACCCAACTGTGATATTAGGTTGCACATCATTCAAGACTCCTAAGAAATTAAATAACTGGGAGGGCATTGTACAGCTTTTTGTTTAAAGCTATGCCTGTGGTCTCAGCTAGAACACGGTGCACAATTTAGGCCTCCTGAGTTAAAAAAGGATGTGACTGAAATAGGGGGATTGGAAAAAGGGTGACAAGAACATTCAAGAGCCTGGTAAAACTCCTGCCAGAAAAGGGACCAAAAATTCAGCCTTAGGAGATCGAGAAGAGGAGAAGTGATACAAGTATGAAGGATACTGCTTATGTTGGAGATCAGAGGTCAGGAACTTAGTCTCTTCTCATCCCATAGCATAGGCCCACAGGGGTTAAGGATGAAACCTCACAGGGGTTCAAAAAGATACTAGTTATGACTAATTTGGGAGGTGATGTTAACAGTTCAGTCTTCATGTCATAAACTCAACTTTAAGGTTTTAAGAGGGGTAAAGGA
This sequence comes from Manacus vitellinus, assembly GCF_001715985.3. Taxonomy (NCBI): domain Eukaryota; kingdom Metazoa; phylum Chordata; class Aves; order Passeriformes; family Pipridae; genus Manacus; species Manacus vitellinus. Next base: position 15,465,683 of record NW_021940535.1, on the reverse strand, counting down.
TAGGTGACAGCTGCAGTCCTACAAAAGCCTAACTCCCAACAAATGTGCCTCTTCAGAGGGTTTGTTACTTAGTTACTTCGTGCTCCAGTTTTCAAACTGTTACTTGAATTTTTCCTGATTAATTCCTCTTCTGAAATCCTGTTTACATTCTGTAAGGGAAGTTATTAATACAGTGTACTGTGCTCATTTACAAAATAAAAAGCCTTTGATAGAGATATCTAGTGCTTGTGTTGTTAGTGTCATTCAGGTGCTGTGCAACTTTAAAATATCTTTTTAAATATGTAATATCTCATAATTCTAGTTTGTGTGCTTTGGAAAAAAACAGTGGCCTAAAGCCACTTACTCAGGTGTATGTGAAACAAATGTGTGTGGGTGGGTATTTGTGTGCATGCACAAATGAATTTATAGTGAAAGGTAGTAGGGGATTGTTCAATAGGATGCAAATAAGAATAATACAGCTTATTTTTTCCCAGTGGCTTTCATGACTTCCTTCTTTCAGGGTTGTACACAGATGGCTCTTTCCCAGTCGGTCCCAGTTCCCTTCACAGTGTCAGAAGGTTGATTCTTGCTTTGAGAGATTCTTCCTTGAAGCAGAGTCATCGTTTTTAGCTTCCTTTCACTTTCCCAAATATTCTGCTGCTGCTCTGGGTTCACACGTTCTTTGTGCCATAGCAGTGCATGAAGTAAATTTTCCTAGAGGCATGAGGCAGCTCCGAAGTAACGCGTCTGTCAATGATAAACTTGCTGGTGAGCATAGAAGCTAATGCATGGCCTTAGATATTTTTGCACTTCTTGGAGCACAGATATTAACCTAAACACCCATATGCCCTTTGTATCGATTTGAAGTATATAGAGACATTGAACAGCTGATCTCCAAAAAGATCTGTCCTATGAAGCTGTCCCTTTGTTAAGCTGGCTCCGAACAGTTCTCAAGAAATTAAATATTTTTATAAAATAAGATGAACAAAATTTCTGAAGCCTGAGTCTTTCCTCTGACAGAAAGATTTTTCTTTTTTTTTTCCTTAAAGAAACATGAATAAATTGGTTAGATTTTTAAATATAAATATTGTTAAGGACTCTCTCAGACTTGTAAAGAGAGAAGTGTTTATTTTAGAATGGTATATTTTTCCAGATAGAGATCAAGTACTAAATTATTCATTTTTCCCCTTTCTCCATTTTACTGCAGCTCTCATTTCTAGGTGGCTGGAATGATTAATGGGATGTGCTGGGTAAATGCCTTGTGTTTGGGTACTCAAATGATAGAAGCAGCTTCATGCAAAGCTTTTAGTGTGGGTGCAAGATTGGAAAATATTTTGAAGGCAGTGGATTGGCCATGGCACTTCCACTTCCCTCAGTTTGGCCATAAATCAATTGTGAATGATTTTCCCACAGTAATTTTTCATACAGTTTGAACTTGGGTAATGAACATCCTGGTCCTGGAGTGAAATTGTGATTTTTCTAGATCTTGTAGAAGACATGATCAAGATTTATGAAGGGTGATGATATAAACCTGTTACATTTTCCTCTCTCTCATTTGCCTCTCCAGCTCATCTCTTCCTTCCTCCCTCCCTCCCTCCCTTTCTCCCCTTCTTCCTCTCTTTTTCCCCTCCTCCCTTCCTTTCTTCCCCCCATCTGCCAACCCAGGGAGCTTTAAAATGTCCATTAGAACACAGCTGTTGCATAGCAGTGGCTCTTACTGCATGAACAGTCATTTATCTGTGACAGATAGAGGAAACAGCAATAACCTAGATGGATATGAGATGGTTCAGATCAAGTAACAGGAGGATGTGGGAAACTTCCTCATTTCTGAACACTTTTTTCTCTCGAATCTCTTGAATTCTCTTTTAATGTTGCTTGATATATAAAAATACAGTTCTGCTTAAGAAGGAACTTCGCAGAAATTAAATTGTCTCTTCCTCAGTTTCTGTATCAAATGCTCAGCTTGAAAGGAAAAATATGCTCTCTTGTTTGTTTGTTTTCCTGGCAGTCTCCAAATTTTCTCTGAACTCTGAATCTCAAGGAAAGTAATTTCTTCCCTCTTTCCTCCTCCCTCCCCATCTTTGCCATTGACTTAAGTGAAGCTGCCAGTACTGAGTAGCCTCACTGTCTGCTAATGGTGCCCTTTGCACCGGCATGGCAAACCTACTTGACAGTCATATTGGAATACTGCACTTATGTATCATGGAATAACCTGCAATATTATGTTTCTGTGTTGCTTAATTGGTAGCTGTAATGTCGAATTGCAATTTATTAACCCTGGAGCAGAGATTGCTTCCTTGAGAAGGACCAGCTAGGTCTCTTGAAGGTATTTGGCAAGTCATATGTTAATAGGCACTTTTGTTTTTGTTCCAGTAATAAATACACACACATGCAAACTCATTTGACTGCAGTCTGCCTGAAATTAAGTTGCAGACTGTACCTGGCCCTTGGGCCAGGAATTCCTTGTTCCTGTATTAGACAGCGTCTAATAGTAGTTGAAAGAGAGAATTTTTAGAAATCATTTTGCAAGTGACTCTGGAGAGACAATGAATGTAAATCCTTGCAGACTTACAAAGACTGCAGTCAGAATACTGAGTGAAACTCAAAGTGCAACATAGCAGTTCGTCCCTCATCACAGGCTTCAAAGATTTAGTATTCAAAAGAATGTGGGAAATTGGGTCATTTCTGTACAGTTTAGAAGAGATCTGAGGTTACCAACTTTCTTGCTCTAGTCGTGCAGAAATTCTGAGTCTGGATTAGCAGGAAATCTGAACAGGATTTTCCTCTGCATTTAACATGAAAATCTAATAAATGTCATTTAACTCACCATTGAAATGGATGTCAAAATTTCCATTGGCTTTTGTGGGAATAGGATATCACCCTATAAACATAAAACCAAAGTAGAATCTCTAGGTCTTTGGTGGAGTTATTTCTGTCAGGACACACTTGTAAGACTTTTTGAATATGTTGTTTTAAAGAAAAGCAATTCAGCTTTCTTACTCAGAAGTAATTTTTCTGCCTTTTAGAAATAGCTAAAATTTACTTCTCAGGAAGAGAGTCAGTTAGAGTGATGCCTTCAAAGATCTGAAGGTAACAAGGAGGTGGAGTTAATTACTATAAAATAAATACGTATACACTATCCTTCCTTCAAGAAGTTTGAATTTCTGTTACTCTTCCACTCCTTGTTTTTGGTGAGTAATACAAAAGAGAGTTTCTGTAGCAATTTTATAGTCTCTGAATAGTTTTTAGAGTTTATGGGGTAATATTTTATAACTATGTTCTGTAAGCAGTGGTGTCTTTTGGAATAGCCATGAAATGTTATAGTAGAGATTTCAAAAAGACAGGGTCTTGGCATATGTTTCTGCAGGGAGAAAAAATAACTTTGGACTGAGTATGTCTCATGCCAGGGATGGCCCCAGAGCTGCCTGGCTTTGTAGGATGATGGGTCTGTTTCATCAGGTGAGAATTAGTAAATGAAAGAACTGCCAGAAACTGGCTCAGAGAGAAAGTCCAGGTGGTGTCTCCAGCACTAGGAAGTAGCAGATGTCTCAGTGAGCTTATGTTGATACCCCTTTCTTGTACTTTGCTAGGAACTTCCTAAGCCAGAGGGTACAATAAAAGAGTAGCTGTGCTGAGGGGAGTGGAAAAAAAAGCAACATCTGGTTTCTCTTTCTCTGTGACAAGGCTCTGAAAGAAGTCCCACTTTATCTATTTTTTTTCACAACACCTGTGTCCCAGTAATTGCCTGCAAGAAACTAGAACAACTTGACACTATTTTTACATGGATCATGAGAGTAGTTAATATGTAAGTTACATGCAAAAAAATCTGACCGGGAGGAAGCTGAAGGAAAAGCAGGAAGTTAGAGAGGGTGTAAGATAAAAGGGATGCACGGCTTTTTACTGTATTTTAATCTTAATTACTCTTTCAGATACTTCTCCCTTCCATCATTTCAAATGCAAGGTAAATCTCTTTTACCCTATGTGAATGCCCACTAAGTTTGATGTTCATTTCTTTTCTATATGCACCTGTTTCTCCAGACAACTCCAGGCCAACATTTTGTGTTGGTGTAGAATTTGCCCAAGAAAATAAAGTAAGCTTTGCCAAGGAAAAAAGAGAAATCTAATGGTATAATAGCAGTGTAAGTTTAAAGGCATAAATTGATAGTTCACATAAAGATTATAAGACATTTTGTTTGCAGGCTGTTAACCATGCTACCAGTACACTAGAGAAATCTAGCTTGCAGATGTCAGCATTCCAGAGTTTCACCCACTAAGTCATTAATTTGTTCTCGTGTCTGGAAGATTTAGCATGCCACTATAGTTTCTTGCGTAATAATTTTTAGTATATTTTAAAAAATTCTAACTGAGTTTTGATAATAGAATCCCCAAATACCTGAGATTCCATTTCTTCTGTTGAATGCCAAAATCAGTTATAGTAGTGCTTGTATGTTCAGCTATGTTAAAAAGCAAAAATTGAATGCAGGTTTGAAAGCCCAATGAAAAATCAAAAATATCGTACACTGCAAAATACAGGCACCTCATTTTTTATGCATGTCTGAAGCTGAATATAAAACAAAGTACTGCTGATTGTCAGATGAAAAATAGGACTCTGCTGTATTTTCTCATAAAATATATTTTTCCAGTTTCCAAGAGGAGCAGATTAAGACATTTGAACACCTCAGCTAGACTTCTTAGAGGTTGGCTTGAAGATTCTAAACATATGGTGTTTTGGGTAAACAGAGAGCCACTAAAAAGATATTTGAAATCTTTTGGAATATATATGCCAATCAAATTCCCACTGGAATCTGACACTATTGCATGGAGCTTAGATCATGTAACCACTGCGAAACCAGATCTAAAAAAAGAAGCAAGTAGTCAGAGCTAATTCTCTGGGTTCCCTCTACAGTCAAGGAGTTAAGGAGGTAAATTCATTGCACTTAATTTAGAAGCCTGTGTTAGAATTAACTGAATCTTCAGCTGCCTGAAGACTCTGATTATAGTGGGAATTAGCTGGCTAGCCTAGGTTTTATGCTCAAACACTGAAATAAAGTGAGTTAGGTGAGATGAATCCTGTCCCAGACTTATTGCTTTCCTGCTATGTGGTCCGGGTTGAATTGTAATCGAAGTAGTATTTGTAATGACTGACAATTGTGACCCAATGTAAACATCAGAGAAAAATATTCAGGACAAGTGGCGTCCAAAATACAGGACAGGGAATGGATCCTGATGCTTTTTCGGGGAGCTGCAGGATTGAAGCATCTGAAAACTGCTGGGGAAGTTTGCATGGTTAGAAATGCCAGATAGCAATTAAGCCTAGCAACGCGGGCTGTTTGCTATCAAGACTGAAGCATATGAGTTGAGTACACCCTGTTCTAGAGGGAAGTTCATGGGCTGGCTGTTTTGCTTTTGTTGAAAAAAAAAAATCCCAAGAGGAAAGAAATACCCAGAGTTTGTGCTTTCCTTTCTCCTTTGTGATTGTTTTCAGGGCAAGGGTTTGGAGGCACTGGGAGTCCACTAAAAGTGGTTTAAGGGCAGGTTGATCTTCACTATAAGGCTGTATTGGCAGCAGTGAATCACACTAGTCCTATTAAAGAGGTGTTCTCAACAACTTCAGTGGCAGTGGATTTAGGCCTGTATTGAAGTTTGCTGTTGAAAGAAATGAAGACAGCAGTTATGGGTGTTCTGTTTGTCCAAAGTGTTCCGAAAGACACCATTTGAGGAGGAGGAGGAAACTCCAAAGTATGCTGGATAAACAGAAATTAGCAATATTCAGCATATCTTGGTCTTTTTCCTCTTCAAAACTAGTTGTTTTTGTAGTGACCTGCACGTAGAAGTTCTTCAGATACAGGGATGAATGTTTACGGGTTTTAAAACTCTCTGCTATAAGCAGGCTTACAGAAAATGAAGTTCTCATTTAAAACAATTCCTATGCTCTATATCCATACAGGCACAATGGCAGTGCATCAAATTAAATTATTTTTCCATGCCCCTCTCTTTCAGGTCTTCAGAATTTGATGCATATCAACACTTTGAAGAGGATTTATGAGTGAGGAAGAAGCTGAGGAAAAAATACTTGATATGCCTCAGATTATGAAGAGTGTCTAGAAAGTATTTCCATTACGTAGATAATGTAAAAAATTTTTTCTTTTTATTTGTCATCTTCCCTGAAAACACAATAATCCAATCAGGACTAATAGTCTTTTTGATGTCATTGGTTTGGCAAGCCAACACGCTGCCTAATTTCTTGTTTCTTTCTGGGACGACAGAAAATGGCAAAATGCCAAGCTCAGAAGCAACCAATCTCGGCCAGTATGTTAGACCCTCTCAATTGGACTTTGGACTAGAATAGAGCAGCGATTACTTTTGTGTTGCTGATGGATGATTTCTTAGTCATAGCTCATAGACAGATTTATTTCTGGCCTGTCTAGAATATTTGACATTGCGAATAACGCATTGCAGCTGATATGCCTTGAAGATTTTGCAAAGATGTAAGCAAATGATATGGATCGTATCCAGCTGCAGTGACTGAAGTGTAATGCACAACTACAACTCTTCCCCTTGTATTCTTCTTTGTACAAAGCCTGCAAAAGACTGTCCTCTTTCCTGTGTCGGTATAAGCACTAAGAGAAAATTAACTGTGCCTTAGCCCATAGAAGTATCTGTCCTTTGCATTTAACTCAGAAATTGCAAAACTCCTGACTATTCCTATAACTAAATTAAAAAAAAATACTTCACTGAAAAGCTTCAGGCTAAAACCAGACTCTGGCAAAATAAAAGGAATGGAGGGGAAAAGCTAACATTTTGAAGATTAGATAATACATAACATCATCAGTTGCCCATGAAACTATTCCAAATGTCACATACTATTCAAAGGGGGTCTTAACTTTTTCCTCTTAGATTATGGATAATCAACCAGTGATGACTTCCAAATGTTTCCCTCCGCCTGTTAGCAGGTGTTCTGTGGACAAATAATATTTTGGTAGTGTTCCAACATATCTTCAGATCAGGTTATATTCTGTTTTCAAGTTGGAAATCTGGTGTCCAGAGTGTCAGACTACCTATTTAAGTTCTCTGGGGAAAGGTTGGCCACCACTGTTATGCTCTGCTCACCTTCTTGGTTTCTGCTAAATATGGGATTAGATGTTGAATCAAGCTTTATAGGGCTTAAGGGGAGGAATCTTTGATACCTAAACCTACCATGGCATCAAGCATTCACCCATGGAGAGAAATGAATTTGGAGACAAAATATTCAGATGTCCAACTACCAGTTTCATAATTGTCTCTTAGAAATCAGGTTTACCAGATCATGTTGAAACTGATTTGAATAGGCCATCTATCCTTAACAATAAACCCCCTGGGAAGAGGCCAAAGTTGTCCTTGGCCAAGGAACAGAGGAAGAGAGACTTGTGAAATTGAAAGTGTGGGCTGATATGCAGATTTCTGGTACAGGTGATAAACATTACTCTGGCAAATATATTGCACAGACTCTGGATGGTATAATTTTGTTATCCTATGTGGGCTGTAAGGCTTATTGTCCTGTTCTCATCCTCCTCTTTCAGAACTAACTGCTTAGCTGCATGCTATTTCTTGCCTTCAGAGAAAAAAAATGGAGATAACAGTATCTTGATAGGATAAAATCCCCCAAATACCAACGAAATTCCTGACGGCCTCACCAAACTAAGACTGCACATGAAATTGCAATTTTACTGAATGGATCACTCTTTTTCCGTTCCTTCATAAAATTTCAGATGATGACGTACTCCAAGGAACATTTTTTTACCTGTTGCCTAAATTCATTTTTCATAGTAAAGATCATAAGATCATGTGAAGTTTTGTGATTTACAATGATTATTTATTAGTGCTATCATTCATATTATATTTCCTTGCTATTCCCTTATGGCATAGGGTGGTGCTATCAAAGCATAACAGATCCAACTAAACAAACATTTTAAATACATTTGGGCAATTTCAAAAGCTAACTGCATGGTTATACTATGAATCCTCAGTGAGACTGAGGCTGAATGTGGTCCTGTGCAGAGCTAGGATTTTGACTCAATAATCCTTGCGGATCCCTTCCAACTCAGCATATTCTGCGATTCTGTGAAACCCATGCCTGAGGTTAATGAAGGTTCTCACCTTCCTCCGTTTCCCCCCCAGTTATGGCCCCTATAGTTTAATGTTGGGTCTAGTATAAAAAGACAAATGTTGAAGAGCATGAAAAAAGAATAAACTAGGTTATGTTAATTTGAAACTGTAATGGAATAAAAGCAAACAGCGGATAGTTCAAACTTATGTTGATTTTGTGAATGAGTTTAACTGGAAGGTAGCTTATTTTTTTACCCCTCTGGCATGAATTCACTGTAAACAAACAAGAGATTTACTAGGGGACTAAAATGAGATGTCCCTCATGTAACAGTGTAGCAGTTTTATTTCTTTTTCACTCTTGCATGATCTTTGCCTTACATTGTTCCTGTTGTTGCAAAATAGATTTCCCAGGAGCAATGTACAAAGTTTCCCTCCTCTTGTGCAAAATCTAAGCCTTTTTTCAATAATCTTGAGGTTTTATCCAGTGATATATAAGGAATGATTTCTATTACCACCAAATCCTCGAAGAGATCCATTGTGAAAAACTGTTCAAAGCACAGGGTGAGCTTTTCAAAGGTATGTGCTTTTATAGGGAGTTGGATTCATATCATCTCATGACACGTCTTTGAAACTCTTCCCCATATGACTAAGACCATGTGTGAGACTGTGTGCCTAATTTGTGAGTAGTCATAATGATGGTACAGTAATAGGCATGCAACTGAGCCTGCGTTTTGTTCATAACTCCAAGTGCCTTTAGCTGAATTTTCAAAGAGAGTGAATTCTCACATCTCCTACTACTTCAGTGGAGCTGTAGGTGCTCTGGGACTGAAAATCAAGCTACTGACATACTGAAAAATTAAAGCTGAGGTATGAATGAGTCAATCAAATATCTACTGTTCATTCGTAAGTCAGACTTACGAACTGAGTCTTTCTGAATTAAATGGAGGCTGCTGCCTTCGTCTTTCAGGAGGTTTTCAGTTCAAGAATTTTTGCATTTTGTCATCTTACTACCCAAACTTTAATCTTACGTAAGTGGTATTTTCTATTCACAGGCCAGTGCTTCATTTTATTTATTCTTTTGGGCATCTGGTAATGACAGAGCTTGGTGGATGTTCTATTTTTTTTTGTCTTCATACTGCATGTCTACATGCAACACTTCCAATCTAGTTTTTGGATGGTCTGTTGGCTGAGCCTTGGTGACATCCTCAAGGCTGGTATTCACTTTTAATAAATAAAACCAAAAATTAATAAAACTTTGTATCTAGCTTGAGTCAGCAAAAAGTACTTCTTCCACTAATGTTTGTCACATATTGTAAATATTCATATATGTTCACACTTACTGATGTGAATAACTCTGTTAACTTATTGGGCATACTGGTATGTATGGTTAAACAGGTATCCTCGTGCTTGCAGGGAACGGCATTTTCTTCGTATTTTTTTTTCTCCAACTCCAACCTTTATAAATCATGTTATACTTCAAAAACATCATGATGTTGGCTGAAAAAATATGGGGCTTTAAAAAAACGTGCATTCTTTTTATTTGCCTTCTGGTTTTTGATCTTTTATCTTCAACTTGGTGATGTTTCCAAAACTGCTCTTTTCAACAATGAAGGCTAAGCATCTGGGTTTTTATTTTAAAGCAAAAAAATGAAATCCTTACACAAACATATCACTGAAGGAGCTGGACTTTAAGGAAAACACCAAATCAAAAGACACAAAATAAAATTATGAGCTAGGGGTAGAGAGCCTTAGAGAGAGCAGCCCAAAAACATAAAAGAGTGTCTTTTTAACAGTTCAAAGCTTAGAGGCACTGAAGTAAAGACCCTTAAAACCGTGTGAATTTTTAAGACAGTGGTGTTTCAGGAGTCTCTCTGCCTTGCAGTGCTTAATTTAGACCCACTATCAAACAGGTCTGAACTTCACTTGGACAAGAACTGAAATGTCTGGGTGCTTGCAGGCGCTAAAGGGTTATTGATGAGTAGAGGTAGGAATTTTGTCTTGCTTGGCTATATATGTTGGCATTTTTCACTGCAATAGCTGTAGCTGTTTGCAATGCTGTCTGTAACCGCCTCACTTGAGGATGAATTTTCCTGCCCTGCCGTTGCCTTTGATTCTCGTAAGGCACCAATCGACTGTGAAGAAAACAGCAGTGCTTAGGCGCAGTCTATTCATGTATATTCAAAATACGTTATTTTTAGCATTATTGTTAATATGAAATGTTCCACCAACCAGCTGGAATTATGCAAATCCTAGCACATGCGTTCCTCACTAATCTGCACTCTTGGATGTACTCTTTACATTCATTTCATTTTATGAATGTCTTTCCAGCATACTTCCCTACAATAGGAGATTGAAAAGCCTGCAATTTTCTTCTTGCCTGATTCTCCCATTGGGTTTTGTTAGTATTCAAAAAAATAAATTGCTGTCTTTTTTTTTTTTTTAAGTCCAAATTGAGGGGAAAACCAACCTGCCAGCACAGATGACTGGGGAGAAAGGGGAAGGCTCACAAACTGCAAAAGCTGAGTTCTTTAGGTGGTTCTTTGGTGATTCACTGTTTGCAGTAGAGTCATCAGTCAGGGCAGTGATGGAAGGAGCTCTGAAGATCTGAGAAGTTTTTCAATAACTTTATCTTGAGCCAAAAGCTCATAACCTCTGTCACCTTCACTGACATCACCAAAGTATCATGTGTTTTGGGACAATTTCTAGATGAGAGGGAAAGGAAGAAGTGATGGGTCTGTGATGTTGGCCTGTTTTACATGTGTCTGTTTGTGGATAAGAAGGACATAAGCATGGCCTTTGTCATCCTCATCATACCAGCATCCTTGTTGTAGAGATAACACACAACCTCTGTTACACATTTCTCCTTCCCGAATTGGGTCACTTGACTTGTTTTAAGAAGTTTATGTGTGTGTCCTGGTCCTCACGTGTCTTGCATCCCTGTTGATCTATGGGAGCAAGCCTTCAGTGCCTTCCGGCTTCTTCATAGACACAGCTGTGGGAAAGATTTCTGTGGGGCTGTGGTCCACCTGCTGCTGGAACTGTTCTCAGTTTCTTACACTCTAGCAGATTTCCTAGGGAGCTGGAGGATTTGTCCCTGAGGTGGGCAGCCTTGTTCCCTGTTTTGAATTCCCACGATTAAATGACATTCTAAATCTCTGTTGTATCCTCACCTTGTAAGTTGTCTGTTTTAGACCTTTCTTAGAAAACTCATTCAATTTTAAAAACTTATTTACACCTCTAGTTCACCTTGTCTTCCTATAAAGGTCTTTTCAAACCTGGTAACTTCAATAATTTGTGGTGTCTCTTCATTTTTTGCTGAACTTGTGATTTCCAAATTGAATTGGTACAAGGTTTATTTGCTGCCGTTGTTTTAGTTTTCTGCAATGGAATATAAAACACACAGTAAGATAGGATTTTTCAGGCTTTTTCTGACTAAAATAATAAACCAGCTCCAATTGCTCCTAATCAAAAGATAGTGATACATTTCACATTAACCCTTCTGGGGCAGAAGTGATCCACCCTGTGTGCTCGTAGACTGCCTAGCACTTTTGGGTGCTACCCACGCAGTCTGATGGACACTGGGATTTTTCATTGCAAGATTCTTGCCTTGCCTGAGGTCGTCTCTTTCTTTAAGCAAGAAGGGATATTCAGAGTTGTTATCACTGTGCACAAGAGGTTTCTCACTTCTCTAACGAAAACAAACTTGCAGACCTGATGGTCTAGCCACACACTATTCCATGTTGACCTAGAGCTCCGAGGAGTGATAGGGCTTTGTTTCTTAATTGCTTCAATCCTGTTTCCTAGCTACTCTAGTTTCTGCTATTTTTTTGGTCCATTTAGGACATGATTCCAATCTGTTTACTAACACTGTTTTCTTAAACAAATGGAACCTTCATTGAGCTACTGTTCAAAGAAGGCAAAAAGGAAGGGAAGATCACTCTATTCCTAGTTTGAAAACTTCCCTAAATCTGATCTTTATTTTGCTAGTTCAATATTTATCATGTGAACATTACTTGTCAGCAGGTGAGTCTTACCTAATTCAAATGGGATTGTTTGATTGAAACTTACTGATAAAGTGACCAGAGCACATTTGAATGTTGATTATAAGTATTCTGGCACTGGAACCATTTCCTCTGGTGTAATGGTTAACCATAACTGTTAACCCCACTTGGTAATAACACAATACCATGATTGCTTTACAACCACAACTAATTTTTTTTTCTATTTATTCCTTCTACCAAGGAGTTTGCATTGTAAAACAATCTTTCCTGATTAATTTGATATGTTTTCTGGTTTTCTAATGTTTTGATAGAGTTGCAAATTGTTCTTGTTTAGAATTATGGCTGTCCACATGACCTCTGTTTCATACTGAACAGCTCTTGATATAAGTGATGTTACTCTGAACAGTTTTTAGACTTTCCTGGTCAAAGAGTTTAACTAATTATGCCATAATTCTGAGTATCATAGGAGAATAATTAGGTGTATCAAACTCCTTATGAGTTGTGTGAAACAAAAAGATGTATCACCTGATTTTTGAACTGTAGGAACTTTAGCATTTGGAACGTAGTAAAGTGAATGAAAGAATGACAGTTGGGCTTTGATAGATTTCTAAAACACTTTTGTCTCCCTTAGGTCAACCTTCTGCTTTGGATCCCTTCATCAAATTCTGTAGGAAAGAAATAATCTTTCATCTGTATCCATTTAATGGTTGGTACAATGGAGTCCGGATCATTGGTTAGAGCTTCTGTGTGGTATCACTGTGCAAATCATTAATACCTCACACAAGGTATGGGCAAGATTTATTGGGAATAGTGTAAAACTGGCAGTAGTACCTCTTTGCTGGCACTGATGCAATATCACATATGATTTTTCACAAAGACATCTCCTGATAACTGTTCTAAATAATTTTATTAGGCAACTTAAAAATCTCTATGATTAATAAGTCAGCATTTACCAATCAGGGCTTAACTTCCCACTCAACTGGTATGGAATTTCTGGTTTTTTCTGGGTGTATTTCAGTCTTAGTAATTTCCTTTGTAAGGTTTACATCCTTCTTGTGGTAAATGCTGAGCTGCCTAAAGCATACACTTTTCGAAGTGGGAATACAGCTCGTTCTGCATAAGGCAAGATTCAGCAAGATTCCTACCTGGTACAGTTTTTTTAAATGGAGAAAATTCCTCCATGAAGGAAAAGCTTTTCTCATAAGAATCTGTACTACAAAGTGTATTTTTTTTAATTGAATGGGTGAAATAGGTGCATAGCTCTTTTAGGAAACTGTCTAATCCAAGGACCTGAGTTGCCATAGGCTAATTATACATGATAAAAAAAAAAGTTTGCTGTTGTCTTATTCCATCTATAAAATGTAAACACAGTCTTTAAAAGAATCAGCAGCACATGGTACTCTTTAGTAGTCAAAACAGTTTTAATAAATCAGACAATAGGACTGGAGAGATGAAATATATTTCTAAAATATATTTTTCTGCTAGTGAGAGAGTGCCAGAAAGTGGGAAGAGGAGGTTAGGAGTAAAATGATAAAAGAAATATTAAAGAGAGGAGGAAAGAAGGAGACTGAGGAGAAATCCTTCTTGAAACATCCTACATTTCACTTTGTATAGTAATACACACATCCCTTTTCCTGATCCTCCTTTCAATGCCTGGACTTTGAAGCAGAGGCAACTTCTGGAAAAAAGGAAGCAATGGCTTCACCTTTGCACACTGGCTACAGCCTATAGGATCTAAAGGGGTGAATTACCTCTACACTCCTTTGACCTGCACACCTTCCCCCAGAGAGCTGGACCATGCTCTAGGCCCAGGTCTTATGCTGGTAGAGAGCTGGAGGGCACTGTGGGAGGCCTCTCCACTGTATGCACACCCTTCTGAAGAACTTTCTCTTCCCACACTGTTATTGTTGCTGCTATTGTACGTAGCACAAGTATCAAAGGCTTTAGGTGCCTTCAAAATGCAATTCAAATACTCTAAAAGAAAGTCGGGTACAGTCATGGATTAGAATTTAAATCCATTTTGATAGACAAGAATCCTTGTGATTACCGATTCGGTTTCAATAGGAAGCAAATGGATGCTGAGGTGGAATTTAAAGGCAGTGAGGGAAAGCAATACCACTTTGTGACAGGGTCAAGTAGAAATAAAACTGTTTTACTCTGTCTTAAGAAATGTTGACAGATTTCAACACCCAGAGGGAAGGAGTGGTAGACGATGGATAGCGCAGAGAGAAACTTGTCTTAAGAAGTAAGTTGAAGCCCACCAAAAAGTGGTTGCCTAGTGATGGTGCTTTGTGAGATCCAACAAAATTATGCTGGGAACTTTAGAAGTGTATTGATGTGGTCTCCAAAGAGAGGAGGTTTTCAGTTGCAGGCAGCCTTTCACAACATGTCTGTCTGTGACTGGACTAACGTTTGGAGATGGAGGGCCAAGTTCATACCATCAGATACTCATCCAAATCCATGCAGCGCTGGAAGACGCAAATAACTTTGTTCTTAAGAGGATCTACTTTTCTGTAGAAGGTTGTTTTGACACTCATGTTTTTGATGGAGTGGTCCTAGCATTTGTTATCAACCTTTACCTGTACAATTTATTCTATCTTTTCATAGCCACAACTGTGCTGTTTGGCACAGGTTTTTATTTAGAAAGTGGGAAAATGGCAGAGACCATGGCTCAACCCACTCCTTCTGTTCCTTTATTCCCGTGGAAGCAAAGACAAAGTTAAATTGCAGAGCATCAGAATTGCTGAAGAGCAAAGTGCTAAGGCAAGATTATAATTGATACAGAGCAAAGTTACCGTATGGTAGAGTGATGTTATGCCAAATATTTTTGCAACATTTTGAAAAGTGGGAGCATAACTTTGCAAAAAACCAGGAAGTGCTTACAAACTGCCTGATGTGGATTACTTTTCTTCATTTTAGGAGAACTGAGTGGTTTTGCTCGATTATAGCAGTTAATTTGATATAATGCAATTGATGTAAATCATGTAGTTAGCTTGATTTATGTCATTTGTACTAGCAAAAATTTGTTTATAAACCAAGCCCAAAGTGTCTTTCTTAACACCAAAAGTATGTTTCTGACAACTGCTGCTGTGAAGTAGAATACATATTGCCAGACAAAAACCATTTCAATTGTATTTTTGATTTCTTTATGGGTTGGGGCAGGGAAAAGTCTTGAATTATTAATTACAGAACTATGACATTTTGTGGTAATTTCTTTGCAGATTTGGGAATTTCATTTTCAGAAAAAAAAAGCTATTATGTTCAAAAGGCATTTGGAGAAATAGAATGGTGTTTTCTCACTAATGTATTTCCAGTAAACATGGAGATTTAATGATTTTCAGAGATCTATAATTGTGTGCTGACAGTTCCTCCATTGAGGGAAGACCACTCTACTGAGGAACAATTGTCCCACATGTGGATAATTCAGAATTCCTTTTGCAAGGGATTTTGTGGCTTCTGTGGGCATTTATTATGGCATTTTAAAATATCATGTACCGGTCTTAAGGCAGTGAGGTTCGCCAGACGGTTCTTCTCTCTCAGGATTTACTTCCATTGAATTCTCAGGGATCAATGAAATTACACTGATATAAAATTGGTGGTATAAGAGGAAACCAGATTAGATGCATGCAGTTATTTTTACATTATGCCTCTCTATTATCATCAGCAAAGGCACACTATATATTTAAATGTTTTAAGTATTTAAAAAGAATGGTTGTTTTTTGATCCAGAATGCTTTGACTAACACATTTAGTAAGTGTTAGTTTAAGGATCTTTGAAAACCAATGTACAAATGAACAGCTTAGGTTTCCTATTGCCTACTGTGTGTATATAGGTCTCTTGAGGGGCTCCAATAGCAACAATGTGCAGTGTGCACCCCGTAACACCTCTTCTTTCTGTATGCACAAAGTTACCATGTGTTTCTTCAGTTTCTCTGTCAGCTTCACTATTCTTGTTCCTGTTAAATGCAGAGCCTGGAAGCTAGATGTGAATTGCCTCTGGAGCAGGGCAGAAGTAGTAAATATGACCCTCTGGGAGGGAAATTCATTATGTGTAAATGCTGCCCAGTGGCATAAATCAACCCCTGTGGAATTTGGGAGAAGTGTTTCACCCTCTTGAATCTCTGCCAGTGCTAGTTAAGCTGAGTCAGTTACAAGCATGTTGCACACATGCTCTTCCTAAAGAAATGGGGCGGGGGGGGGGGCTTCCCGAGATTACTGTGTCCCTTTCCATTGAACAGACCAAATCCCATTCCAGTATATGGACAAATTGAGTAATTTGGTTTCGTGCATTCTTGAGACAGTGTCTTCTTGCTCTGCTGCCTCAGCCCTGTTCTCTGGGGAGCTGTCACGAACTCCCAGCTAATGCAAGTTAGGAAAGCAAAGTTGCTGGCAGGACTAGTTTCTAGGATTGTTGCTGTCCCCAAAATCTGACTCTCTTCAAAATTCTGATGATGCACTTCATTTGGCTCAGGGCAAATACATACTTTGTTATACATAACAGACATGATTACATTTTCCATTTGGTAACGTCATAGTGTAGCTCCAAGTTCTCTAAAAATAGAGACATAATTCTAGTTGCAAACAAGATGGAAGGATTTCAAAAGGCCACATTACACATAGAGCAAGCATAGTGAATTTAATAGGAAAAAGATGGTCTGGGGACAAGGGCTGTGCTCCTTTTTTCTAACCAAATGTGTACTTGTGAAGCTGTGCAAATCAAGAGTTCCACCGTTGCAAGTAGAAAGAGTCTGGTTTACTTAAAATGCAGGATATTGTAGGCTTCACCCTGCTGAAATGACAGAGCAAATAAACAATTTTTCTTAAATCACTGACCCATTTGTTTATCTGCTGAGTTGCCAAATATGCATTTACAACAGATGTTTGCATTCATGGTATGTCTATCTACAGTATTTTCCTGCACCTTTTCTTAGAACAGACTGAGGCTATTTTAATTGCTAGTTTTAATCGCTCTGTCCACTGTTACCCACAGAAACCTCACTGACCTCTGCAAAAGGCAACGTAAAATTTAATTGTAACTATTACCATTTAGGCTAGGAGAATGTGAATCGTGTGTTCTTCTTGGCTCTGGGTGAAAGGGTCCAATATGCCAAATAACATTTAATGGATAAATAAGAACTGCATCTGTCAGGCCGCAACATCAAAGCCTTTTAAAATGAGAAATATTGGGGCAGTGACACTGCAGTTTGTTCAAGACTGCAAAACAGTCCTCAAAGAACCATGAGGGGCAAGTCCCAGGCTCATTAAAGAAGAATAGATGCTCCTTAAAAAAACACTTCTGTTTATACATTCAGGAGTTAGGGCAATAGACTCTTGGGTCTCTGAAATCACAAATCCCATTTGGGGATCTGTCTGGGCTACTTGTGTGATCTCAGCTGTGAGTCATTCTGGCCTCACATCTCTAAAATGAGGATATTAGCAATTCCTTAGTCTAGAGGTCTGAGGAGATTAAATTCAGGTAGAAAAGGGAGAGATGTTTTGGTGTTGTTACAGAGATGAAGCTAGAATACAGGTTTGCTTGGCTGTTTGTGCCAGAAAAGTCATAGAATCACAGAATCACAGAATGGTTTGGGTTGGAAGGTACCTTAAAGATCATCTAGTTCCAACACCTTTGCCATGGTCAGGAACGCCTCCCACTAGATCAGGTTGCTTGAAGCCCCATCCAACCTGGTCTTGACCACTTCCAGGATAGGGCATCCACAGCTTTTCTAGGCATCCTGTTCCAGTGTCTCACCACCCTCGTAGTGAAGAATTGCTTTCTAATCTAAACACACTCTCTTTCAATTTAAAGCCATCATCCCTTGTCCTATTGCTGCACACCCTTGTAAAAAGTCCCTCTCTAGCTCTCTTGTAGGCCCCCTTTAGGTACTGGAAGGTGCCTTAAGGTCTCCCTTGGAGCTTTCTTTTCTCCAGGATGAAATGTAGTCTTTACTTTCTGCATAAGGGTTTAGAAGTTTGAGAATGAGCTTGCCAAAGACCTGGAATTTTCAGAACGAGAGGACACAGCCTCAAGTTGCACCAGGGGAGATTCAGGTTGGACATCAGGAGGAATTTCTTCATGGAAAGAGTTGTTAAACATTGGCATGGACTGCACAGGGAGGTGGTGGAGTCACCATTCCTGGAGGTGTTCAAGAAATAACTGGATGTGGACCTTGGTATCATTTTGTGCCTTGGTCTAGTTGAAAAGATGGTGATCAGTCAAAGGTTGGACTAGATCTGAGAGGTCTTTTCCAACCTTAATGATTCTGTGATTTTCCAAGGACTGAGAAGGAGAAGCTTCCCTCCTTCTCTTATTGTCTCCAATGTGTTGGTCTGCATTGCTGTTGCCATCTCCCTTTAGGAACCATAGATCCTGTAGAGGGAAATGATACACTTGAAGTAAAATTCACGTCAGGTGAAGACTAGCTTGTAAAATAACATATTTATATAGAAGTAATTATTGTATCCTGCAATTAACAGCAAACGTTATGCTCTCTGCATAATAAATATTTTAAAATAGGGTATGTATTTCTATAGTACCAAATATTTGATTTTTCAGAAAGATAACGTCCTATGCAAAGATTTGAATTTTACATCAAAATAATATTTATACATGCTGCTGTACATAAGCATTTGAATATAATCAGCATGCTTTTAGGAGGTGCTATATCTGTTTTCAATTTCTTCATTCAGTTCACAGTGGTTTTGGTGTTAAAACAATAAGAAAAGCAAAAATGTAAATATTCCAATTTAGATATCCATTGTTTATTTCCTCACTGTTGCACATGAATAAAAACTCTATAAACAGAAAAGGAGAAAAAAACACCCCTGAAAACATAGAGCAGTGTACTGCAGAACACACAAAGTTTCTTGCTGGAACCTTAATGAGATTTATTGGTTTCTGATTTGTGCCAAGGCTAAGGTTATGACCAAACCTGACTCGTTGCTGTTCCTGTGGACCAGCAGTGCTCAGTCTGCCCATGTAATTATCCAGTTTTTTCAGTTCTACTCATTCTTGTGGCAACTCGGCTCCTGATCTACCTGTAGTGTGATGCCTTGCTCTTTCAGTCTCACCTGCTTGCACAGAGGATTTCCTGAGCATGACTGATACAGCAGACACCATCAGACATCCCAACACACTTATAAAACAGACAGGCAGGAGTCAAACTAATCACCTTCCTCAGAGGTGTTAATTGGTGTGAGAACAAGGACACCAACCAGAGGAGGTAGTGTGGGGAGTCTCACCAGTTTGAAACTGGACTTATATTGATGAGTGCCAAAAGTTTGGGGGTTTATAGGGCTGCATTTCTTCATTTTCAAAGAATCTGCAGGTCAACCTACTGCCACAGAGCCTTTGCCTTACTGTGTACTGTCTTTGGAGTTTGAATTGTTCATTGACTTATAGGGACACTGCAAAATCCAGATTAAAAAAACCCACCAAGTGTTGCTCCATTTGATCTTGTCATTTCCCGTTGCTAGCAGTAGATAACGATGGAATAGTTTGTTACTATGTTAGAACTCTGCAGTATTGTGAATTCTCCTAATCTAGTTTAGCCCATAGGTCGTTCATGAGAAAGAACAAGAAATTTTCCAATAATTCTCTTGTTTCTCGTTTAAAGAATGTTGAACCTGGTTCTGTGCTTGAGAGTAATTAGTTTTGAGGCTGTTAAGAATAAATTGCTGATACCCTAGAATCCTCCTAATTGCTATCCTGATCAATGACACGCCTGCTTAATTGGGATGATTGGCAGACAGCTAATCCTTTGCAATGCATTTCAATTACTCTAAATAATATATTAATGGCTTACCTGTGTTTAAATGATACATCTCCTGTTGTCCTCTGCCACTTTAAACTTTTCATAAGAGCTATAGAGAGAGAGATGGAAGCTTGAGAGGAGACATGTCCTAATTATGCAGCCCCTTGCTTTCCTCCTGTTGTTCTCCCACTTCTACCTCACTCAATTTTATCCCAAACATTTACTACAAAATTATTTCATGTACTCTGAAACACAATTCACAAACTACAGTGAAGTATTTTCCCTGGTCCCTGATACCTGGAAGAATCACTTAATTAGTTGCTTTCTGTTTACACTATGCTAACTGGAGTGTGCCATTACATGTAGCTTCTCACTTTGTTTTCTAATGGTATAAAAATGTGTAATTGGACAAGCCAAGATCTTAACTATTAGAAAAGAATACTAATAAGGTATATTAATGTTCTCTTGTTATTAGGGGAGCTCATTTAAAAAATGTCAGTGTTTTAATGATGAAAGAGAAAGTTGTCTAGAATAAAAAGTAAAAATGCATTTCATTTTAATTAGGTCTAATTAGAAGATTAATAGATTTTAAGCACTGAAGGAGTCATTGTGATCTTTAGAACTAGCTCCACAGGACATAGTCACATAAAAGAAACCAGATCCAGTCTCTGATGGTACATCAGTGTGCATACAGCAGATATCTACTGCTTACTGGTCATCTAGGCTCATTATTCTGTCAAGAGGGAGGATGTGATTTTCACCTCTTAAGTAAGATATCTAAACCAGTATAAATTGACTGTGTCCTGGACTAAGAAGAGCCATAAACTAAAAAGAGAATTGAGAGTGACTGGGTCGTTATGGTGAATGCCAAGCTATAGATTAGATGAATCTCACTGTGTCTCATATATCCCACAAACAGTGAAATAAGGAATGCTTCAACAGCCACTGCCTTAGCTTGGAGATGTCTGAACTTACAGAGAATTCTGTCCCTGAGACTCCTCATGCTGCTGTTCTCTCTGGTGCGTGTGGCCAGTGTTGCTCTCATCTGACCAAGCATTTTCATACTGAGACAGCAGAAAGCCTTCAGTGAGGGAAAGCCCCCTGACTGTGTGCCTGGCTTCTATGGGTCCTTTGAAGGGAAGCTGAGTGACTTGGTGATGTAGGAGTACATGCTGATAGCTCTTCTGCTTGGGTAAACAGGAACTAGGATTATATTGGAGCACATTAATTCAGGTAAGTGACAGCTCCTTGACTTTTAGCTTATGCCTAAGCCATGTGCTTCTAGGCCTCTTGCTGGCCACCACCCTGCAGGTATGCTGACTTTCCCCTAACACATGCTAGTAAGACCGAGTTGTTCACAGAATCAAATAATATTGTGGATTGGAAGGGACCTTTCAAGGTCATCTTATCCAACCCCCCTGCAATGAGCAGGAACGTCTTCAACTATGTCAGGTTGCTCAGAACCCTGTCCAACGTGGCCTTGAACATTTCCAGGGATGAGGCATCCCCCACATCTCTGGGAAAACTGTTTCAGTGTTTCACTGCCCTTGTAGAAAAAGTATAAATTCTTCCTTATATCTAGTTCATCAAGAGGCAGAAAGGGCCATTATATTTTTAACTCACTGAAGAAAGAAAGGGAGCTCTTTTCCATACAAATACATAGTGATCAGGAACACTTTCAAACTTTTTTTTTTCCAGTAGGAAAACTGAAGTCAGTTGCTGTCCAGTTGAGTTCATTCAAACCTCACTGCCCTGCATTCAAGAAGACTTCCTTAACGCCGAGGCTATTCAGTCTAATATTCCATCATGATTCTTGATAAACTTGTAGCTAAATCATCTGTACCATGCTTCCAGGTTTCACTTACTTAACTCTGTCTTGGCTGTACAGCAATGAGTTTGACATAGCCCATTTTGACTCGGTTAAATACTGCTTTTAGAAATCTTTATCCTGCCTGAGTATCTACTGATGTACTATGTTAAGTACATAAAGCAATGATCGGGTGACTATTTAGCTTTGCTTTGATAAGTCACAGACCACATACCTTAGATCTTTCAGCTTTACAGTAACAGATAATAGCTCTGGTATATATTGTTAATAAATACAATTTCAAAATTTTGCAAATAGAAAAAAATAGGTTGATTCTTTATTAGAGATGTTAATTTCTGTGCATCCCTTTCATGCATATTTGTTTCTGTTTATCCTCTTACTGTTGCATTTCTTGAGATGTATTGTAATTTGTAATGAACAGACAAATGTGTTGTTTTCACAGCACTTACATATGTGTAAAATAAGCTCTTTTAGACCATAAATTAAACCTCTGGAGAATTGTAAAGACAGATTTTAAGATTTCTACCTTTGCTACACAGCTTTGCAGCCCTAAGTCTTATTATTGTCTTTATATGTATAATCACTACCCCAGGGACAAGCTTTCTTCCAAGTAAGAGTGTGTAGTTGCTGAATCTGTATTTTTAAAGAAATCTTTCTTTTCTTGACAGTCACTCCAGAGAGCAAAGAGAAAAGGACAAGTGTTTTTTCAGATGTTGATTTGGTAACAAGGGCAGGAGACTGAGTAGGTTGGAGTATTAATGTGTTCTTTTAGGGGAAAAGAGGAGAAAAGGGAATAGTGATATGTAAGAAGAGTCAAAAAACCAGAAGGATACTGTGTAGATGTGTAGAAGATATGAGAAAAGAAACAGGGATGAAGACAAGGTTGCAGTGACACTGCAGGGAAGTTGACAATGGGAGCAAATGGTGGATTGCTTGGGGGAAGATCTGGGCAGAGTGAGGGCTGGGGTCCAGGAGCAGCCAGGGCTTTTCAGGATGTTAGGGCAGGACATAGCAGCCAGGGCCCATCCCACCTGCCCAGGTCAGGAGCAGGGCAGTCGTGGGTCATTGGAGCAGCCCCAGCCCTGGTCACTTGGCTGCTCCCTGAGGATAGGGAAGGGGCAAGGCTAAGTCAGAATGGGCCATTCCCTGGAGCATACATGCCACACCCGTAGGACAGGCAGGGAAGCAGAGCAGTCTGTCTGAAAATGAGTCTGTCTTTGCCTGTCCATCCTGGTGAGCATGACAGCAGGAGAGGTGCAGCATGAACACTGGCCAAAACCAGTGCTACACCAGTGGAGCAGGCTATTCCCGAGGTGGACGTTGGCCACTGCCAGGACAGGAGGGCACTGAGACAAACTTCCATGCAATAGAGGAATGGGGTGGTCAGGCACAAAGTCTTTTAATTCAGCTTTTTTCTCTGTGATGTCACAGTCACAAAGGCAGCCATTTCTTTTGCTTGAACTGCTTCTCTGTATGTGTAGCATTAGGTTGTGTGGGCTGGGTATGTGTAGCGAGTGTTAAGCACCAGGTTTGTAATTTATGTGCAATAGAAGATGCTTCTAGTACAAAAGACTAGTGAGGATGTGTGAGGAGAAGGAATGGGGGCCTGTGGACTCGTTGCATGTGTGGATGCAGTGTGTCTACCTAATGTACAAGGAGGGCAATCTTCAGCAATGTCTTTCAATATTCTTCCCTCTGAGGAATGGGACAGCGCTTCAAGTAGACTTTTGATGGCTGTCTTCATGAATAATGCTAATTTTGTCATAATACAAAAAGTTTAAAACTTTAGCTTTTGTACAGTATGAAATGAATGAACAGTGCATCAGAAACATCTGTCATGTTATAGAATAAAGGCTTAATTAGCATTTTTGTGTGGTGTGGAATAATTCATGCTGGGACATCAAAATTTGTCCTCTTAAATGTATGGGAAAAACACATTTTCTGGTCTTTCTTGTTCTCAGGCTGGAGGGAGGGAGAAAACAGAGTTGTACCGTGTTAGCACCAATGAAAGTCTGCAGGGTGCAATGCAATAGTATGTGCATCTTCAAAGCACTTTACAAATAGGAATTAACACATTGATGTTGCGCTAGAATTGTGTGGCAAGGATAATGCTGCAGTCCGATCAAGAGTTCAAGGGTATGATTTTCAAAAGCACTTAAATGACTTTGTAGCACAAATTCAATTCAGTTACACTTATGATTTTGTTGCCTAAACCCTGTATTGAGGTGTGGTGTATGTTGGCACTGAAATAAAGATGGCAGAAAAAAAGGAAGAGAAGAAGCAAGGCCTCTATGAAAGACCTGAGTTCTGGAAAATGTGTCTCACTGTCACATTGCAAATTCCATGTGGTTTAATTATTACAGAATTGCATGTATGGTTACAGAGAAAGTAGGTGCCTATTCAGTCTAGCAAATGAAGTATATTGCCAAAGACAATAGTTGGAAGGATCAGCTCAGTAGGAGGAGGATCTTGAGCAATTCAGAACAGAAGTCGGTGTAGGTATTTATTGTCCTAGTCTGCTTTTAGCTGGTATCTCTGACTCAGTATGCTGGAGTGACTGACTGCCTCCTTTCATTGACTCCAGTCCTTCACTTTGATCTGTTGAATCATTCCTAAACTAGATACCTAACATGGGCATGCATATATGATGTGAAAACCTGCCAGAATGTATATTTTTATCAGCAAGGCTATGTTGCAAAATTGGAACAAATAGATGGAAATCCCTAAATGCAGGTTGGATACTTAAAAAAAGCCAAACCTCTTCCAGAAACCGTTAGCTTTATAAAAGAATCCCTGAGTGAAATCCTATGGGCTTGTGTCACGTGAATAGTCATATTAGAAGAACAAAATGGCCCTTTGGCCTTAAAATGAATATGAAAGTCATTGTAAGTTGCTCTCAAGTTTCTTATGTTCTCTATGCTACACCCTGGGCTATAGGGTCTAAGGCGCAGAATGTGGCATATTCATGCTGTGTCTTGTCTCCACTGTGGCAGGGAAGTCTAGAAAATATAAATAATCAAGAATTTTTTAACCCCTTGGTCTCAGTTTTATTCTCCCTCTCCGTTATATACTGTAGACACATGCGACATTTTAATTGACTCAATTATAAGTATGATGGGATAGTTAATAGGATTTATATGCTTTGTATATACTTCATAAATTCTGAAGCACTATAATGCATTAGAGTTATAGATACACTATATAAAGAAGCTGGTGAATTGAATAAGAGAAAGAATAATAGGAAAACAGTAATTGAAAAACCGATAAACTCCATTAATGTGTGCCCTTCCTTTATTAATTTGTAATAATAATGTAGTGGCTAAATCAATCAAGAATATTACAACAATAGCTGACTTAAAATGCTCTGTTCTAAAGAGATTTTTTGCAGTTTTATTCTAATTCCACACACTGACTGAATTAAGGATGGAGTCAGTCAGATACTGTTTTGTGCTACAGCAAACTGATTTTGAGTGGAGCCATATTAGTGTAATTGGGAGCAGAATTTGGCCCTGAGCTCTCACTTACCATGCGAGGAAGGAGAGAAGAGAGACACTCCCCAGATTTGCCCGTAGTTTTCTAGTTTGAGACTTGCACAGAATGAAACCCTGAACCAAAGTCCCTCTGTACCCACGGCAGCATACATAATGCATAAGCTATTAAGTGTTGTGAAGAGTGCTCTGCTTGTTGGATAGCTGCAGAATAACATGGCTAACAGATGTTGTGCTTCTAAAGCAGTTGAACTCCTGAGTGTGCTTTTATCTTCTGATCTGCAGCGTACTGTGGCTCCCTCACTGGCGCGTACACAAGGCAGACAGATTAGCGTTAATTAGAGATAGGCTTTGCTCATTTTTCCTTGCCAGTTTCAGTTTTTGGGAAAGTAAATGTTTCTCTCCTTTACAATTTAAAATAGAGGCATTTTAGAATATATTACAGGGGGAGGGAGATTAGGCACTAATCAGTGATGTTTATGCTTAAATTGGCTGGTGCAGGTCTGGAAGTCAACTGTCAAAGTCCCAAAGTGGATGAAGGCTGGTGGGGAGGATGGGAAGGGCAGGGCTAGGTTTGGTGCTGACTGCAGTGCAGGGATCCCAAGAGGAAAGCCAGGAGAGCCAAGGAAATGTGCCATTTTGGGGCATGGCTTCGTGAGGAGAAGCATTAGCTGATTATTCCTTCTAGGACATTACTGAGCTATATTAAAGCATTTTGCATTGCTGCTTATAATGAGAAAGGAAAGGAAGCTCTCTCCACCTTCTGACCCCCCTCCCTCCAGCACAAATGCAAGGGAGGATTTATTGCTTCATTAGCAGCGTGATCACACTTCACAATGAGTACAAAAGTATTGGCTTACTGGGTTATTTAGGGAATGAGTTTTCCCTGAACTATCCCTCTCTCCCACTGCCACTACACCCCCACTTTATTTCGTGTGCTTTTGCCATTTACCCATCACTATCAGCATATCACTCTTTCCCTTTCAGTAGTGATAGGACCCTGGCAATAGAACACATATTTTTGGCTTGACAGTATGTTACAGAACTGTAATGTGGGGAGGGTAAATTGAAATCAAAGCAAAACCAAATTCTAGTCATTCTTCAGATTCCCATGCAGACTGAGACATCTTTTGCAGTTCATTGATCTTTTAACATGGGCTTAGAGATCATTCCCAGACAAGCTGTTAGCTCCCAGCTGGTGAAGGCTATGCTCTCTGTTCCAGTTGTACTTGGTTTTTGTCATCTCCACAACTCTGTATTTTCTGTTGTGAGATTATGGTGGGGCCTCTGCAGTGCCTACATTTACCTATCCCCCTTCTTAATGACCCCTATACCGTGGTACTTTATCAAATGACATAGGTTCCCTCTATCTAGTGTCTTCCTCAATATACCAGTGATAGAAAAGAATTTTGCTTTTGCAAAGCAATAATTGGGGTAGGCTTGTGTGGGTTGCTTTCTTCTATCATTAATTTCAATTATGTCCTGTTAGATTTCCACAACAGCTGTCCAGTGGTGAGGCTCTGTAGGCCACTATGCCTTGGAGCTTCAAATTGTTGTTATGATTAGAAAAGTGAATTCTTATTCAGCCTGTCTAGTGTCTGTGTGCCTTGAGTCATATTTGCTTACTTTAATGACACAAACACATTCTTATTACCAGTACCATCAGAGTGCCAACATACCTCCAAGCTGCAGGATGACCTGTAATCTACTTTGTCTTATATAGCCTCAACATTGTCAACAATGCTTTAATTGTAAATGATATTTTGGCCCTGATGCTTGGAACAGACTCAGTTTGGCCTGCATCCTCAAAAAAAATTGTGACAGTGTATTTTTTCCTTTATCTGTTAGGAGGCAATTCATTACTTGGTACTTGTTGGTTTTGTCACAAGTGAGCAGTCTTTGATACCACTAGAGCAGCAGCCAGAGAAGCGAGGGTTCAAGTCAGTTCTTTGGTGAACCTCAGGGGTGTTCAGCAGATGCATATGTTCACTCTCTA
This sequence comes from Manacus vitellinus, assembly GCF_001715985.3. Classification (NCBI taxonomy): domain Eukaryota; kingdom Metazoa; phylum Chordata; class Aves; order Passeriformes; family Pipridae; genus Manacus; species Manacus vitellinus. The sequence continues at coordinate 15,438,553 of NW_021940535.1, read as the reverse complement.
AAGTCTCTTCAGAGGCAACATCCTTGTTGGACTTGCTGCGTTTGTGTGAGCTGAATATTCTGAGCTGCTTACCTGTTTCCTTGGGTTTTTTCTCTTGGACTTTTAAGACTGCTCTGCATGCAGAATGTTACTATCAAAGGGTACAATGCTTGTTTTTGTTCTGTAGTTGATGCTTGTTTTGGCTCTGTAGTAATGAATGGATCTATTTTTAACTTTAAGCCAGGAGAATTTGACAGTGCTATTGCAGTTTAACAAATTAACACTTCAGTTTGTCATTCCTACCATCTCTTAGGGGAGGGGTGTTTCTGAAGGGTAGTGCAGCTAACAGTGGCAGCAGGCACCACCATCACTGGTAGCAACATTTTCTGACTCCTTGCAATTTTGAAATGGTGAAAGCATCTGTACTGGCATATTTTTTAGGGTATGGGAACACCTGCATTGCAAACACTAATCCTTGCTATGGAGGAAGGAATAACCAGGGCAGTGCAGAACTTTTCTGCTACTTATTACTCGTACTGAAAATGCCTACTGTTCTTGTCTCTTTTTCAGTATTTTGCCACTGGTGACACTGTGGCTGCCTCTCCCATTGATTTTTAGGACTCTCTTAATCATGCAGGTCTCTACACTAAGAACTAAGTTGTGCCAAAGATCTTTTGATGGCCCTGAAGCAAAGGGGTTTGGCACAATGTGTGTGCACACTGCTAAACTCTCTTTCCCCTCAAAACTCACTGATCCAATTCAAGTATCCTGTGGGAAACATGGGGCCAGGGACTAAGGTAACACCCAGAATGGCCAATGGCACACAAGTGCTGGAGTCCACAACCCGGTGTTGCTATTTTATCAGCACAGATATGGTCCTTGAGGCCAAATAATATGCTTTTTTCTAGTACCTTGACCTGTGTCTAGTATATATCAAGACAGCCCTTGCTCTGCACATTAAACAGAAAACTTTAGGACCAACATGGCTGTTGCAGTGGTCTCTATTGTGCCCCTTCTCTGAACCTTGATGATGCCTCTCCAACATGTGTCACCATTTCTTGTCCACAGTATGGTGTCTCTTGGTTCAGTGCTTTTGGGAAAAAAAGTCCTCTAAACCCCGTGTACACAGATAAAAAATCCAAGGCTGAGATTTTCCCTTCCCACACCAAAGCTGTCTTCAAGGGGAAGGCATCCAAATCCCTCTGTGGCCTCTTGGGAAATGGTGAAAGGGTCTAATGGGGCACATCGGAGAGTCCTGGTCTGGTGGTCATGGTACAGAGTTGCTGAGTCCTGTTCCCTGTAGGTATGCATGTGATTGAGCTTGTAGGTGGTATCTGCTGCTCTGTCTGCTCCAGGGGGACAGATAGAGGCAGGGTCCTGGCAAAATGGTGGTCCTCAGGCTACATTTGCCCACCTACTCATCACTTTTTTAAAGTCAAAACTGTGAAAGTTGCTGGGTTTGAGGCTGGTGTGGTTTGCCATGGGACAGAAGATGAGCTGGGACTGGGCTAAGGGCTAGGAGGATCTGCAGGGGCCTATAGGATGCATATGATCAAGACACATATGATTATCATGCATCATAATTTTTATTGTTTCTGTGTTTGAGAACACTTGGCTTTGATTTAGCTAGGCCCTGAGCACAAGCTTATCATTAATAATCAGGAATGTCTTTTACTCTTTGTGTTTAGTTAAAAGGAAATCTCTTCACTATTCACCACATAACCACATCCTTTAGCGTCACAGTTTTATTTTCTGGCAATCCAAAACTTTGGGAGGCTAATACCTCAGAGCTCAGACATTGGACAGGATAAGTACTCCATTTTTAGTGTCAATTGTAGGCATAGATACTCATAATTAATATTTAGTGTCTAGACTAGACCTCATAATAACTTGAACATAAAGGATGCTGTGAGATTTTGGCAAGTCAGAAAGTAAGTACCTCTTGCAGGAATGAAAACAAATCGATATCAACACGTTGTCACCAACAATGTTTATTTTATTCTCTTTGTTCCATAACCTTGTTTCATGGATTTTCAGTCTCTGACATTTTTTTTTCACAGTGTGAATGGTATGTTGGGATTAAGGCATTTACTCTAAGAAAAGGCTTTACAGCTTCTGTGTTACCCCACTTGATGGTTACTATACATTAAGTTTCACATTATAGATCTTTAATTTTCACAGTCCCCTAACCTGATCCTTTTACAGAAGAGAGTTTTCCAGGGGGTTACAGCTGCATCCAGGTCTGCTTTAGTTTCTCCCTTTAACAAATGTTTGACAAACTAAGGCATGAATCTTACAGGAAAAAACAGTAGTTAAAGGCAGTCACAATCGTGTTTTTGTAACCCATCTTTCTAAATGCCAGTTTATTTTGTCGTTTACTAGTTAATATGTCAGGTTGAAAAATATTTTTAAAATATGTTAGGATACTAATCTGTCAGCATATGATAGATTTTGTCTGACCTTTGAAGAATTACAATTTTGGATACATAAATTTCTTTTCACTGGAACTCTATAGTAAGGATCATAATTGCTTTATATTTTCTGAGCAGAACACCTGAGATACTTTACTTCTCAGTGGATAAAATAGGACTCAGGGAGTTTTCACAGGGCCTTTAAATGGTTTGTCAAGTTCCACACTGGTCAGAGATCAATGCCAAATCTTTGTTTTGATGTAAGGTGAACCTCAACTGTTTCACAGCTTTTGGGGTTTGTCTGCACAGCCCAGTGCCATTCCTCCAGTACCTTTCCTCTCTTCTGTCCAGGTGAGAAGATGACAGAGTTATCAGCAATACCTCCAGGTGTCGTTATTCCCGAGAGCTCTCATAGGAAGGGCAAGAAACAGGTCTGTTCTCAGTGAGGGATTTTCATTTTCCTTCCTAAGCATTCAGAAGGAAGTATGGCTCAGAACTTGCTGCTTGGTTAGCACCCATGTTAATGCCATTGCAGAAAATGATCCCGGATGCTCCAGAAAGAAAACTATATCATCAATCAGGTTTTTTTTCATTAATGTGAAACTACTCTCTTTTTGTAAACTTCAGAAAACTGCAATCCAGTAATGCATTTCTATAGACAGACAAATTTATATTGTCCTTTTTCTTTCTTCCTTTTCAGTAGCTTGAAGAGCATGGATTTTTTTTTTTTTAATGTAGAAACAATCCACAGTAATCATCTGATTCTAGCAATCTTTGTGCCCTTTCCTGAGCCATTCCCTGATTGCTACAATGTAATTTCATTTGCTTTTATTAATTACTTCTTTTTCCTTGTACTGTCAGATTAGTTCTGAAATATTTCCACTGTAGGAACTATTTAAACCTTCTTCCTTTAGATCCATACCAGATAATCAGGGTAATTTGATTAAAATGGGAGACTGACTTTTGATTCATGTTTCTTCTTTCTACAGTGAGGGAAGAAAGTTCAGGTCATCTTTGAACCACATATAATGCCAGTCAAAAAACAATATGATAATCCTGACTCCAGTGGTCTTCATCTCAGTAGGAACTTAATTCTCTATATCTACGTGTAATTTCTATTTGAAATATGAATTAAAACAGTGCAATTAAAAAAATTACCACTGTTCACACAAAATGCAGGGACAATTATGCTGAAGAACCTGTAGAGACATAAATCTTCTGCCAGTACAGCAGAAATAAAATGTGTCCTTAGTTCTCATTAAGAAAAGAGAATGAACAGTGAGATAACAAAATGTGCAGAGGACATAGCACTATTTTGATGTGAGATTTTTAGAGGATACTTAAAAATTCTAGTTGGGTGATCAGCACAGCAGCCAAAAATTTTTTGTTCTGAGAAATGCAGGTTAAGGCAGGGTCAAAGGTAGATTGCTTCTTTCTAAGCACTCAGGAAGCAGAGCTGGACATCACTGCAGGGAGTTCTGCATGCAGAAATGGTCAAAAGACAAACAAAAGACTTGCTTTGGTAGCTTTCCTCCTGTCCCTGGGACTGGACGTTTTTTCTCAAACTGTATTGAAGCTTTGGGGTTTTACCGTTTCATGAAACTGAAGTCATTTTAAAGGACAATCAGTTCCTGCAGGTAGTAATTAGACTGATTATTTTAATCTTCCTTTATTTTCTTCAACACCTTACCAAAGCAACGGATAGATGCCTGAAAATATGACTGTCTTCTGCCTCTGAATTTCTGTGAATTTATAAAATACATTTCTTTGCTATTAATTTTAATTATGCATGGTTCTAGGTAACCAAGGCAAATGATAGTAATAATAAATACAAGTCAGCTTTTCAGAATTATGTTTATATATTCATTTTAGTTATAGTATAATTCAGAAGAAGAATACTGAGATGTTGTCTCTCTTCAGGTTCTATTTGGGAAAAATCTGCTAGTTTACTAATATAAGTTGAATATCTGCCTTCACAAAGAAGGGTGGAGGATTCTTGGGGTTGTTGGAATGTAGTATCAGATGCTGTCAGAGACTGATGAAGGGACATTTTCCCAATTTCCATCTCTTGACACAAGTGAGAAAGACTTAGGGGTGTTGGTTGACAAGAAGCTCAACATGACCCAGCAGTGTGTGCTCTTAGCCCAGAAAGCCAAACATATCCTGGTCTGCATCAAAAGCAGCATGGTCAGTGGGTCAAGGGAGGTGATTTTGGCCATCTACTCCACTCTCATGTGACCCAACCTGGAGTGCTGCATCCAGCTCCCAGCATAAGGAGGATATGGATCTCCTGGACCTCCTGGAATGAGTCCAGAGGAGGGCTACGACAGTGATCAGAGGGCTGGAGCACCTCTTCTAGGAAGACAGGCTGAGAGAGTTGGGCTTGTTCAACCTGGATAAGAACAAGCTGTGCAGAGATCTTACAGCAGCCTTCCAGTAAAGGAGGCCTACAAGAGAGCTGGAGAGGGACTTTTTACAGGAGCATAGAATGATAGGACAAGGGGGAAAGGCTGTAAACTGAAAGCGAGGAAGAACTAGGAAGAAATTCTTTACTGTGAGGGTGGTGAGGCACTGGAACAGGTTGTCCAGAGAAGTGGTGGATGCCCCATCCCTGGAAGTATTCAAGGCCAAGTTGGATGGGGCTTTGAGCATGGCAGGGGGGCTTGAACAAGCGATTTTTAAGGTCCTTTCCAAACCAACCATTCTATGATTCTATAGCACTGGAGTAGTTACCTGATAAATACAATTTCTTGTGTTTCCCATTTTCAGGAGTTTTTGAGAATATTTCAGTACTCTAAGAACAACAGACCTACATTGCCAGAGCAGCATGGGACATGTTTGTGCCTGTCCATGTTCAGCAAAGCAGTTAAGTGCATTCTTAGTTTAAATATGTGAGTAAAGCTAAGTATGTGCTTCACTGTTTTGTAAAAAGTTATGGCTGTCTCAATCTTAGCCAGTAAAGACTAGTTTTCTGACATCTGGGCAAGCTGCAAAGGCTTGTCCAGCTGGGATTTGCCATCTCACCTTTCTGCTCCCATTTAGAGGTGTGTCTTCAAGAGGTCATTGTGGCTGAGAGACTGCAGATTGCAGCTTTCTCTAGGAATGCCTACATTTTCTCCATTATACCTGCACAAACAATCAAATAAATGCAAACCAGAGAAGCAAAATAAATCAGATAGAAGCCTCAGAGGTAAATGAAGAACCTTTGTTTTCCATTTAAAACTGCTGGAAGCAGTAGTCTGTATGCCAGACCTTGGATCTTGTGAAAATGACTTATTCCCGGCATAATTTGCCACTTACATTAGACTGAATGAAAATCCATCAGCAAAAGGCTTCCAGATAGAGACTCTGCAACATTTGGATTTAGTTCCAAATTTCAAAGGTCATTTAGAAAATCCAGGTCAGGATTCAGAGTTGAATTTTAAATGTCCCTGAAGTTCATGTTTGTTCAGACCTAAGCCTAAAGATCTGAACCAACATGATAATGCAGATTTAAAACCTAAACTTGTAGGTTTTTCAGAATCATTTGTTCAAACCCTTTGTTACTTTTTTTCTCCATGGTATTATTTACCACACACAAGGGCATGTAAAATAACTACTTAATAATTATGAACTGCTAAAACCCCTCATTATGCATTGAAAATGTGTGAGTTTAAATTCTCTAAATGATGTGGAAGTTGGACTGTTGGGAAAATTCAGCTTGTACATTATCAAAGTGTAGGCTACTCTCTAGTACTTTTGTCTGATATACAAGACAATTTCATCTAAACTTGGATGAAATACAGAAGTGTAGGCTCTGTGGAATATGAAGTGGGCTTGGTGGAGCAGAGGGAAATTCATGTTATGTTCAATGTGCCTAGTAAATAATGAGATATTAAATTATAATGTGTTCCAGGAGTTTTCAACTGTATTTTCTCTTTAATCATTTCATTACTCAGAGTCCTTTGTTTCTGACTTGTGTCTTTCATTAGAATTTTTGGACTTGTCTATGTGTGTGGGGAGCTCTGGGTCCCTTTGGCACCTTCACTGCATTAATCCTTCAAATAAGAAGGAGATTTGCCCACAGCAGAATCACTTTTTGTTTTCTGAGGTACAGATTTCTGCTATGGGCATGAGCTCTTGGGCAAGCCTGTGAAGGCAAGCTTCATCCGCAGCAGCTACCACGTGTAGCTGGAGATCCCTTTGACCATATCCCAGTTCCATAGCCCCATACTTTGAATGAGCAGATGTGAACCCTTTTTCAGTAAGAAGTGATGTGGTGTGACTGCAGGGGTGAAAGCAAAGGAAAGGACTCTTGTAGCCTTATGTGAGCAAGTAGTATCCTTCTCAGTATTCCTGTCCCTTGGCATTGCTGTCTGAGCATTGGACCAGCAAGCGGGATTGGTGCTTTCAAGCAGATGGGCCTGAGCACAGTCTGAGCCAGGGGAAACATGTATGTGAATCACTTGTGGGTGTTAAGGGCAGGATTCTTATTTGATATTCTCAGCATCACATCAGGTGTTAGGGTCCAAACATTTAAACAGTGTAAACGACTTGAGCATCTTCAAAATGCATGCTGGATAGTTAAATTTCTGTTAACAGGAAGGAGAAGGAAGGAAGCTTCTGTGGGTACATTCACCAAGTAGCAGAAGATTTAGGGGTCTGCACTCTCCTTTGCATCAATGAGTCAAAGAAGCCTGGCATGTGAATTTGCAACCAAATTTGCTGCTGGAAGGCAAATAGGCTTCTAATGCATGGCCTTAGTGAACCCCAAGGACAGACTTTTTGGGTGTTTCCCTTTGATTACCAGGTGCTAAAGTGTCTGTTACAGGAAAGCAAGGAAAGTGTTTTAATTATGTTTGTATAAACAAGGTCCTGATTTTCTAGACTGAAGCCTCAGGGAGCGCTATAATGTGGCAAGTGGTATGGGCCAATGGACTGGTCATTTTGTTTGACCTTATGCTATTTAGAGGAGCCTAAAGGTGTTTGATCCCTGGTTGCTCATGACTTTCTAATGTTTCTTTGAAATCTCCTCTTTAATAATGGTGTAAAATAAACAATGTTGTCATTGGCTATGTTTATGGTACATTTTTCTGCTTCCTAGTCTGGGCATGCAAACTATTTCCATATAGGACTCGACCATGCAAGGATACTGTTCTCCCAGACCCAGGGTTTTAAGGGAAGGAAACATGCTTGGCTAGGAGCAAAGACATGCTCCAAGAGATGTCCTGTCCAACTAGGTTATCAGGAACACAAGTCCTAATATATTAACATACGTCCACTGGTAAATCCATACATTGACATAGACACTACTTTGTATCTTAGGAATTTTTATGCACAAATAATTAATCCAAGTATGACAGTTACTGAATATTCTGCCATATTATTTGTGAAAACACTGATTTAGGTGCACAGTTATTTCACTTGAATACATATGCTTTTTTTTTTTTAATGTGAGTGAATGGACTGGCATACAGGCATAGTTGTCAAGGCCACAACTGGTACAATTAAATCTGGTGTAAATAAAAAGCCAGAAAATCTTTGCAGTCTTGTATTTCAGTGTGGGTCTAATGTTGATGCCAATTAAACTTATATAATGGCAGTAAGAGTACAGTAAGATTGCCAAGATCCCACTCCAGAAGTGGAGATTCGGGAACAGGTGTTGGCTGAATTCTTTGATGCACAGAGGTATTGTCTTTAACAATAATACACAGGCACACATACACTGCCATTAGGAAAATGTGACCATAGAAGGCATTCAGAAAAATGTAACCATGTTTATGGCCTATGTAGGATCAATAAAGTTCATTGTTGTGCAGTCCAAATGGCTCCCTTTGGTGCAGCTCTCTTTATGGCAGCTTTGAACGAAAAAGTCCTTGTTGGAGCGTTCTGACAAATGGTAATGTAATTTCAAAGATACACATATATACACACACACATATATATAAAACACTAAATTACAGCATTTGATAAATAATACAAAGCCAACACAGGAAATATTAAATGCATTTTAATTTGGCTAATGTAATGCAGGGTACTGTCAAATAAATATTCACTTTTATTTCAAAAGATCTGTATTACTTTGCTTTGGTAAGAAAATATGCAGTGCTGACCTGAAAAGTGATTTGACGCTTGAAAATATAACCTAGAATTAGCAAAAGGAGTAAAAGAAAACATGTTAACCCGCCAACCTGTTAGCTTAACACCTGACATACAGATGCCCTACATTTAAAACATTTATTTTTTTAAATGCAGACTCATCATTCATAACATAATTTTCTTTGTGTCTTCCTCCACATTCAGTTCCTTTTGTGGACAACTGCTAACTGCTCTTGCATTCTGTAAGCTGTCTTTCATATTAAGTGCATTCAAAACCTGATTGTATAAAGTTGTCTGGGAGCACTGAAACCTTCAGAGAGGCAGTGTCATCAGTCTTCTAGGGGTAAAAACTCCTCTGCTTGGCAGACGTTCTTTAGTGCATTGGTTGTCCTATATGCACCCCAAATCTGCAAGCTGGTGTTAGAAATACTGTGATGGGTTCACCCTGTGTAGATGGACTATATTACCCAGATTGAGTGCCTGCTTGCGTGACCCTGAATCTTTTGCAGAAAACAGAGAGGGAGTTTCCTGAAGAACTGATGTTGATGGATAGGCTGGACAAGTGTTAGTACCTTTTCCTTGGCACATCAAACACAATGTGTGTTGGGCTGCAAGTGCTAAGAGGCAGTGTTACAGTCACCCTTGCCCACAGTTTCAGATGGATGACAAATTCTCTCTGAACACTTCACGCTGTAATGCTCCACCCTGTTTCAGTATGGCAAGAAGTCAAATTTGTGTGTGCTTACATCTAAATACAAATGAATATAAATATTAGGTGAATATTTTCATTTGATATTCTGTTCAGTGAGAGAATCAGTCAATTGATTAACCTATTATTCAGTCCATAATTCAGGGTTGTATCACCATGAAATCACAATTATTTATGAAACTTTGATTACTTTTAAATCTATTCTTGGCTTTAGGCCATCAAGTAAACGATATAAAAAGAAGCAATTAGTCATTTTACCTTTTAAGAATTTTTATTTAAGTTCACACAAAGTTCTATTTCTCTTTTGAAAAAAAAACAGCCATGTGCCACTGTGTTTGTCTCTCTTAGGTCTATTATTTCACCCTCTGTTTTCATTTAATTCCATAAAATTGCTGAAAGCTGTGAGTACTCAGCACCTTCCCAAACCAGACTACTTTGGTTTCATCTCCAAAGAATGCATTCAGGCATTCACTTTAGGTAGGAGTGTTTTGATATGCTGGGCAGTGGTTTCTGGTAGGAATGTTAATCTTCACTAGTACCACCACTGAGATTTCAGTCTTTGAGGGCTACCCTTTGCGGTAATGAAAGAGCCTGTGTTTCAGTGATCCTATCATCTCTGCTGGCTGGAGTTTTAACTCCTAGTAGGGCCACTTAAGTCTAACAGGTCAAAGAGGCCAGATGAAATGAAGTTCACTGTTTTGCTAGACTGGCAGATGATTGATAGTTTTATAACTTATTAGCAAAATAAAGTCAAGCATCAAAAGCACACTAAGGTAGTCACACAAGCAAGGTAATGCACTCAGCAATATTTGCAAGTCTTTACGTGAGTCGTTGGTAAAGCCAGGTCTCTACTATACTCTTTTTTAAAGTTAAGTATGTACATAAATTTCTAGAGCATTAGAACGATAGTTGCAGTAATGAAAGTTGATATCGGTAATGAAAGAAATGGAAAAACGCAAGCCCTAAATCCTTGTAGTACACAAACTTCATTGCTGACAAAAAGCATTTTAAAAATGAGGAAATCTGTAATATATCCAAGGATGCAAGATAGTTACTATTCAGTGCGCATAACATTAATGCTGAAGCAGCATCATTACTCACAGGCTAAGATCCAGTTATGACTGTGGAGTTACTCATCAGCATGTTCCAACTGACAACATTGCTAGACCACTATCTTTGCAATAATGGCAATAACAGAAGTCGGGGCAGTCAAAATATACTGGAGAATGCAATGAGCAAACATGATCCCTGTACTTTACATCAGCATGAGTTAAAAATAATAATCAGTGACCAGTGTCAGAGTTCAGAGTGAGTGGAAATCATTGTTAAATGTGGCTGTCTGCAAGCCATGGGAGTCATCCAAATGGAGTCACTGGGAATTGCTTCAATTGGTTTAACTTTTACTAAAAGGAAATCTGACTCTTGAAGACCTGAGTAGGTGTGGATGAGCTGATACTAGAAGTTACCAGATTTTTTGTTTGGTAAAAACAAATTCATTAGAAAATCATGCCTCTTTTATGATGCTGCTGCTGCTGCAAAAACATGAGAATGAGGCTTGGGGATGTTTTAACTTTTTTTTGTCAGCAACAGGAAATGTGCTCTGCTCCTCTTGGAACTGGTGTAACTGCAGTTGAAATATGGTTTTGGGAACCAGGCTTAAGAGTAGACAGACTGGATGGATCCCAGAGGAGGGTAGCAGGAAAAGAGGATTAGGAAACGTGCTTACGGAAATAAGGTGAAGGAACTGATTTGTCTAATTTAGCAAAAAGAGGCCTGAGGGGAAACTTCATCTTCCAAAACATACATGAATGATGGGAAGGAACAGTGAGCAATTGTTGCAACACTGGGACAGTCATTCAGGCCTTCTCATTAGAGGGTTTTAAAAAGTGGTTAAAGGAAAGTCTGCCGGGGATAGTCTACAACTGATTGATCCCAACCTATAGAGCAAAGAGTGGGGCCAAAATGTCCTTACATTTCTTTTCCAAGTCTTCTTTTTACAATCCTAAAAAGCATAAGGAAAAGGCTAATCAAGACACTAAAAACCACATTTCACGTTGTACCAATGAAAGGAGTCTACGTGTGTTGAGACTCAGATCCTGTACAACTCAGCCCTGATGTGCCATTGTCTTTTTTGAATGACCGTATCATAGATGCAGCAACAGCTGTTATTGATTTTCAGAAGAGTGTCTCCGAAGTCTGCGTAACTGAGAGACGGAAAAGAAACAAGCCAAGAAAAGCATTAACTCCTCAGAAATACCTTTGAAAAAAAAAGGACAACAAAAAGTTTTAAAACAAAGAGCAGCATAGTACATGGCAACATGAGTAGAAATGAAGGGAACAGTATGGATAATTTAATCAAGAAGGTCAAACGGTTGGTTAAGCTGCACTAAAGGATTCTACCAGCTCAGCTGTTGAACTTGATTAAGACTTTGACCATTCATAGCAATTAACAAACCAAGCAACTCTAACTGTTACACTTCTTCCAGTGACAGGCAAAGTCTTCCACATGGACATACAAAACAAAATGAAAGAAGTGTCTGTGCTGAAGCCTGGACTTTGACCTGGAAAATTAACCTGTCATCTGATTTTTCCCACAAAGTTTAATCACTCAAGAGATCATCAAATGGCTTAAAAAACCCCTTCATACTTTTTCTGAAATCACGTGACAGATTTCTTTACAAATTACTCTAAAACATCTTGATGTGTAACAGTGTGCCAATAAAAATAATTTTATCAACGTGCAGTGTGCACAGCTAAATCAATGCAAACTTGAGCAAATTATTTGATAATAGATAAATGTCAAGCATGGTTGTATTATCTCACCTCTGGTATTTGACTGGCCATTAAAAGAAAAAGTAGGTAGATGCAGCACAAACACCGTATGACTTGGAAGTGGGATGTTGTAATTAGTTAGATTTTTCTGGTTGCAGAAGTCTTTGAAATGGCAAACCCCCCACCCCCCATGTAGTTCAAGATAGTTTAGCATCATAAATATGAGTTAGTTATCAATCAGATGTAAGTAAACAACAGATATTGCAGCAAGAGCCCCCCAGGTCCCAGGTCACATGTTATTTTAGGAGGCAGAGCATACAAGTGGTAATGAACATCTTTTGCAATAGATTATGGGTCAGCACAGAGGTATAAAAGGATATACTGCCAAGTAGCCAAAGTGTGCTTCCACTTAAAAGAGACTTGATTTTCAAGGGTCTACAACTGGAATGCTAACTGGCAAAACTCAGAAGTTACTTCTGATAGATAAAAAGAGGGCCTTAAAAAGACTAGACTTTAAGTGGAATTAATTTAGAACAAATACTAGAATTCATCACAGTTTTCAGATAATTATGCTTTATCATTAATGCTATTCAGAAAGGAAAATGGGAAATATTTTCTGGAAGTTGTGAATCAAAGCAGAGCATTAGCCATGACGGATCTGCCATGGGACAGTCAGAGGAGCACAAGAAAAAGGCCCATAGAAAGAATATCTCTAATTGAACTTCATGCAGTTTGAGAAATAGTGCAGTATTTAACAATTCTGGGAATAAGTAAAAAGCTGTCCAAATTAAAAAACAAAAACCAAAACAAAACCGACCAAACCAAAACTGGTAAGGCCTTGTTCTGGCCCTAGGCTACTTTGGATGGCACAGTAAGGAATGATGCTAGAGTTTAAGAATCTCTTGTGTTTCTATAGTCCTTGCAGCTATAAAAGGTTTGTGTATGGAATATAACTATTTCATAACTGAGTAATATATTACAGAGGGTAACTAGCTGTTACTAGTTCATTTAAGAAAATAGTTTCAAAAGGCACTATGTGCCAAAATTGCAAGACTAAATATATTGTATTGTAAAAAAAAAGGCATTAATGACTGCTTCCTGGAGATGAGCATTATAGGTTTCAATTTGTAGCTACAAAGCAATGACATTTTCATTGCACTCAGAAAATTGTACATTGTCTATTGAGTGAATTGAAGACTTAGAAAATGGATATGGGTGTTCAATTTTTATATCTACACAACTGTTGAAGAACTAGGTAAAACTACCTGCTTTGACATGACTCCTGAAGTCACACACATACCCTCCAACTTGCTCAAATATGTTCAGCACAGTCTTTCTATAAGCTAGCAGAAGCACTCAAATACTTGTAAAAATGAATGGAAAACTGAACAGAAGCTTTAAATCAGTGCAGGCTGGGCAATCATAGGCTCCCTTATCACTTCCTAAAATGACTTGCTTAGAGTAAATTGAAGAGCTTTGATAGTTCAGATAGCTGTACAATTCACATGTTCAGAGTGGTGATCACCTTCAAATTTAAGCACTTAATTTAAAAACTTCAGTAATTTTAAATCGCTATGTGTCACTGAGTGGCAGGCAGAGACTTGAGTGCTACAGTATTTTAAAAACTTCGGGTGTTCTGCTTAATATTTTTCTTTCAGGGACTTCAGAGAGGGTTCTTATAGTCAAGCGTGGAAAATGGAACAGATTTCAAGATTACTGTAGAAAAGTAAGAGACTTTATGCTTTTCAAAAATTGGAGCAGAGGAGGTCTTCTCTCGGGAAGGTACAGTTCCTAAGCCTGTGCTTGCCCTTTTCTTTGAACTATTTGACCAACATCCTTGTGTGGGCTGTAGCAGAAGGTAGAAATAGAGGTAATGGAGTTTACGTGGGCATCAAGAGACTTTTCTGTCTATTTACTCTCCTGAAAGAGCCTGCCCAGGTTAGGTTTGTTTCCATTAGGCATTTCTCCTTAACACCTACTTCCAGAGAAGCACATAGGAATGAGAATTTACTGATATTTGAACGCTTCCCCACTTGTGGATTCAGATATTTTTGTCTGGCTGAAGGTTTCTTCATTTGTTATTTTGGTTTTACTAAGCTTCAGTTTGATGTCAGGATAAATCCTTCCCGTGTGCTTTTAACTAGCCATGTACAACATTTATTGGTTAAATGTTTTGCTGAAGACTGAGCTGAACTGTAAGTGGCTGCCTTGGACTTGGTCTTAGCAGGTAGGAGAGGTGCAGAGCATACCACAGAGATGTCACAGCCCCATAACTCTGTCATGCTTCAGATATGGGGAGCAGAATTTTTGGGTGTCGTGGGAAAGTCAGACTTCAGAGATGGTTGTTCATCTCTGCTTGGGAGGAGGTGCAATTCTTTGGAGTAGAAAGGTTTCACTACAGCCTCCTGTAGCCTGACTCTTCAGGCTGGAAAGGAACAGGGCAGGGTGCCACAAACTACAGACTCCAGAAAGTTTGCAAATTAAATGTCAAGAATTAAATCCTACGTGAAGATCCATGGGAGCAATTTAGTGGAATTGATACTTTGTGACCTCTCATTTAGCAGGATGAGAGCAAAGTTAGGCTCCTGTGAGGTAAATGTGAAGAGTTTTTTTCACTTCCAGAAAATTAGAATTTGGCTCACAGAGATTTTATTATTGAGGGTGCCACTTTAAATGCTAATCACTATTTGCAGGCTTATTACAGCTTCAGACTGGCTTCTTCAAAGGAATGAAGGGGTATTTCATGTTCATCTACCAGTAAAATTTGAAAATCCCAGCTTGAAGGTACAAGGGTACAGGCCAAATATGACTTCAGTGATTGTTTTGCCAAGGCCTCTTTCAGTCTCCATGTCTGTGAGTAGTCCCAAACTATACAATGATCTTGTGTTGGTGTACCTAAGTTGGACCTAAGGGGTGTTACAAAATCTGGCATCAGACCAATGTCATACAGCTGGAAGAGAAGAGGCGGGGGAGCTGCAATAAGTTGTATTGGTTGAGGACAGAATGAGTCCCCAGTATAGTTTGCCGAAACACCCACTGGTTAAAATGGGAATTTATGAGTCCTGATGTTAGACCTATTAATGCAGCCAATGTATACATATCATACTGGATACAACTTTTATGTCATAAGGAAACCTGGCCTGCTTCAACTATGGACTATATTTCACCCGGCCAAGTGCCCTGACACAGAACTCGGCTTAACACCCCGCTGATATTACACAGCTGAAACTCTTCTGTACACCTGGTGAAAGACTTGTTGTGGCTCACTGGATCTCTACCTTTGTTTGATGATTCTTTTGGTTGAACTTATGTAGGTTATGTGGGTTAAATTATGGCTTTTCTGTGTGCAAATTGAAGAGCCAGTTTAAATTTTAAAGTAATCTCTCCCTGCCTCACTCCTCATGACTTGAATGGATTTACGCTGTGTTTAAGTACGGTAAAACTGTCTGAGCAATTGCTTCCATTTTAAATGAGTGTCCTCTCACTTTCACTTTTGTTTTTTTCCAAGAGCATACTTTTTTTTTTTTTGGTGACACATCCCAGGAATAACTGGCTTTTTTCTGTACTTCACCTCTTACTGCAACATTCCAGACACTTTGTAGTTTGGGTCTATGAGACTGATGTTTCCCACACACCTGACTTCCTGAAATCCAGTGCCAAGGTGTTCAGATGTACTTGTCTTACTCAAGAGTTGCATCTGCTGACTGAATCTTACGTTTAAGGCAGTGAAAAATTTCATACTCCACCTTCCAAAGTGTTCAGGTGTCAAAAGCAGGCTGTGAACATTTTGTGAATGGCCATGCTGATGCTTGCAGAGAGGTCAAGCAATGTGAAAACTACTTACTTTTGCGTGTGGGTGACCCTAGTGGTCATTCTTGGTTTGTCACTTTTCTTTGACGTGACAAGAAGGTGTTAGAAATTACATAGTGAACACCTAGGGAGTTCCTGCCCAGAATAATTGCAGAGACCTGGAGATATGCCCTGAAGCATATAGTTTTAGGTATTTCTGTTTTTTGGGAGGTAAAATACAAAGTAATTCTGAACAATGATAATGAGGTTATATCAACAAGTTGTTTGAGAGGTTTGGGTATTTAGGGAGGGATGTTGTTCCTTTCTCCCCATTTGCTTGTTAGAAGTTTGAAGGTTAAGTATCTGAGAGGAGTGTGAAGCTTGCAGGTTTTGGAATAACCGTGTTGCAGTGTTGATGGGTTTTGCCTGGAAAAAGGAGACAGGCAAAATCAAACTGTATTTCTTTGAGTGAATTTACTAGCCAATGTTTGAGACAAAGTTAGATTGCTTTCTTGTTTTTATTTAAGGAAAATCAGTAATCTTTGTATTTTCTCTGAATTTACACAGGCTTCCTCTAATTTTTCAATATGAATTTCTGGTTTATCACATTGCAAACTTTCACTTTTTGTGTTCTTTTTCTGTTAATAAATTTTCATGTGTTCACTTACCTGTTCAAATTCTTTTTATTGAAAGTTACTGTCCGTAGAAGAGTTCTTACTGCTCAAGTTATTTACTTTATGAAGTCCTGAAAGGACTCAGGAGGCTGTGATTACAGATTGTCCCCGAACAAAATAAATTGTGTAAGAATATGATATTAACTTTTCTAAGTGTTAAACACAGTTTAAACACTTAACACAGTCACGTCACAGTTCACTTCTGATGCCACATCCATAACACTGAAGGACAGAGGACATACCTGTCTAGCCCTCTCACCAGCATGGGCCTGAAAGAAATGGAAAGACTTGTGTGGGAGAAAAGGCCAGTATTTTTACTAAAAGGAGGCTTATCATGCATTCCACAAAAACTATTTATTATTTTTTTTTTCAAGTCCATTAGCCTTTTCTTTTACAAGAAGTATGCTGCAGCTATCTTGTTGACCAGCCTTTTAATTTTAGGATCCTTGTCTGAGTTTCTCAATAAGTCACAACAGTTGACTTAGTTGCATAGCTGTCAGGTCAGAATTGTACCTCTGTACACCCACCACTGGAAGGAATACTTGATGTTTTCCCAGGGATGTGACTTTGTCATGGGAACTGCACTCCTTACTAGCAAAATTGTGAACATTTTTAATTTTCTCATGGGAAGAAGTAGAATAACATTAATTCCCAAACTGAAAATGTTGAATGGCATTCCCAGACTCAGTAGTGGTTTATATAACGGAATCTGTCACTTCAGAAAATTCATAACCCAATCTCTCTTCGTAGTACAGGCAGACTTATAATTTAACAGTGTAAGAAAATTCAATGCCAATGTGGACACCCCTGTGTTTCACTGCAGGAAAGAATTACAGCACAGTTCTCAGGAATTCTATTGTGCAAGAACTAGCAATAGCATATAAAATGCTGGTATTCAACTAATATGTCTTTCTTTTGCACTATGTCTCAATTGAATGAAGAAAAATACCCAAACAAAATTGTACTGTGTTTTGATTATTACAAAATCATGGTCATATGGTTATGTTTGCCATTGAAATAATTTCCACTGAAATTGTTTTAGTAAGTGTATATGCAAAATCACAGAAAATACTGTTCCTATAAATAAAGATAGCAGCACAAGAGGTGGCTGAGTCAGTGCAAAGAATAACAGGGGTTTACTGGCAAAAGGGTGGTATTTTGAATACTCATAATTTATTTACTTAGTCTATCTTAAAATTTCAGCCCATAATTTATACATGAAACTGAATACCATAGTACAGGGGGGGACTAAAAGGCAAGTATTCATTTCCAAAGTATTCATTTCCAGCTCTAACATCTCAGTCTTTAAACAAGACCTGCTACTTAACATACTGGTTAGACAGATGGATAAGTGTTGGTAGATATGAGATTTATAGTTTGGCATTATTTAACTGCTCAATAATTTGCTTGTACTAGCACCCTAGAGACACATTTTTTCAGAAAGTCTGATTTTTCGACATTTATTCTAGTAATGGTAGGTTGAGAGTTGTTATGGAAATTAAAGTCCCATTTCAGGCCCCAGTTCAACAAAGCATTTAAGTAATTCTTAACTTAAAGTATATCTTAAACCAAATCCTATTTTAACAAAGACAAAAAAAAAAAAAGAGAAGTCTTCAGAGGAACTTCCTCACATAGTTAAAGTTGAGAGCGGGGAGTTTTTCTTAAAATGAACTTAGAAATACTGCCTATATCAGAGGCTGAAGACACTGTCTGTTGAAAGGGATATTTAAAGATGAAGTTACCTGTTGTCCAAAAAGCCTGTGTGATGTGGTGAAGGAGGCGAGAAACTCAATTCAAATTTTGGAGCAGAATATAGAATGAACTGGATTTATGATGCTTAGCAGGAGTGCTTTGAGACAAAAGAAAAGATGTTTTGCAAAGAAAAAGAGCCGTATCTCAGTCACAAACTTATTGGACAGTTAGGAATGTTCTCCTGAGACTTTGTGATACTAGAGGCTTTGCTGAAAAGCTGGAAAAAAGACCTTGTCTAAAGATGGAGAGACTTCCATCAAGTTGGCAGCTAAATCTCTTGTATCTTTCTGTCACAAGGAGCATCTTTATGTAGCATCATCTCAGCTCCCTGTTCTGGAGAACTTTAGGGATTCTCTATATATTCTCTAACTCTCTGTGTTGAGAGTTAAAATGGCTCTTTTGCCTTGTACAATCCCAGGTCCTGTTAAAGGACTTGAAAAATTTTGATAGGTAAGTTTCAGGTTTGGTATTGTTGGCCATAATCTGTATTTATGGGTCTCCTCGTAAAATTCTATGATATAGCTTTCAGTTTTCAAAGCAAAACATCACTAAGAATATTTATGTCCACCTCGCCTTCCCCAGTAAATTGGAAGCTGTTATTTACAGTTTTTTAGCCAGATACAGTTATTTGCTTCACACAGGTAGTCTTTCTTATGAAAATTTTATGACATTCAACAGGAAAATACCTGGTGACCTTGTGTTTTGCCACCTGGTGTGATGCAAGATAAAAATCCACAATTTCACCTTTGAAGACACTCAGATGACAAATAGTGAGGAAAAGAAAAAATACCTTTCTGTGTAAGTAAGCCGTTTCCTTGGTCTTGGAGAGAGATTTAAGGAAAGTAAATTAAAAATATCTATCAAGTATGAAAGACAAGTCATGATGACAAAAACATTTTTCCAGTCACCAGTCTGGAACATTAGGGAGATCAAAATATATCTAAACCCTAAGTTTTGTTAGAGTAAAAAGGCAATTTTATCATGTTTAATGAAAATTCCCCTGTGATAGAAATTCAGCACTGCAAAGTGTCTTATTTTTCCATATGACAACAGAAAGCATGACATAGGAAAAGCTCAGACTTAACAGATTTCTTAATTAATTATGTCTCTATATTTCAGCATATGACTGAAGGTCATAACAGCCTTATAGAAAATGTATAAATGGATCTGTAGTGAGTCTAAACAAGCACACATTAATATGTAGCTAATGACAAGAAGCACTTTTCTTTATGTGGCATCAAATTGTTATTAAGCAGAAAAAAGTTGATATTATTCTGATAATGCACTGCAGTTAATTTCACCACATTCTTATTTTAACTTCAAGACACTTAGAGCTTCTTCTGGGTACCTTTTATTAAGTTTGTCTGAAGAGGGCAGCCTTTCCTAATGCACTTGGAATTGTCTTAATTTGGCAAGGTTAGTGTACACTAAACAAATTGACAAAGGACAAGCTCACAATCCCAAGTTTGCCTCTCATTATTGCCTGTGTTTTCCTCGAAGTTTCTTTCCACATATATTTATCGACCAACTGCAAAAAATATTATTGTTTTAAATATTTGACCTCTGCTAAAACACAGTCGAATTTCACTTACTCTCTATGCCAAATCAATGCAGACTTGCTGTGATATTTCTAGAAAGAAATCTAAAGAAAATGTTTTTTAGAAATTTCTCAAATATGAGTGTTGCTTATTC
Organism: Manacus vitellinus; assembly: GCF_001715985.3. Classification (NCBI taxonomy): domain Eukaryota; kingdom Metazoa; phylum Chordata; class Aves; order Passeriformes; family Pipridae; genus Manacus; species Manacus vitellinus. Next base: position 15,418,697 of record NW_021940535.1, on the reverse strand, counting down.
TTTCTGCAGTCTAGAAGTAAGTGCTATTTGCATGCATTCTTAAAAGCTAAGAATGCATGTGACTAGAACAGTGAAATATCTGTCCCTTTCTGTTGACAGTCCTCCTAATCTTTTATGTTTTCATGCTGAACTCCTCTCCAGACTTTGAAAGGAAGCATTAGCCTGCAAGTGGACAGTGATGTTACATTTAGTTTTATTTTATACTTTAATCATAAGAAAACATTAAAAAAATAATCTTAAGCAAATTCATGCATTGCCATGTTACCAGGAAAGATGAATGTACACTCTGCATTTTGCAATTAGTGTGATAGATTTGAGGGCTCTTAGAAGAATTTATTGCTCTGATGTGCCTCGATCATGGTGCAGGGAGGGGCATTTGAAGAAGCTGGAATGATATATTTTCTCAGTTATTGCTGCTCTAGCCACTATGTCACATCTCCTCTTGCGGTGACAGCCAGATCTGAATGCCCATCTCACCTTCTGTGGTGTTGGGATTTAGGTTGTGTGATAGTCCCGAGGGAGGAGTGTATGCTGAACATGGGGAGCAAGCACAGGGATTTTGAACAAGGAGAACCTAAAAACTGGTACTAGAAAAGGAAGGTAGGTGAAGACAATAGGTATAGGATTTCTCAATGTTTGCACATACAAGCATACTGTTTGCAAAACAGTATTACCTGCATTACTAGAATCCCTCTGTAAAAATCATTCCAACACATTGCTTGGACGATAACAGTGGTGGTGTGGAAACTGTGCAAAACAGTAAGCTAACTATATTCTTAGTAATTCTGTCTGGAAGTGTCTGCAACAAAATGGGATTGCTTTATGTACCCAGGAGCCCAGGAAGTTTGCTGTGGTGGTTGACAGCTAGTGAACCTTGTACCACATCACAGTCACAGTGGCTGTCACCCATGCCAGTTATATTATGCTTGCACTGACTACAGTCAAACTGCAGGACAATGTCACCCCTTCAGTTTATCAGCTTCTTTTCTCAGCTGATGATTATGCAATATCGGTGCTAATCTACCCAAATGATCTCTTTTTTAATTTGATGACTTTTTAGGGACTTTTTTGGAAAATAAATATACAAAGAAAATTTCTCTGAGGTCATTAGGTTCAAAGTAGCAAATAATTGAACTTCTTCCTTTCACAGATTTGTACAGCTGTTTAAGCTGCCAAATTCATTGTAACCTCATGTCATTGCTTGACAGAAGGCTTGCTCAAAATCTTATCATTACACAGCTATTTACCTGGTTTTACAATCCTCGAATTTCATTCATGTTCATTAGTCTGAAAATACTCTTTTATTCCTACCTTGTCTTTCCTAGAGCAGCTATTTGCTCAGAAGTCAAGGCAGTTCCTTCTAACCTCAGATTCTCTCAATGACTGGACCAATTGAAAAAGTATGAGACTTCTTCCTCTTCCCACTTTAGTATTGGATTGTTATGAAATAGAGCAGAAATTCATTAGTCTCCCTACTTAGAAAGCACTTAACTTTCTACATAACAGTTGCATACTTTTGCTATGTTCTTCTAAGATATCAGATTCTGTCCTTGCTGGCCAAAGACCCACCAGATTATTCTTCCTACATCCTCTAAGAAATTACACTTTAATTGTCTTTATACCAGTGTTTTCCCTCGAGACAACACCTAACTGAAATTGATTGCTTGTTTTCATTTTTTGTGACTAATCTTGGGAGGACCCATCATTCTCTTTGCCAGACACCTATACTTGCTGTCTTTCACTGTTTCCTCTGTTTAAAGAGAATGTGTCTGTAAAAGGTATGGAGCCTAGATTTTTCAGGTTGAAACAGGAAGAAACAGGCAAATAACTCTCACATTTTCAATACATTTTTATTTTGAAGTTGTAAAAGTGACTTTCTCTTTTCACTCCTATGGAATGTTTGCAAAATTAGGTTGTAAAAGATTGGAATAAGCTTATTGTATCCAAGTCTTAATAATTTAGCAGGAATTGCCAGCATTTTTCCTGAATGTCTAATTGCTTTTTGAATACTTTAAAAATTTCATTCATCTTAGAATGACTTCTTTATCTAGACAATAACCTTTTGTTGTTCATTTTTATCTCTTGCCATTAAAGAGATCATTACAGTACCTCCTCCATCTTTCTATGATTGCACTGTTTGCAAATAAGGATTTTTATTTTTGTGCTTTACTGAACCTTCATGATTCATGCCCTTCCCTCCCAGTACTGAAACACATGTAAAATATTCTGAATATTTACTGCATACCATCCTTTACTTAAATTTCTACACTGTTCTGTTTTACATTATCAAGACTCTTCTCTCTTCTAGCTTTATTATAATCTTCAATGTAAGCACAATTCTGAATTCTTATTTTTTTTTGGTGAACATTAACAAAAAAAAGAAAGATCCTCCAACACCTTTATGGTGGCATCCATTGGCTTTATATTTGTATTTGTTCCTCTAATGTTATTTGATACTCTCTATAGTGCATCTCTGAAGGTTTCCTACTTAGTGTCAGTTTTCAGTGTGGTCACTTTGTTATCTTTTAATATCATAGACCTGATATTACTCAAAAATTCTGGGTCACTTTTTGCATTTCTTGTCTGCTATTATAATGGGACAGATAATCTTTCTCAAAATAGCTGCTGGAAGAGAACAGCTCTCATTACAATGAATTTATTTTATGTTCTTGCTGTTATTCCTTTGCCTCAAATCAACATTAATTCCATTTTTGCAGACCTATGCAAACTTCTGAAGAAAGCCCCATCTTTTGGTCCCACAAAACTAATTCCATTCCACTGTCTGCCATAACAAGACTGTCTATTTTATAGAGTCATACAATCATAGAATATCCTGAGTTGGAAGGGACCCACAAGGATCATTGGAGTCCAACTCCTGGCCCTGCACAGGACAACCCCAAGAATCACACCACATGCCTGAGAGTGTTGTCCAAATGCTTCTTGAACTCTGGCAGCCTTGGTGCTGTGACCTCTTCCCCTACACCTCCTTCTGATCCAGCGTTTCATTTGCTGAGGAAAATGGAGAGAGTCCAAAGGACACAAAAGATATCATATGTTCCAGGTTCTTCTGATAATGCATCTTATATTCTTGTTCATTCTTTCAACAGGACTAGGTGTCCTGGTAACATCAGTACTGTTGTGTTCCCTTACTGGTTCTTAAAATTACCGATTGCTAATAATGTAACATTGCTCAACATAATGCTATACTTACTTCCTAGCTGGTAGTCTTTTTTCCACAGAAGCAGCTGCTAAATTTTAGAAAGCCACTTTCCAACCAGACTATCTCTCATACAGCTCTGATGTGCTCCCCTACCTTCTCTGTAGTGCTTGGGAGAGTTCTTGACCTCAAAGCATAGAATGTTTCCATATTTTTTCTTTTTTTTTTCTCTCAAGCTGTGACGGTTTCTCCACCTTATGTAACTGCATGTTTCCAAGTCTTGTGACTTTTTTACAATTTCTTAATTGTACATTTCATGGATAAGGATGCCAATTTTATGTCAGCTCCATCTGCGAGACTTAAAGATTGTTCCTCAATCTCTTTGCAGTTTATCTTCAAACTCTGGCTTTGGAAGAAAGTGCTGACTGCACAGCAAATCATGGTGTATATAGCATCTCCACAGAAAAGTTCTTTCACTATATAAAAATTCCTTAGAAAGACATTATTGCTTCTCACCAACAATAACAGTTTTTCAGTTTGTTTGTGATTGAAATATGCTGCACTTTTGTTGATCAAAACAAATTGGAATGGAGAAGGAATTAATGGCTACAGCACTGTTGGCCTGAGCTTGACCAGTCAGTTCTGCTAAAGTAGATGTGGTTTGAGATTGATAGTGCAATCTCTAATATCAGTTCTTATATGATTTGCAAGATATAAAAGGTTTGTGGACTTCATCACCATTTAAATATACACTTTGAAACTTCAAATACATTAATTATTAACAAACTTTAACAATCAGGTAGGATATGGGAGGTCATATGGTGAAGGGTTAGAGTTTCCTTAGCACAAAACTCCTGGTAGGTAAGTGTAAAGAGAGTTTCTGAAGAGAGGGTATTTTCCTCCCTGGCTTTGTCTTCCCCCCCCCCCCCCCCCCTTCTTAATGTCTGTATTAAATTGATGAACAGGAGTGGACAAAGAAAAAAGAGAGGAAGTCACTGTATCATGACGAGCCCTACACCATGGTTCAGAGTCCATGTCAAATTGTTAGTGTCAAGAATCCATGGATGGGGTGAGTGACAGATGACTTATAGTACTTTTTGCAATTTCACCTCAAAAATTATGAGTCAGTATGTTGATGATCAAGAGTGGATATAAAATGCAAGTGAGTAGTTTGAGTGAGTGCCTGAGTTCCTATAAAAGCATCTACGGAATGCATTTGCTTCATCAAAGCCCAAACCCACAGGTTCAGAGATGTACTTCTATGGTTGACAGCTCAGTCAATATCTTTCCTGCTCTGTCTCTTCCTGTCATAACATTGATTTCTGTAAGCTAGAGGAAGTAATCCCTAATGACATTGTGTAACAGTGTTAAGGAAATTGTTTTCCCACTGCACACTTTTTCATATACAACTTATAAATGTATTTCATTACGTACAAACTTTACCTCTTTTAACTCTGTTATATTTTATTTCCTGCCATTGTATCCAGATCAGCTGCTTTTTTAGTGTTTTCTTCTTGATTTTACACTTTTATGGGACAACATAGTTGGTGATTCCCCTGCATCATCTCATCCCTGGAAAACAATGATGTCACTTTGACATATGCTATTCACTCAGCTGCCAAGCTAGCTGAAGAATGCATCATGTGCCCTTTGCATGGAAGAAAAGACCATATTGTCATGTCACGTACCATCATTCCACTGCTGTCAACGTCACTACATTTAATTTTGTGTGCTAACCCCATGATCAGCAATGATCACCATTGCGTGGTAAAAACTGCTGCATAGCTGTAAATGAAATAACATTCCTGTTTTTAATCTAATTATCAGCCTTTTCTCTCTTCATTTTTCCCAGCCAAACCCCAAAAAACCAAACCAAAACAAAAAATCAAAATAAATTTCTCTTAAATTTTATAGTACTAGCCTGACTAGAAAGAAGGCAGTTTTCCAGGCAGTTTTGGAGGATTTTTAACTTATATATTTTTGAAGAAACCATGAATATTTAAAGTATTGGGAATTTGTTTTGTCTTATTTCCGGAGTGGCACTAGCTGTGAATTTCCAGCATAGTATTGGTATTGTTAAAAAATGGGATGAGGTTTTGAAGAGAGCAAGGAATCGTGTATATTTATGGCACAGGAGTGAAAATGGCTTCATGGGTGAGCAGCACATTTGTAATGAGCAGGCTTTAGTGGGGTTTGTCTCCCCATGGGGTCAGGTGTGATACCAGATTGGAAGCAGAGATACCCTTTCCACTCAGCTGACTCCTCTGATCCTTTGAGATGATGTCTGTAAGGAAGAGGCTGTAAAGGATTTAGTTTTATTAAGTGTGTGAAGTCTTACCTCACACAGAGAATCAGCATGGCTTAAGTGTGTCTGGAGCCGGACCACAGGCAGGTATGGATTGATATGTAGGCATGAAGTCTGTGTTGTTTTATGAGATATCACTGGTTCAAATTTCAAACTGGTTCAAAATTCCTCCAAGCACCATTTTTGATCAGATAGAATCAGTTAAGTTGTCACCATTTTTATTTAGCTTCTATGTAGAAATTAGAATTGTTGTGGAATAAGCTCAAGAAGTGAAGAGAAATAAAACTCGCAAACCACCTCCCCCCTGCTCCAGTCTGCTGCGGTTAATGTCAAAAGGACTTCACCCATCAGTCGTTCCTGGAGAGTGATAAAAGATATTATAGCCTTTTATAGGATGAAAAACTTTGTTTTTCACTCACGTTTCTCTTCATAAATTCATGCTATGAAAAAAAAATAAGATAAACGAGTAAACCCAAAGGTCTGTATCTCACAATAAGCATCCATTGAATATTATTTCTTTTTAATACAACATTACTGATTCCTCTTTGCAAAAGTCACTGATATACAAAACTCCATGAAAAAAAGAAAACAAACTTCAAAGAAAGAACTTCAGTGCCTTAACATCTTACAGAGTTGTCAGATGTCTCTATTACTTCGTTCAGCAAATGAATTTTTGAGTTTAAGAAAAAAATAAGGGAAATTCCATAGCAAATGTTAGGAAAAAAGTAATCTAAATAGTGGACAGTGCAATATATATCCTCAGTTTGATGTCTTCCTTGCATAAACAGCTGGACTCTGTACTCTTTAAACAAACAACACCTCTAATAAAATTGGTGAACAAGATACCTGCTGAATACCAGCAAGATTTTAGACCAGAAAACCAAAGAGCTGAGGAATTGGTGGTTTATCATGTATATCATGGAACTATAACTGTATTCTCAAAGTACTACAGATACTAAGTACTTTTTCTCTGAAAAAAATGGTTTTGATATGATTAAATGTTTAGCATTATGTTCCATTTACTTCCATATTATATTTTCTCTATCTATAAATAAAATTCTTTTCTTGCCTTCTTGCCCTTCCAAAAAATTCTTACTAAGTCCTGAAAATCAAGACAGTACACGTCTTTACCAATGAGCTGCATTTTAAAGATTAACACGGTTTGTAGGAGTTCATAAGGCAGTTCACAAGTACCCTTGTCTACATAGCAAATTTGCTACCATAATAACCCTTTAAGCCCTAAAAGAGGACAAATTGCCTAAGTCTCTTGGTAGGAAGGAGAACAGGGACTGTGGGTAGATTTAATTTCACCTAACATTAACCATCCCAAGTTAGATGTCTCAATTTAACTGGCTGCTTAGCCTTTCTTTTCAGTAAATGGATGGAAAGAGACAGGTACTTCTAGACAGTAATTCATCCCAACTTAAGATACCTTTCCAAGCTAATGGGATAAATTGCCATGCCCATCAGAAGACTTTAGAATGTTATTTGGATGTAGAACAAATTATAAACTTTGGCTTTGTTATTAGAGCATAAACTTTTTTTGTTTTTAGAAATACTGTCAGAATAAAGATACTTGTAATTCTTTTTCCATGCCATGATTTTTTCATAATTTTGGAGTGTGACCTTACATTGACCTCTCCTTGACTGACCGAGGAATTCTTTATGGACTCTATATGTTCTTGGCTTGTACTGCATACAGTCACTAAGCCCTTTGCCCAAGAATGAGATAGTAGTACATATTTCCATGAGCTCTCACGTTGAGCCATACTTATATTTCCATGTATTCCCCTAAAATTTTTTTTATTGCTTATTGCTATGTTATCTACTGTGTTCAATAGTAGGAATCTTCTGAGAAAACAATTTTCCTGTGAACTGCATATAAAACAGCATCTTTGCACATACAGTACATCATTTGCTCTTCTTTTATCTGTGCAACTTTACTGCTATGAAAAATACTTTTCTTACTGCTCTCACTGGGATTTGGAGGCAGTCTGATGTTTCATCAGCATTCTTTACATTCAGGCTTGGGTCTGGCTGTGTGCTTGAAATGTTGCACCTGGATCTACATCAGATTTTTTCCTCTCATACTGACTCCTGTCTGGGCAGCTGTGTGTAGACCACGAGCTTTCCTCACCACTTTTTCCACGATTTCCATCTCAGATACCAAAACTCACACATCCAGTTTCCAGTTTTATTTCATTCAGAAGTACATCTGAATGAAGATAAGAATCTGCTGTGATTCTTATATATATTCTGTGATTTCTAAAGTTTTGATCCGAAGTTCATCGGTCTTCTAAAGCAACCGGTGATCACCTGCAGCTGAGTGAGTTTAACCTCTCTTCACAGGTGGGGGAAATGAGAAGGAGGGTCAAGGACATAAGGAACTCCTTGGAGAAGCAGGTAATTAGTGCAGTGAGACCTAATTAGTTTTTAATAGTTGGGGAGGGGTTCTGTACTTGCGTATGGCTGAGAGGCAGCTTGTACTGAGTAGAAACAAGCTTAGGAAGGTAGGAGGGCTGGATATAAAATTAGCTAAGTGGGAGGGCTTAGGACTTGCTACAGACCCTGGAGTAGTTGAGAGCTGCTTGGTTTTGATGTTTTCAGTGATGGTGTTAGGGAACTCTACAAGACCAAAGAGGAAGTTTATGTTCAGGGTTTCTGTTTAGGTGCTAGTTGTGCTAGTAGGAGAGTCCTTAAACGTTCTGTGTGTGTCCTGTGCTCCTTTTTCGAAAGAAAGAGTGAAGTGGGAGGTGATTTTAACTGAAGAAAAGGATGTGGCTTAAGGGGCTAAATGCAGCCTGTGTTCTCTCTGGTAAAATACCTTATGAAAATACAACACGTGGAGGTTTCCTTTGTGCACAAGTTGTATGTAAAAGCTACTCATCCAGTGGAGAGTGTTGTCTAGCTTGTGACCCTGGCTGCTAGGAATGAAGAGTCATATTCCTAGAGGCAGGTGGTTGTCCAATTTCTACTGTCTGTAATGAAATAGGAGTGAGAGTGTGTGTGTTTAGTGTTTGTTCATGCATAACTTCTTAAGTCACTTGCCTCAAGTATTTTAACTGTTGAGATGATCAGGGGTTGTGGTCTGGCCTTCAGTTTTTTTTCTATTGCCCCTTAGAACCTGTAGAGAAGCTTAGATGAATGTGTTTTCCAGATATTGTGTTATAGAGCCTTTGCTCTATAACTTAGTAGTTTGGTTGCCTTGGAATGTGCAAGTGAACTTACTTTTTGATCTGTGAATGGAGGAAGCAAAAAATCCTGGAAGAATAGGGGAAATAAATGCTGATCTTAGACCTCTGTTTTCACTGGGGTTTGGTGGGTTTTTTTGTTTTATTTTTATTTTTTTTGTTTGTGTTTTTTTTTAAAGTGCCTACTTAATCAAATTGGAAAATGGAGGTCAGTTTATAAGTACTTCTGAAGCTCTAGTCCCTTCTTGTTTGTAAAGTTAAAAATATAATCATCTTCTGCCTTTGTCTTTGGAGGTATTTGTCTCCTGGGTGTCTGTTCTGGAAAGGATTTGCCTGTTTCTCTGTAATATTGCAGTACCGTTTCTCTGTGGGATATTTGTCTTTTGTATGTCCTTGAAACTGAGGTGGAAGAGTTCAAAAGAGTGATTGCTGTAAAGGAAATGTACCTACTAAAAGTAACAGGTATTGGAGTAAGTAATGAAATCCAAGACTGGTATTTATGGGTTTAGACAGGAGGAATATGCAGTTTTATTGGACGATACTAAAGGCAGACATACATTACATATATATTAATTAAGACAGATGTGTGGTGCTTGTGGAAAGGCATCTTTCTGGCAAACAACTTCCAGATGCTTCTAGAAAATACTCCAGCTATCTCATTATTCAACTTGTTGTTTATAGATTGACCAGTCATTCTCCTGAAGCAGATGGAGATAGTTTTCGTAAGTGTTTATAAAGCTGAAATCAGCATTGTGTGCATTTTGTCTTTTCTGAAGTTTCTGTCAAAAGAAAGTATTATTCTGTTGCATGGTGTATCTGTAGCCTGTCTTTCTAAGGGTGTCCAGGAGAAGCTAAATACACTATACAGTAATGCCATTAATTAAATTTGTAAAATAACTGCTTTTTGATAGAGTAACACTTAAGCACAATTACAGCAGTGGCTGTTTCTCATTAGTGGGAATGACATGCCAGCTTTAGAATATGTAATGATGTATAAGCCCTAGTGGTTATAATTGGCATAGAAATGTACTATATCCTTGGGTGTTAAAAGCCATAAGCTATTTATTTTCATACTTACAAAGAGTGTACTACATTGTGGTATTAATCTCACATGGATTGTCATACTTGCATTTTTTTAGTAGAATTTATGTCCATATGGTTCAAATATGAATCTGTCCCCCTTTTAGCATCCTGCTGGTGACATAATGTACTGATAAATTAGTATCTCATGTCTGTATCATGAGCCTGTTTGAATTCAGATCTCATGAGAAAGAAACTCAAACCTACCTGGTCTTCCTGATATGGATAGTCTTGCTGTCATGAGGGTTTTGTAATACCTGAGCTTATACAATATGATAGTGATATACTTGCAAGAAATTTGACTATTGGCTATTGCCTGGTGTTTTAGGTTTTTCTTGAAATATCAAATTCACATAAGTGAGAAGTGGATTTGGAGGCACCACTCCTAAACTAGGAGTAAATGGTGTTGAAGTTGACGATATAAAATAATTTTGAAACTGGGGGTAATGTGTAATAAAATAATTAGTGGAGTTCTACTAGACACAATATTGCATTGACTCTTTTGCAATATCAAAGGCAGTTTGATTATAAGGTCTATATGGGACACACATGAGGTGGAAATATGACATAGATGTGAAAGTATATGGTGTGGTCTTTTTCTTAGTGTTTCAGAAAAAAAAATTAGAGAAATGGGTGAGAGAAGTATAGGGATAAATCATAAAAACTGCTTGTTAAATATATAATCTATTACCTATTCCAAAAATACCTAAGTTTCATTTTTGGGTAAGGTACAGTGATTCTGAAAGAACAATTTTGCTGTATTTTCTCTTGGCACCCTTCCTTCAAGCCTCCTGACCCACAGGAAACACCACCTGTGGTCAGTGGCTCAATGTCCAAGTGCAGAACAGTGACAACTCTTTGAGAGTGACCTTATAGCCAATTCTTTATCCACTGGGCAGTCCATTTGTTAAATCCATGTCTCTCCAATTTAGAGACAAGGATGTCATGTGAGACAACATCAAACCCTTTGCAGAAGTCCAGATAGATAATGTCAGTTGCTCTTCCCTTTGGAACATGTTTGCTAAATCTGAGGAAGTTACCTGGCTGATGGGTAGTGGTTTGCAGCCCCAGTTTAGCATTTAAATTTGTGGTCTAGGTGCCATGTTAAAATTAAGGTGAAAATCAAGGTTCTGAGGTTCAAGGCTGAACAGATCGTTGCTTGCAGATTCAGCAAACTTTCATCTCTGATTTTAATGCTGCTGTATCATATTTGTGGTTTCTGGAGGTTTTTGTTAGGTGTTTTTTTTTTACTATAGGCACTTACATGGTTGACACTGGTGAACTTTACTGTGTGTATGACAGACATTTTGGTGAATATTTAGTGTGCCTTTCTTTTATTTTGCAGAGACCTACAGCCAACAAGACTTCTGGTGCTCCTTCCTACAGCAGATGGTCCAGTTCGCAGCCCCATCAGGTAATATGACCTTGTCAAAACGGATAAGAAGTTCAGGTTGACACATGCTTCTTTTTAAAATGAATCTATGAGAGGATCAGAGAGTGTTATCTACCTGCAACAGCCCAACTAGGTCATGCTGATCTCTGAGGCTGTTGCAGGATATCCTGTGGCAGACTATTAGATGCAGTTCCTGCTCATAGAGGGACTTGTATAGCTGTGCCTCCTCTAGTGCAGTGGTGCCCCTTGTGGTTTGTCAGGGATGGTAGTTATGGCTGCATACCCCTATTCTTTGCATCTTGTCCCTTAAGTTAGAAGTGTGCGTGTTTGATGCTCTTTGGCAACACGTGAAGTCATGTTCTCTCATGCCAACCTTTCCCCTCCACGCCATTGTTTTTTGTCCTACTTAAAATAACTGGGTTGTGAAGTGGTTACAACGGTCAAAATTTTCAGGAAAATTTGTTGTGAACCCAAACTGAAGCCAGAAAGCTGTTCAGTGATAGCCAGAAAGCAGTATTACTGGTAATGATCCTTTATAAGAATCTGAATGATATTCAGGGTTTCTGTTAGTTTATCAAAACCAAAGGAATTTTTTTGACCATAGGCAAGGACATGGCTTGCTTTGCCATTAAAGAACAATGTATTTCAACTAAAGCAACTTTCTCTTTAAAAACTCTTCAGGTGTTTGTTCAGTAGTGATTGTGTTGACATTGCTTTCTTCCAACCTCTACTTTTGTTTTTTTCCTGCTGCTTTCTACCTTCACTACTTCTTTTTAAAAAAAGACCCAAATAACCCACAAAACCCAAAAACATCACCCTCCCTTGACACTATGAAAAACTTAAATTACTCTAGTGAGTTAACCCTTGATTTGACATACTGGATTTTCGTTTCGAAGGACATGTATGCACTAAGGGAGGAAACTTCCAGTAAGTTGATATTTGGCCTCAAAAACTAAAGCCAGAGAAACCATGAATTTTTAATTTGTATTCAATTTAGGATGGGGGGAAAAAAAGGCGGCTAAATGCTTCCTGGGCTGTTAGCTGCCTATTTCATGACCCTTCTAGTGTTAATAATTCTGTTTCCACAAAGTATTGTGAGAGTTTTGTTCTTTCTCTTCACACAAAAGTATTGGTTTTTGCTTGCAAAGGTTGCTATGTTTTCTTTCACCTTTTAAACACGGAATTTTTACTGTTGGGGGGAAGAATGAAGAACATGTAGACAAAAGGTTAATTCATTTCAGTGGTTATTGCTTGCCCCATCCTAGGGCATCGGACAGGGAGCAAGAAAAAGTTCATGGAGTATCACTAACATATACAAGGACTGTTCCCCTCTTCCTGTGTGTCTGCAGTTGCATGGGAGTTAGTGGGAGGTGCATTCCTAAGTCAGGAGGAGATCATCCTAACAAATCATATGAAGTGCACCTTATGCTCTACACACTTGATTTCCTTTTTGAGGAGGAAAGGGAAGATAAGTGCATAATAAAGATTGTTTGTAGTGTTACAACCCTGTCAAACCAAGAGCAGAGTTAAGGGATTAACTACCAGGAATGTTGCTTGAAAGTATGTCTAGACCATCCAGCATCTGCAGGAAAAAGGTTGTTCTAATGTATTAAAGCATGCCTGTGGTAATTTTCCTCCACCTGTGTTGTACCCCTTACATTTTAATCTCATCTTCCTTTGTCATTTACGCTCTAATCTTTTCTTTTTCATCCTTGTTTATTGTAAGCTTTTGTCTGCTGTGTTTTGGGTTTAATAAGCCTATAAACTTGCCTCATGGATATTACAAATGCCAGTACCAACTGTGAGGATGTGTAGCCATGCCGTGGTTCAGTTTGGGAGACCTGAATACTGCTGTGCGCTCTCATGAGCTGAGTGACAAAATATTTGTATTGGATCAGAGATTTGTATTCAGCCTTGCAACTTGTCAGCATCTATATATAGTTTATTTAAAATTTTTTTTTTTTAAGATGGCTTTCCAGGAAAGAAAAAGATTAAAGTTCAAATTCATATTGCCTGCATTTTCTTGAGTCTCATGCAGTGAACCCAGTGAAGGCTTTTCCGCATGCATCTTATGAGAATCCACACAGAAATTTAATAGAACTACATGGCTGAGACCTTTGATGCAGCTAAGAAATGTTAAAAGTTAAATTGATTCCCTCCTTCCCTCACCCAAGTTTTCTTTTTTCATTTCCACAATCTATGTGAAGTTGGAAGGTCCATTGGGTGAGAGATTTGAAAGGGGTTCTGCAGGTGGGGTTAATGAGTCACAGAAAATAAGATATTTTTCCCTGACTTATTTTACTTTGTGCTACCCAGACATGCTTATATTTTGTGTCGGATAAGCTGAAGCATGTTTATCTATCTCAAATATGCTATCTGGGGAAGGTTTCTTAATAAGTTTCTATTAACTAACCGCTCTCATGGACACGTGGAATTTGTATGCTAAGGTTTTTTTTTATGTGAAGCTACTCAGAGAATGGTGGTTTGTTTGGGGATTTTTTCCCCCCCCTTCCCCTTAAGCCTGGGAAAATGTCTTGTTGCAGGGGAGGCATCTTTAAAACTTGATTTAGAGGTTCCTTCTGACTGCCCTGGGAAAGAGGCATTAGTACCTTCTTGAAGCTAGGTTTTTTTTTTTTTTTAAGCATTCCACTTTCTCAATGTCAGAATAAGAAACCAATAGTCTAAAAGGTTGATCTTTTTTGAAGTCGAGGAATTAGTCTATTGAATTAAAGGACTTGAGGGGTGGGCAGGAAAGCCAAACCAAACTCAAGCTTCTGAACTGGCATTCACGGAGCTGTGTTGGATCTTGCTGCCTTCAGATGCACTAAACTGGCTTGAGGGATGGGATCAAGGAGCAAATAGACGCTAATGAGCCAAAATTGCCTACAGTACTGTGCTTGGCTAGTGGCACTGCTTGATGTGTGAAGTCTGCGGCAGTTTTGTGAGAAGCTCTGAAGTGAACTTGGTCCTTCTGTGGTACTCTGAAGGCTGTGTGTGCTTCCTCAAGTGCAACTGGCTCTTACTACTGATGAAAATGAATGAGGAAGTGGCATTTTATCAAGCATGATGTTAGAGCTGATTTATAACATGATGCTGCTTTTGCTGAGTGGGATGACAACCAAGGAAAAACTTCTTAAAGTTGTGTGGGACAGTCTGTCTGACATCAGGAATCACAGGTACACAGGCAGGCTGGGACACAAGGCACTTGGCATTGCAGCTTGGCTGTCCCTAGAAGCAGTTTTAACGTGAACAATTCACTCATTACTGGTAATGACTTGAGAACTATGTGCTAGGAACTACTGGGGTCATATAGTAAAAATGAAGAAAAAAAACCCTGTTTCTTCCTTAGAAAAAACAGATAAAACCCAGTATTTCAGATGCCAGTTTAAGGCTGAGGCGTTGAAGGAAACTATAGGTGAAGTGTCCTGAAAGGAAGAATAACAAGACAATGATCCTTCTAATTTGCTATGTGCTTTCTAATTTGCTATGTGCTAACCGTTGATGAGGCAAAAAGTGGGTAAAACCTAATCAGATCTCAGAAATAAATTCACCTTATATGCAAGCAGAAGACAGTGATAGGCTGTCTTTTCTTGCTCATGAGCACACTGGGGAGCTGGTGAAATCTGACAATTCATTTCGTCTTTACTGTTGGCTGGTGTCTTAGTGGCAATATTCCAGGTCTCCTGCACAACGGTTGTTAGCAAGGGTATCTTTAGAAATGCTTAGATTATATTACTTTCTAGAAATATATGAATACATCTTTAGTATTAGGTGCTAAATGAGCCTGCAGAATAATTGGTGTGTATTAAATGCCATTAAAAATAATATGGAACATTTCATCATTTCCTCCCTCCCCATATCTATTAGCGAGACATTGACTTTTGAGCTAATGAAGTAAAAATGCAGAAAGTGAAACAGTGTCCAGTGGGCCACAGGACAGGTGGACTCTTAGCTGAACTTCCATAAAGTTTCTCTGTCTGGTTCCACTGCTACTTTGTTACTCAGTTATTGCTCTGGCTTTCTGGTTGTGGTAACACAAGCTCTTTGCTTTCTTGCTGGTCTGTTACTGAACTTGGCATCAATGCCCTAAGGTCAGAATGATGTTTTTTCTTCAATATCCTACTCTTTAAACATAGGGATGAGTATGCAGTGGTTAACGGTTTCTTAGAGGAATCTGAACAGACAGTGGATGTTGACAAACATTCAGTGTAGTGTCTAAATTTTAAACAGATCTTTTAGCATTCCATGTGATAGTTTCACAGCTTCTTTGTGATTGAGATGATGGAAATACCAGTGAACCAGACAAGAAGACAGAAGCTAGGAAGGATGGTATTCCAGCTTTACTGTGGCAGCTGTTTCATTGAATTCCAGGACAGAGATTTCAAATATCTCTCTTGCTTCCTCCTTGTTATGTGTGTGTGTCCCTGCTTTCCCCTTGCCTTGTTTTTGCCCTTGTGTTCTTCCTGTATGTGTTGGAGCAGTAATGTGTTGATAAGCAGATAATTAGACAGGTGTCAGTTTAGTAGTCTCTTTCACAGTGCATAAGGTCAAATGAACCTTCTGATTAATTGTGCAGCATGAGAGTAGAGCATTTATTTAGTTTTAAAAAGCTACTCCAGATACGGTTGCTGGTAGCAGTTGAGATTATTACATCCTGCTTTTATCCAAAATAAGACACCTGCAGATGAAATTCATCACTTCTTAATGCAGGGAGATGGGTAATGGTGAGTTTCCTTTATGGGATCCAGCATGTCACCTGAACACAAAGATAATTGGAGCACCTGTTAACAGTGGCTCAGAAGATCCATTCCTGTGGAGTGACTTTTCTTCTAAACTGGTTCGAGATACCTAATTCTAAATACTAAATAAAGAGTAATAAATAGTCATGTATTCAGCTCTTTAGAATCTTATTTGTTTGTTTTCCCTTCAGTGCCTCAAGTCTAACTTGGAAAAAGTTAGTATTGAGAAAGTCACTGTCTCCCTGATGACTCAGCTGTTTGCTTTTCTGCTGAGCGCTGCACACTGTGGCAGTAAACTTTAGGTTATGTGCCTGTCCACTAGAAAACATACTGAGAACACCAACAATTTTCCCAGAAGCCACTGAACAGCTGTCAAAGGGCAACAGCATTCCTTCACTCTTGACCTAGGTTTGAGCTGTACCAGTTTACTCATTTAAATGAGAGTTACTTAGTCCAGCTACTAGGGTTAAACGTTATTATAAAGGTCAAATGAGATCTGGTGACTTTCCAAAGGCAAACTAGACAACCCAAACCACAGAAATACGTTACTGCCTCCTGACACTTGGCATATAACTAAAAAACCTAGCAAAATTCAATGAGCTTAATTGGAGTTAATAAGGGAAATTTGTCAGTTTTCTAATAAACTGAATAAAAAACCCCCTAAATACCTCCTTTCCATAATACATCTTTTCAGAACTGTACATACCTCTATACCATACATCCTCATAGTTGTACAACATTTGAACTTGGTTCTTGTTGCATTTTAATCCTGGTTACATTTGGATAAGCATGTGGAAAAAATCAAATATGCAATGAAAGAAGCTGAATTTTTTTGACATGTAAAACGGAGTCACTGAATTTCAACAAGCCTCTTTTAGGCTTACCTTAGATAATTCATTAAGTTTGAGGCAGTGCCTTATGGAAACAAATTTAACTAGTTAAACACTTGTTGCAAGGCATGATGTATAAAAGAATAATTGTACTTTTAAGTTCACTGAAGGATTGGAAAGTTCAAATGTCTGTGATCAATACTCCAGGTCTGCTGCCATTATTACATCCACAGTATATGCTGTGTTATGCGCATTATAGCCTTTGTGGGATTTTGTCTATGATTAATAAAGACCGACCCATGTAGTAGGTCAGTCTTTATTAATAGTAGACAAAATATTAGATAGCCTTTTTTTTGTCTCACTTCTCGTAGCACTTGTTAATCTCTTCTGCTAGAGCTTGGTGGTTTCTTCTGGTCAGTTGGAAACCTGGTTTTAAAGGCTCTGCTTGACTCAGAGTTGGATGTTTCCTCAGTAAAATCTGTCGGCTGCTGCTTCTACTCTGATGCTTTTGGTAGGCCATCATATGGGAAGACTGAACCTGGCATCTCTTTTTGAAAGCAACAGGAATCTGTAGCCTGCTCTGGTAAGCCCAACTTCACAAAGATCAGTGGCAAGGGCAGAGCAGACCTATTAATCTCAGGGACTGCTCTGCAAGTAACAGGAGAGCAGGGCACACTGAGTTGGCTACTCATCTAAGTGCACTGGTACAGCAAGGTGCGTAAGCTATTTTTATTGTCTGAAGATAACTCAGCCAAATGAGACTCAAGAGTGGTTGTATCTGATGCCAAGCAAAGTACAGCATCAACTTAGCTTTGAAAAGCTAAGGCTTTTGTAAACGAAATAAGAAGGGAAACTAAAAAAGGAAACTGATTTCTTCTGGTCAGTGGCAGAATATGAGTAAATGTATGTAGTGTTATTCAAAGGTTGCTCATCCAAATATGCTGCCTGTTGTCTTTGCAAAATCACCAAGCAGCCTACTGAATTGAACATAAAGCTGTTTTGTAAGCGGCAAGCAGGATGAGATCCTGTGCCTGGAGGGAAGCAATGGAGTTGATAAGGTTCAACCCCGTGTTTCTCTTGCTACTTGTGGAGAAACACTTTGTATCTGATATCATCAGTCTTCAGCCTGCTATGTTAGTAGTTTTGTATCTTTAGAAAGAAACCAAAACCTACAGTCAAAAGCAGGGTTTATGCTTTCTGGGTAAGTGTAAATCACAAAATGCAGTTCTTCTGCAATCTATGTACCTGGTACCTCTAGGCCACTCTGTGGGTTGGAGATATACATATCCCTCACCGAGTGTGGGATTTGGGCATTAGTTACCAATACACAACAATTGCATGAGTCTAGTATTACAATACTTAAAAGTCTGGAGATTGCATGCTTTCCAGAAGGTATGATGGTAAGTCTTGGTAAAATAATTGTGTTAAATTTCCCCTGATTATGGTATATAGATGTTAAACTTTAGGTGTAATGGTTATTGAAAAATAAGAGGACTCTTCTACAGGTGTGAGGAGATTGCATGCTTTCCAGAAGGTATGATGGTAAGTCTTGGTAAAATAATTGTGTTAAATTTCCCCTGATTATGGTATATAGATGTTAAACTTTAGGTGTAATGGTTATTGAAAAATAAGAGGACTCTTCTACAGGTGTGAGGAAAAATAGAACACATTTCCTTTCTCCTCATTACTCAGTCAGATACCATTGGTATTGTGTTGCACTTTCAAGTTCAGAAGATTCCATCTATAATTTTACTAATCTTAAAATCAGCATGCAGGGGAAAAAATGCTTTTGTTCAAAGTGATAATTCTAAACAGATGCCATAGTTGGATTTTTTTTTCTAGACCAGCAAACTTTTTACTCTGTTCATTTGTTATGTAATTACTTTTGATGACGAAGACCAAGTGAGTGTATTATGCTAAGTGTCTGCTCCGTGTGCTCAGGTTTGCCTAGAGAAATATGTGTGCTGGAGATGAGGGAAACTAGCAGCTTTTGTACTGATTTCCATAGATGTAAAACATTCCTAAAAGCTATCTGTCAGCTGCATTTATATTGTCTCTCAGAACTAATTTTTTCTAGAAGTAGAATTTAATAAGATTTAAAAAGACTGAAAACTATTTGGTTCTACAAATTTTCTAACCAATAAAGACAAAGTTCTTCCTGTGTCACACATATTGCCACTGAAAATGCCCTACCCCTTTTGGAAACCTCACTTCTAAACTGCAGAGTCAATTTGTTGAGTACCTCAACCTTCTTGTTATCTGTTGTTATGAGTTTACCAGTGTTGTTTATTGGAAGCATACACCTTTGTCCATCCTTTTTTGGTTAGCAGACCAGTAGAAGCCCTTCTTGTTATTCTTCATGTCCTTTGTCAGGTTCAGTTCCAGCTTCGCCTCAGCCTTTCTCACCCTATCCCTACACAACTGAACTTCATCTCTATGCTCTCCCCAGGTTACCTGTCCTTGTTTCCACTGTGCATTTGCTTCTTTCCCCTTTAGTTTGATCAGCAGTTCGCTACTGAGCGTTCCTTGCCTGATTTCTTGCCTCTGGGGATTGCTAGCTTTGCCACTCTATGGAAGACTTCCTTAAAGATCTGCCAGCTCTGTTCTACTCCCCTGCCCCTGGGGGTACTCTCCAAGGGGTTCCTATTGACTATCTCCTTGAAGAGATGGAAATTTGCTTTCCTAAAGTTCAGGGGTCTAACTTTACTCTTTACCTGACCCATATCCCTCAGGACTGCAAACTCCAGCAATGCTCAAGCACTGCAGCCCAGGCTGCCTCCCATTTTGATGTCCCCAATTATCTTGCTTACATTGGAGATGTTATGGATTTCCTAACACTGGGACAAAAGGCTCAGTTTTTTCAAGAATAAGGCTAAACTTTCCTTCCTGTGCAGACTTTCTGGTTAAGAGATGAGCTCACCCCAGAGCTCAAGGAATAATTCAGTTAAAGTCAATCAGCTGCCAGACGTGTGTACATTCACTATCAGGCTTAATTAATTTTGTTGTTCACACAGCTACACAGTTGAATTCTACCAAAATTCTATAGTGGATTGATTGAATTCAGAACTCTTTAAATCTGTGAGTCTTTTAAGGAAACTATCTCCTTGCTGCATCCAGCAACATTATTCTGGACTTCTTGACTCTTCCCAAGGTTCAGATCTTGTCAGATAAACTTCAGATAATACTGTTTGAAGCTAAACATAATCTTACAGTAGGGTCTTTTCATTACATTTTCTGTAGTATCCCTGAAGTGTGCATGTTGACTGATAGCAAAGATTGACAAAGGATTTTGCACACAAACATCTTGCCCCATGTACTATTAAATATGTCATTTGATATCTTCTATTGTAGACTTCTTGGTTTTGACTTTGCTATGACATCTTTTCAAAAGAAAAAGAAGCTCCCAATGGATGATGTTCTAACACTTGTCAGCGATTTGTCATGATTCTTCTTACTTTAATTGTTCTTCGAATGAACAGTTCATATAGATTTTTTTTAAAAAAATTCTGTTTTCTTGTTAATGCAATCAATTTAATGCAAAATGTAGTTAGTATGATAATTGCAGCCTACATGCATACTACTGTGTCCCCCCCAGCTTTCTTCAGTGTCCCAATATTTTTAGAGACTGGAAGATAGGTGGGAGCAGGAGAGTTTAAGTTATTTTTAGGGGACTTTTGCCCTCTTGTACTAGTATTTAAAAGTAACAGATGGACTCTGCTCTTTGTGCCTCTCATCTTTCATATTCCTGAAGCCTTACACCTGGAAAGGAAATGCAACCAAGAGACACGGCTAGATCCGCCATCAGCTGCACTAACAAAGGGATTGATGATTTTCCAGAGCAAACATTAGCTGATGGGTAGGGGCTAACCTTCAGAGAAGAAACAGCTGGCATTGAGCTGTGACTGGGGTTGGGGGCACGCCTAGGGAAGATGGTCAGATCAGGGCTGGTGGTATAGAACTCTTTCTCTGCCTTTCTAAACAAGGTCCTGACAAAAACTTCTTTAAAAACCTTTCACCTTTCCTATCTTTCACATGAAAGAGAACAAAGCTGGCTGACAGATTGTTTTAATCTAAATGATGATCATTCTGTTTGATAATTAACCATACAAGTCTGGAAGAAACAACTGGTGGATCAACAAAAATAAATCTGCAGGCTATGTTTTGGGGGAATAGATAAAAAAGCTGATTTGGTTATAAAGATATGTTATGCTTTGTAATGAGAAGGCATTTTGCTGCAACTGTCATAGCAACTTTAGAGCTTCTTTACATAGTCTAATTTAAAATGTATTTACCCTGTAGCAATGAAATTGCAATCTATGTATGAATCATAAAAGCTGGAGATGGAAAATACCTCTTGAACATATGGACCAGTTCCTCAACCGTTACAATTCAGTTTAACTCAAAGTCAGAGAACAGATATTCTGTCTTCAGAGTCAATCTATTTTTCCCAGGTTTTCTGAATGTGGGCTCTTTCTAGAGTCTCTTTGTCTGATCTCAGAACTGGTCTTAGCTAAGAAGCTTTTGTTAATCAGAGATCTCAGTGTTTCAGTTTTGTGTCAAGATTGACTTCAAGAGCTTATGAACTCTACTGTCTACTACATGTTTCTACAGAAGCTATAGTCATTGAACACTGGTAAAATTTCGTTATATCAGGATGCTTTCTAGTCTTTATGTTTCAGGGTACAGATTAGTTGCCTGATGAGTTTGGATCTTAATTGTGTGAATGCTCCTTTTTGGTTCCATCAAGCTGTGTTTATATTTGAACTCAATCAGGAAATGACAGCTTTCTTTTTTTTTTTTCCCATTCTGTATTAACAGTGACTTTGTTATTCACTTGTTAATGCTAAGCATTGGTGGAAGTTATTTGAAACACAGGAAAGAAAATGAGACTTTTGTATTGATGATTTAATTCAATGTGAGGTTCAGGATGCTGGTTCTCCCAGCATGTTTAGAGACAGAGGTGTCATTCTGATGACTAACTTTTAGACTCAAACGAAGATTCTTTGAGACTTTCTTGATGTCTTCCTAGCAGAAACTAGTTAACTTCCCCACAGTCGCCAAAGCTTGCATTACTCTGTCTTACCTATAATCTTGCACCCTGATGAAGAGTTCTGTTTTCAAGGTGCATGACAATTATCTTCAGTACTCTGCAGTTCTTCCAGTGTCTGAGAACATTTTGTAGAGTGACTATCAGCTGTAACTGGGATTATTTTAATAAACACCAATGTTTCACACGTCTGGGGATGGGATTGTTAAGAAAGCCAAGGACCTACAAGTAATTTTTAGTAATACCTCAAAGTTCACTGATGTGGGAGGTCAGGAACCATATTTCATTTTAAATGAAATATTCAGGTTTTCTAAGAAAGAAACTGAAATAGGGATAATGTAGGCAAAGAACTGGATAAAGCAATTCTGTATAAGCTTGACTTATTTCTTATTTCCACTGTATTTCTTGCGTCAGCTGTAGTGGATGTGCAAGGTAATTAATGTGTCAGAGCAAAATTCACACAGGTGTACAAACTTGAATGAAACCTTCAAAAATAAAAGCTACTAACAAGTTATTGAAAAGGTTGACGTAGTGCCAACAGAAATCCTATAGGCTTAAAGCTTAAATGGAAACATAAAATTGTGATCAATGATGTAAGGAAAACTTGTCTCTGACAAAATGAGAAATTTTGTTGGTTTCATTTTCTTTTAAGTGTGAATAGTGCTCAAATGGGGAAAGCATCTGAACTCTAAAGACAGTGCCTTGATAGCTGAGGTTGGTTTGAATCCCTCTCCATGTACAGGTTAAAATGTAAATGTTAATTGGATAGTTTCAAAATTAAGAAGGGAAAACTAGAGTATTGTACAGGTTGAAAACATGCCCATCAAAAACTTGTGGAGGGAGGTGATAATCTGGAAGAGCATGCTAGTGCGTCTTAGACTTAAAGTGCACAAACTTTATTTCCATTGTTTACATTTGTGGGCAGCAAAAGTAGTAAGATCATGCTGTGTACCTCCATAACCATGTCTGACTGTAAGGATTGGGGGGGGAAATTCTTGTTAATCCTCCCAGTGGCTTTTAAATGGACCTCCAAAGACTAGACAAAACTCTAAGCTACTTAGAACAACTGAGCTCTATTTTCTCCTGCAGTACGGTGCTTGCTTATCCTGTTAAAGATCAAACTCTGCTTGTATTCATCTAATAGGAATATATTGAAACTTGCATGGAGTGCAAGCAGGACTTTGATCAATATTGCATGCACTTTATTTGAGGACCTACAGCAGAGGCCCTACACTTAGAAAAACAATTGAAGTGGGTCTTGGGAACACTTGACAGAATATGTAAACAGATGATGTTATGGTCTCAGTGGAAATCTAACTGTATTGAACTGAAAATAGACCATACAAGGAGAAAATTGTAGAATATTTAGTCCTTGTAGTAGGACACCACATGCAGTAGGCCAGCAAGCTCTGTTTGGATTCCTTTGGAAAATAAAACTACCACAAAACTATCTCCCTCAAAGAATGTAGTACATGTCTCCATATTACCCTGTGCACTTCTGAAAGAGGAGTTTCTCTGTCTTACTGAGTGAAAACATATTATGGGTATCTGATAGTAAAAATTAAAAACATCAATTGTCCAGAAGAGGACATTGCAGGAGTTGTTCATGAGATCTTGCACTTCTTTAAGAGGAAGCATGAATCCTAGGTTCAATTTACAGTTTGGTGAAATAAATATTACCCCTGATCTTCAATCACTTATGTTCTTTGTTTTCCCATGCAATAGGACAATATACATATCAAATTACTATATATTGACAAACTTTGTATTGTAAAGCATTATTTGAGCTAGATATGATCTGATGTATGTTTGTGTAACTTTCTAGTGTTGATTTTTATTCAGGAATGTTTTCTCTAACACTTATTTTGAAAAGTAACTAAGGAAAACTAAGTGAAAATAGCATTAAGTTCTGATTTCTGTGCCCTTTGGCTACTTGTTTTCAGTTCTAGTTCACCAGGCCCAAATTTTTTATCACAGTGCAATAGTCTGGTATCCCTTCGTTTCAGTCTGTTATTCAACTGACTAAATTGCACTGTGAAGTAGAAACATATTTTATCTTAAGTTTTGCTTTTTTGTAAAATCCAGAGTCTTCTCCTAACTTCTCCTTGATCTTGTTTTTTTCTAGGATGTTATTTCCCAAATGCAGCATATGAGAAGTTTTATAGTTACTAAGAAATAGTGGCTGTACCGGCCTTTGCAGCACAAGTATTAATATGAAATTCTCCTTATAACAACGGTTGTTAAACTGTTGATATATCTGCTTTAGAAAGTATGGGAAAAAATTATAAAAGGCCATGTGTTTTGACTGGGAAGTGTCCATGAACTGAAGTGTTCTCATGTCACAGTTAAGTGGCTACTCTTGTGCCAGAACTGTTTCAGAGTTCCTCATGTTTAAGGTTGTAGTGATTAGTTTTTGTCTTCAGTGATGAAACTTTTATTTAGGGACTTAGTCTCTAATACTTTTTAAACTCCTTATATACTTTGCCTCATTAGAGTAAAGAAGTATCTGCAGAATGAATTTTGAGTATTTCAGTCTTTCTCCCATATTGACCTTAATATGTTCTTTCTCAAGAACTACTCCATTTTGGTCCTGATATGCAGTAAAACTATCATTATTGGTTGGGCTTGATGAAGAGCCACAAGTAAACTAAACTGAAACCACTAAACTTTCAACTCTGGCTTAGACCTTGTAACTCAGAGTTGTTGAACATGATACCAGTCTCCCAGATAGATGCTGGGGTCATATGTATTGAACTTGCAACCAGCAAGGGTACTGATTACAAACTTCTGTAATTTGGAAGTGACATAAGGAAGGAAGGTTAGCATTTGCCTGAACTCTATCAAGCAACTGGCAAACTCTTTGGTAAAAGTGGTGTGTATCCTGCAACATACCTGGATTTCAACATTAAAAGTCTG
Source organism: Manacus vitellinus (assembly GCF_001715985.3). Lineage (NCBI taxonomy): Eukaryota > Metazoa > Chordata > Aves > Passeriformes > Pipridae > Manacus > Manacus vitellinus. Next base: position 15,394,039 of record NW_021940535.1, on the reverse strand, counting down.
ACTGAAGTCCTTCACTGAAAGTGCCTAAAACAAATGGAAAAGTCTGCTAAATCCTCAAAAAAAAAAAAAATCTTGTCTGCTGAGGTGTGTTCAGCATAATGATGCTTATCTAACCCTTAGCTCTGAAAGCTGTCACTTTACTAGGGCTCAGAAGACAAGATTGCTCGCTCTGGAGCAGTACCACTTCATGCTTGAATGTCTTCTTTTACCTTTTCCTGAAGCAGTTGTTAATCTCAGGACTGGAAGAGTAGAGAACCACTTGAACATTTACTCTGAATAGCTACAGCTGTTCTGTTGTTACTTAAATGTGTGTTATGTGATCCAAAGGTGAAAACTATGTTAGGTTGTAGAGAATAATTTTCACATGTAGAGCAGGTCAGATCTTCCAGCTTCTGCTGCAGTGGGACAATAATCCATCAGCATGGCATATTGTATTTGTGTCAGTATAACAAAAAGAGAAGTAAGCATCATGCGGACCAACTCTCAAGCAATTTAAGGCTTTCCACATCAAAACCAATGATTCCCTCAGAATATTTATGAAGGATAAGTGAGGTAAAAACATTCAGAAAGTGCTGGCGAGTTTTGGGCTCAGCTTGCTAAGGCCTCTGGATGACTACTGGGACACTGTTCAGCTTTGCTTTCCCTTGAGCTGATGCCTTCAGAGGTTTGCTGAATAGCCACAAACTTTCCAGTGAGTTTTTCTTGTTTCTTTTTGTCCTGCAACTTCTTGTGGTTTCTCACTCATTTAAAATATTAGCTGTAATCTGCTTTTTGATGATTTTATAGGAGAGCCAATGCTTCTGTGTTTCAGAACTCACAGATGCATTTGCCGCTGAACTAGCTCTGGAAAGAGGCTCATGCCAACGTCTGCCACAAGGAGGCAGAAGCATTAAATCTTAAAATACTCTTAAACCAGGTCCTTAATATGTATCTTAGTTTACTAAAACCATTCTTTGGAGTATCTATAGCTGCCTCTGATGTATAGAGATGCTTGGGGAGAGGAAAATTTTACAGGGGCAAATCGAAAACATGAAACAAGTTCGTGCCTAGTGGAGTTTTACTTGGTGTTTTGATATGGTGGAAAAAATTGTTATGAAAACATATCAGCAACAATTAAAGCAAAGACACCCCCCACCCCCAGCAGCAGTTACACGACAGTTTCCCACCCATTGCATTTCATAGTTATCACTTTTGGTCGCTTTCCCTTTGTGAAGGCAACTCTAAAGTCCAAATCAGTGACAGTGACACATTAGCATTGCAGTAATTGTATTTTCAAACATGCCTGGCTTCCTGTTCACCTAATAGGTTGCTTACTCAGCTGCTTGCAGTAATTTAGAAACACAGCATGGCATATTCTTTTTTTCTGGACTACCTTTTTTGTGAGGATGTGGTCTGACTGCACTGTGAAAATTCTCTTAGAGGAAAGCTATAGAGAATTCTAAAAAGCGTGAGCGGTTTAATTGAGTCTGATCCCTTTGCAGCGCTAGTGAATGTGAATGAAATTACACTTGCATCCAGGTGAACAGAGTATCAAAAACTTGATGGTGGTTTGTTGTATGTTTTTTATACTTGGTAATACACGTGAAAGAAATGGAGAAGGAGAGGTGAAATTCAAAGTGAAAGCTGGTATTTTGTCCTTAATTTGTCCTCCTTTACTTAAGTGTCAAAGCACATATGGAAGAAAGGTCCCTCTGTTATCTGAAACTACTGCAACTCAAAACATATCTGGGCAAAATGCAATTTGTTTAAGGACATGGTATCATCCATAATGTCAGATGTCCTACCTGTTACTGTCTGCATCAGGCTTCATCTAATTGACTGTAAATACTGTCATGCTTTAGATCACTGTTTCTGTTAATATAAGTTAGTTTGTGTGTTGAAATCCACTTAAAAGAGCAATTTCTTCCTGACTAAAAAATGTTTGTGTAAGGAAAACCTCTCCTACCTCTGAAGTGATATTGCAGTCTATTGTATTAAGATGTATTACAGGGTTATAATTGCAGATCATGACACTTCAAAGGTGCTTTCTGATACTCTTGCAGCAATCAGACATGCAGTCACAATGTTCCTGTGGCTTAGTCGCTTACAACTGAAGAGGAAGGAAAAAGGCATCTGACACCAGAGATTCATTTCTGTAAAACAGGATATTGTTTTGCTCTCATCCTGAATGCAACCACAAATGCACATTGCTGAGAGCAGGCATGTGCTCCTCCACTTCTGCTGCAGTGCACGAGCAGAGCCGTGGAGATCCTGGAGTGCAGTGTGCTGTGCTACATGGGGCTCATAACCTTCATATGCTACAAGCATTCTCTTTATATTTCAATAGCCTATTGAGTGCATGTCTTTACATAGCCCAAGGCTTAAATTTGAGATCGCATCATCTAACTTCTACTCTAATTAGTTATTAAGTACACTGGACACTTTCATGTGTTAATTAATATCCACTGAGTCTGTATACAAGGTGATGAGTAAATAAAGCACCAACATATTTACATTCTATCTTAGGTATTATATATATCAAGGAGTGGTTATGCCTACTTTTAAATGGGGGGAATTTTGATTTTGTTTCTAAATTTATGGAAGATTGGATTGAAATCAATCATACTGTTCCAGTAAAATAACTTCAATAATGTCCAGTTTCTTACCTAAATTATTTTCCTCTTCTTACCTCTTCAGATTAAATTTAGCTTTTTTAATTATTATTTGCATTTTACTCATTGTTAAAAGTTACAAGGGAGATAGTGAAAACAGTTTAAAATCCAGGTTCTCTCCTTTGCTTGCACTTTCTTGTGCTTTCATCATGTGCTTCCAGGAAAAAATAATCTGTGCTATGTGTTGTTCTGCCATAGGCTTTACATATTGGTAAACTTTTCTCCTGTGAGAGAGGTGTCAAAACCACTATGAGAAACATAAAATAAATGCTTTATATACATAAGCTGTTTAATGTCCTGTTACAACCAGTAAGATCTATGCTGTCCTACTAATGCAAGTAATTGCTTAACCTTTCTGGCGACTGACCTTTCTTCTGCTGTGTTTGAGAGGGTTGTTCTTGTGCATCTCAGCATTGCACAAACTGCTGTGTGGGTTTGTCAGGTGACAGAGTACATGTCTTGCTGTCACACAGGAGCTGCCTTAAACTTGCTTCTTCTCGTGTTTCAGCATTTTATCAGTTTCTTAAGTTAAGAATGGCCTGACACATGTTTTGTTTCTCATGTTGATTAGCCATAACAATTTTAACTGCTACTGAGTTTTGCCATTTGACTGACTTCTATGTTATGGAAATGGTGTGTGACATGCCTGACTTCCCATTTCCAGGTAAATCACACAAAGACAAGGGAGCCCAGTTTACTGTAATGATACTTCACATTTTCAGATATCATGGCTGAACAAATGGTCCATTGCCTTGATTACAGTGGTCACTGAGGTAATGTCTGACAGGATTTTTTAGGTCCCAGGTGTCTAAATAATAGTTTGTGATAATGACGATAGTGTGTGCACTCTTTTTGGTGGTGAAATAGGTGATTTCTAGTATGCTTGAAAATCTGCTGCACATTTCATCACGACTGTAGCCTTATTGCTTAAGCTGGATATCCTAATGCACATCACAGCTCTGCATTGAGAACAGTCATGGCCCTGCTGGGGAATGCACTGTATCTTTAGAGCCTCCAGAGAAATGTTTCTATTTCAGAGTGACTCCCACATACTTCTGAGAAACTTTTAAAAAGAATTTTATAGTATACAGCCGAAGTGTTTTGTCTTACTGTGTGTAACACTGAAGTATTTTTCAAAACACCTTGAAAGTAAAAAATCTTGAGTAAAAGTTCTTGAGTATCAAGGTTTTTTTCTGCAGTATCTGATTATGCAGGTGCAGTTGACATAAACTTTGCCTGTTTAACTCCACCTCTCCCTCCCTGCCCCCAGCTGTTATCTTGAGGTGGTCTTGAAACTGGTTTGGTTTAACAGTTCATATTTTCATTCAGACACTATACTTTTTTGTTACAAGACTATCTTACAGAAGTTAGCAATAGATACCTTATTCATTTTTTTTGAATTTATAGTTGCACTGACAGTGACCTTACTATGAAGTCTTATCTGTCTAATGGTGATATTTCCTATGCATAACTTCCCTCTCTTGAAGATTATTACAATGGTACAGTGCTACTTCAACTATTTGTCAGACTTCTAAAATTTTTTTTCCCACATCTGGGTGATAGTTTTTTCCCTCAGCAGAAGTGAACCTGGCAGAAAAGGTCTGCACACTGGGAGCTGCAGGATTGTGTGCTGAAAGGTCCGCTTTTCCTCACTGAAAAATTCAGGATGGGTTTTTTTTTTAGCACAATTTCAGTGGGACCCAATTCTTAATGACTACTCAATTACTGCAGCACAATTTGTGAGTTGAAAACTTCAGAAGACATTTTTACAGCTTATAAAACCGTAAAACCTTTGAGTTTGTTTAATCTCTTTTGGGAAAGATTTGTGTTATAACGCTCATACCTCTTCAAGTAACAGGTTAATCTTTGCATGGACAACAAGTACATGGTCTGTACATAGTTCTACTCTCAGAGACTCACATCGTTTCTTTTATCCTGTGTTTTGCCTTGCTAGCTGTTTCTAGCAAAGATGTGAAGATATAATTCTGACCTTGGTTGCTGTCTCTGGAGCCATTTAGTCATATTATCTATTTCATACCTTCTATACACAAACATGTCCTTAGTGTTAAAACTAGTCTGTGATTTAATACTGCTCTCATTCTTTTTAGTTTTGTCACATGCATTAATTTTTTGAGACTGCCTGCTCTCTTGCTGTTGTGTGCTTTCCCTTGGTTTGCAAGGATAGGTATAATTTTCTTTGCATAGTTATTAGCTTTGATTCCATATTCAAAATATTTCTTATAAACTTTATCATGGCTTTTCTCTATTGCACTTACATTCTGCCTTTCTGTTTAACTTTTTTACCTTGTGTCTTGTGTAAAATCATATTTTTCCTTCTTTTTATATTTTTTCCAGTTGTAAGCAGTGAATTACTTGGATGCCTGTTTCCCTAGCTTCCTGGAGTTCAGTTTGAACTTGTTTGCTGACATTTTCCATGTCTTATTAGAGTCTTATCTGAGTTCTATCTTTGCAACTATATATCCCTTGTCCTTTTTCTGACATGCTTGTCACGATATGTTTTTGCTGTGCTGTGGCTTTTTAGGAGTCCTGAAAGCCAGAAGATGCTCCTGTAGCCACTATTTACAAAACATCCCTCCTACATATTTTATAGGCAGTGCCTTTCTCTCAACAGTTCTCAACCTGCGGTGTAAGCCATTCAGCTGTGCTTCCTTTTCTTTGACTTGGGCACAGCTTTGTGTTTTCTAGTATCCTCCTCTTTTTGGATGTCTGTGAGGTTCCCTCTTCAGAGTCCTCTTCTACAACTCCTGGAAACAAAGCTCAGAGTCTTTGTTTTTTGACTAGGCCATCATCATATGGCCTTGGAATTCCTGGTGGGTCTCTAACCTGGTGCTGTGTGATGCAGTTGCTTCTCAAATGCACAGGGATGCTCTCATTGCCTCCGCTGCTTGGGAGGAGAGTGTGACTCTTAATAGGCATTTAAATCTTGGTAGCATCACTTTCAGGGCTATTTCAGGAAAACCCCTAAAACATCTGCTAAAGTATCATTATTCCAAGGGTGATAGCCACCTTCTATTTCCTACTCACCATTTGGTGGTAACCTGTCCCATCATGACTTCAAGCAAGAGATAAGACCAATGTGATGACAATTGTGCTAGTTGCAGCTCTGCTACTTATCAGTGGGCAACTGAAATAATCATGTAAAGCTTTATGGAAATTCCTGATTCTTCCTCTCTTCATGGAAGGAGGGGAGTTCTCTAATGAAGGTACTGTATTTTTTTTTCAGACCTGCTCCTTTTGGTGACAAGAAGAGAACTAAGTTTAAAAAGAGGCCAAGAGATTAGAAATTGTTTTGATACCATTTGTTGTCTCTTCTCCTACCAGTCCTTCATTTAGCCCTTCGGGCATGCTGAAATGAAGCTTCAAATTCTGACACTCGGCAACCCAATTACTTGGTCTAAATCATGAGATAGGGTAAGGCCTTCTAAGCAAAGGAGACATCAGTTGTTTCTTTCTGGAGATGTTTTTTTGGTCAGGTCTACTATATCCAAGTAGAATTACAGAAAGAATTTGTCTTAATAGTCTAATTTCTTCATTTTTCCCCTTCTTTTCCCCTTCTTTTTCCACACTCCCCTAGCAGTAGGCACGAAAGCTCCTGCCTGCCTTGCTGTCCTCATTGGGAATTACCCATTAATAATTCTCCATCATGTACAAGACTTTTATGCCTGTAAAAGCTTGGGTTTCTTCCTCATATCTCAGTTCTCTCTTAGGCACCTGCTACTGGTGACCTTGTAAAAGGGCCTGAGGACTCTTCTCCTCTTCCTCTTTCATCATTTCCCACTACTGGTAAATTGTGCTCATGGTATGAGCTGAGCCTGACACATGCCAGGAACAAACTGTACAAAGTTCTTTGTGACCTGGACAGAGGCTGAGACTTCAGCAGAGAAAACAGCAGAGCTGGTACCTGCACTCAGATGTATTTTCTTCTGCCTCAGCTTCATTAAGGCACTGCTGTTAAGCTGTGTTACTGCCATTTGGTGGAGTCTGGCTGGAGCAGCCCATCTGTAAGGAGCAATCAAGAAACCTGAGATTCTTTGAGGTGATACTATTTTTCCTTTGATCTCTTGGGCCTTTATGGTCCAATGGTAGTTTGAACTGTAGAGTGGAGGAATCAGCCAAAAAGTGCCTTTGCCAGGAAACTGAGCATCAGATACCTTCTGATGAGAAATTCAACGCTTAACTGCTCATACAACTTGAGACATGAAATTGTGTGACCTTAAATAACATTGGTCACACAATACAGCTACCCACCTATCATCTGAGGAGCAGGAAGAGAACAGATATTCCAGTTCCACTGCAATAAATGTTGTTAGCAGATACCAACTGGCACTTGTGTTTCAGCCTTCCTTGTGTGATAATACATGATATTTGTAGAAAAATACTGTGGTAGTCCTTCACCTTTCCCAAAAAGTTCTAGTCCAAAATAAAAAAGATTCTTTTGAGAAGAAATATCTTCAGCATAGATACTGAGAAAGTACTTGCAGGGAGTACCTGGGCAGAACTTGTTCTAGTTGCCAGTGAAGATGTACCTGGAGAGGAAGAACAGCTTTTGGCCCTGTTTCTCTCCAGGCAAGACTTCTGTTTCAGTTGGATTTGCAGAGATGTTTTGTGGTTTTTTTTTTAGCTAATTACTTGCATTTGATTTTGTCATCATTTGCACTTTGGAAAGCTGATTCACCTGAATATCTGAGAAAGCATAAATGTTGAGTGATGTACTTGCATAGGGTTTCTAGGAATTACTGGTACTTTTATGTACTGTTAAAATGTGCTGATGGTTTTGGCAAGTTCTGACAAGCTCCTGTTATGACTAACAGAACAACTATTCTTACCATCCTTTTTATCCGTACTTTCAACAATTTAAAAGATTTGAAGGAATTTTTTCCTTTTCTGATGAAAAGATATTCTATTGATGAATGTATCTGCATTTACATCAGTCTGCTCTAACACAGATTTTGTGTGGCATCAGTTGTTGTCTTGTGTTGAATGTTTGCAGCTTTTCCAGAAATCTAAATTTCTAACTTTGAGCATTCCTGTAGGAGCTGCCTTGGCTTTCTCTTCAATTTTATGTTTAACGTGTATTAGAGGCAAGAGAGTTAAACATTTATTTTTATCTCTTCCCTTATGTTTTGTGGTCCCTTTTAAAATACCCTCTAAAAGTACAGTTCTTGGAAAACTGCAGTTTTCCCTATTCAAAATCTGTATTATTTTCATTCATGGATTCTGATGGTTGTAAATATAGGTCTTGGTTTTATTCCTTTTTTTTCCCCTGCATTTCATGCTGCATTCATGAAAGTGGATATGTCCTGGCTTATTTCTGATGTACAACTTAGTTGGGGTTTTTTTGTTTCTTTTTGTTTATTTTTTTGGTTTTATATATGAGATGTCAATGTAATATCCCAACAATGTGTCTATATGTGTTATATTGACCTCTTTGAGCTATGAAGGTCTGATCTTGCAAATATTTACATACTTAATCTTAGAGTCCTGAGCAAACATACAGGCTTGATTGATATGACCAGCAAACATTAAAATCAGGGCTCTTCCCTACATATGTTCCTGTTGAGCACAACCTCTTTTGGGTTTTTTTTGTTGTTGTTGCTGTTTTTCTCTCCCCATACTGACTCTATTGCTATTTTTAAGAATATGCAGACCACTCACTAGTTAAATAGTGTAGCTTGTTAAAGCAGACCAATTTAACTTGAGGACCGAAATCGTGACTTTTCCGTATGATCTAATTAAAAGGGTTTGCTGACTTGGAAGACAATATTTGCCATATAATCTGTTATTTGTCATATAGTGATCCTAAAGTTAGCGGGGTTACATTGCAACTGTAGCAATAAGAAGCAAGCAGTCATAGTACCCTACACTGTTCCTTTGATAAGCTGCATTAGTCATAAATGCTGATACTTAGAAATAAGTATTTATTCCCAAACTTCTCAGTTAGTTGCTCTTAAGTATTTACTTTTTGGGTATTATTGGCTTCAAGGAGAATTAACAAAATTATGATTATATGTTGGTTTAAAGGCTATAAATATTTAATACTTCAAGCAGGAAGTCTTTGATTTATTCTTGAAATCACTGGTAGTAGCTGGGAACACCAACTTAAACATATGCTCTAACTGATGCTTCCCTTGGTAGCTCAGTTGGAGGTGGAATTTTTCTACAGTTGCGCATTTCTAGGGGTCTTGAGTGTGAAATAGTTGCAAGGCTCCATCCAAACTTCATGTGTGGACACATCAGATAGATATGTTTTACCCTTTTTCTTTATTGAAGATAGGTGAATATGGCATATGAGCATGGCAATATGAATTGGCACAAGTGTTTTGAATTTGGACTATTATGCAAAGAACAGAGCAGTATGAATATTTTAAATAGTGCCTGACTTCTGTTCCTAGCACCTGCTGGCCTCATCCATTGGATTACTATCGTGAGTGTTGAATTTATACGATAAAAGAAAAAATAAAGCTATATGTTTTTAGATCTATTTTACAGCTGAATGATACGTTTCTGGCCAGATTAAAGAAAAAAAGTGTGAATAGGGAGGCAGTAAGAATAAAGCATATCTGACCAACCTTTGTGGTAAATGACTAGGCCTGTGGACAAGGGAGGAGTGATGGGTATCATTTACCTTCTCTTTATCAACACCTCTGATGTGGTCTCTTGCAATACCTGTGTGTCCAAGTTAGGGGCAGATGCTTAATTAGACGCATAAATAAAATCTAATTGGATGATCTGTCTAAGCTGGCTCTGAGAGGAGTGGTGCAGGGGTCTGTACTGGGACCTGTCCTGTTTAACATATTTATTAGTGACTTGGAGAACATGATGGAGGACACTCTTATGTTTGCAGATGACCCCAAACTGGGGAGAAGGGGTCAGTATGCTTGAGAGCAGGACTACCATGTAGGAAGAGCTGGAGGAATGGCCTGGGAGAAACTTGATTAAAGACAATGAGGACAAACACAGGTCTTACACTTGGGAAGGAATGAGTCTTCTGGCAGTGGCTAGGGCTGCCTGGCTCAGAAGTGGCACTGGGGAAAAAAGGCTTCATGGACATGGCAGCAGCCAGGCAGCAGAGCAAGTTGCCCATAGAGATTGTGCAGTTAGTCTCCACCCATGCATCCGTGGATATATTCAAGACCCAACCATATAAAGTCCTGTGCAATCTGGTGTCAGCTCACATCTGGGCCTTCTTTGAGCAGGGATTGGACTAGAAGCCTCCTGAATTTTTCTGTGATTCCTATGGCTTTTTTGCAATGAAATCAAGGTCTACATGAAATATTTCTTTCCTGTAGAACATTTTCGAAAATACTCTCGTCTACTCAGGAATTTTATTTTTAAGATTCGGGAAGAGTTATTTAATCTCTCCAAAGTACTTAATAGATACATATTTCAAATTCAGTAAGACTGAAGTTTAGTATATTGATAAGTACAACAAACAGAAAAATGAATTTGATAACCTGATAGTAATCTGACTTGTAACACAGTAAGATGTGTGTTATAATTGATTCAGGTTTTTCCACAGTACTTGCCATCACACTGCAAACTGTACCTAAAGTCTGCACACAAGCTCAGAAAGAGTGTCCAAGGTTACTCAATTTCTTATGAGTTTAGAAGCTGACAACTGCTTTTGTGACGTTCTCTATGCCTGCTATTTATCACATTTTGCAAAATATACCCTGCTGTTCGGGTTAGGTTGCTGATGGGGTGTCTCAACTGTTAACCCAGAGCATGCATTGTGCTGGTTATTGCATTTACCTTGCCATAGATGAAGGCTTTCATGTTCTAGAAAAATCCTCTTGCATATTTCACTTAAACTTGTGAAAAACTGGAGACATATCAATGAATTTGATGTGAAATAAATCAGAAAGCTTCCATTTTTAGTAGAAAGCTCCTAATATGCCTTTTTAGGTGATGAAACTCAAGAACCTCATTCTTGAAAAATCTATGTCAAAGAATCATAGAATGGCCTGTGTTGGAAGGAACCTTAAAGATCATCTAGTTTCAACTCCCCTGCTATGGACAGGGACATATTCCCCTAGACCAGGTTGCTCTGAGCTCTATCCAACCTGGCCTTAAGCACTTCCAGGGGTGGGGCATTCACAACTTTTCTGTACAGCCTGTTCCAGTGCCTCACCACCCTCACAGTAAAGAATTTCTTCCTGATATCTAATCTAAGCCTTTCAGTTTGAAGCCATTCCCCCTTGTCCTGTCACTACATGCAATGGCAAAAAGGCCCTCTCCGTGTTTCTTGCAGGCCAAGGTACTGGAAGGCCACAATTAGGTCACCTCAAGCCTTCTCTTTTCCAGATGTCAACCTGCTTTTTGAAAGTGCAAGTTTAGTGACAGCACAATGACAAAAGCTTTAACCCCAGTATCCTCTTGCAGCTTCCCTCAGAAGCGTTAACACTTGCTATCTTAGCAGTAGACCTGCTGCTAATTACATTAGCTTTGCAGTGGACTGGTCTATTAGTCTGGCTAAGGTTCTGATGGCTAAATCTGAGATTACTCTCAACGATGAGCATATTTTTGGGACATTGGTCATTATCCAGCGTGAGCTAATTGGGTCTTAAGGGCATGAGAGCAGTGAAGACGATATTCATCAGAAGGGCATAATTCAGTTGCTCATAGCTGCTTTCTCTCTCCACGGGTGATCACACTTGTCTTATATGGCAACTTTATACAGGAAATTTTATAAACCTTAATCGTGTTCTGAATATATTTACAAGGGTGTTCTGCTCTTAGCATTTCTACCTGTCTGTTCTGCGTTAGAAATTTTCATCTCCCATGGAAAGATGCTTGCTTCTTACCCAGTAACAGTGTCAACATATTTGGCTACCCATGCACCGCAGAATGGTGTGGAGTATGGGAATGGCAACTTATTACAACATCAGCCCGAGTTGTTAGGGGAAATAGCATTAAAATATCTTAATATTGAGAGTTGATTGTCTCTCTTAGCCACTGCAATACCATTTGTGCAAAAAATCGGCAGCCTGTAGCACTAACTCATAAATTTAGAAGCAGCTATTTTTTTGTTTTGGTTTGCTCACTGCATAAATCAAACAGAGCCTTTAAGGAAGTATAACAAATAATGATGCTCCCACTGTTATAAATTTTCTGCTGCTGAATAAAAGGAGAGAAACTCAATATGAAACCTATGAAGACACAAAATGATAAAAGCAGGTATTTGACTCTAGAAATTGTTCCCAGTTATTCCCAGCACTGGGGATTTATTCCTGCGTTGTATTTCACCTTTAAGTGTATGACTGCTGTTTTTCTTGAAACTGAGATCTGCCCACTGTCATCTGAGGGCTGATTTTGCTCCTGGTGGATTTTAGTGAGGATATGATGCTCCGGTAGCTGAATTTTACATGGCTTCCTGTGATGAGCATTACAGGCTCCTGTGAGAAGAGACTTGAGCAGCTGAAGCTTGGCAAGCCCCAGTGGATCCTGTTAGAGATCAGAGGAGAAACCCACAAGCAAGGACATGGAGTAAACAGCGATACATCTGTCAGCAGGCAGCTGATCAAATCTGTACTCTCAGTACAGTTGGGGATGAAGGAAAATATTCAAATTTCTATTTCACCTACCTTGTGCCTCACAGCCTCTAGTAAAAGAATGGCCATACTGTTTAATATAGGCTGCCCTGTTAATGAGAGATCACGCTATGCGTGAATATATGCTATGGATATTAGCACATTGGTTTCAGTGTGTCTTCTTTGGCATTCTCTGGAAGAAATGGGACCAATACTTTCTTCATTGAGTTGGGTTTTCTGTATTTGAACAATTCTATTTCTTGAACTTGGCTTTATTCTATGAATACAGTAAAAGAACTCAGTTTTCACTACTAAGACATTTAAGAAATGAGAAGGATGTAAATTGTTCTGAGAGGGTGGAAAAATTACCTGAATAATATTTATTTTCTGAACTAGTCTAATTCATTTTTTTTAAGAAATTGGAATTATGTCTGCTTTCTTAATTCTGAGTGGTGAAAATAGGAAAAGAGACCTGAGAGATTTTATGTTTATATAATTCTTAAATTTTTTTAAAGAATTTAGTCAATGACCAGATAGTAAATTAAAAAAACTTAAGAGTTGTCTTTCCTTCTAGGCATTGCATTATGTGTGAATGTAATGTCTTTTTATGATTTTTTCATACTAGTCGAACTCGAAGTGTTCCAAAGAGAACAGAACAAAACATGGAAAACAAGTGGCTGGTCTTGTTGCTCCTCATGCCAGCTGGAGGAAGGGAGCAGAGATCCTGGCACACGGCTGCCCCTTGGTAGACTGTACTGCTGCAAGAGGGTAGAATGCTGTTCAGTTGCACTGCTGCAGCCAAAAGTACTTCTTTTCTGCTCAGCTGAGCAGACATCAAGTGCATGCTAATTTGGTGCTTGATACACAAGTTAATTGTTCCAGGGCTAGTTTAAACCTTTTGTAAATGGGGAAGCTTGTAAGACTGGACCTAGAGGCATTTCTGCTGGAAATTACTTTTGCTTCTGACAGTAGACTTAGGTCTGAACTGCTTGGAAAAAAAGATTTGTTCATTCAACCACAGTTGAATGCAGAGTATATCCCAGGTTGCACCTATGTTAGCATTTTTGTTCAGAGCAACAGTGCAGCTCTGAAGTAAGTATGCTAAATCTGCCTGCTTGCAAGGCACTAGCTTGATTCACAGTATGACTCTGGAGCACATGGATTACATCTTTCATGGACAGCAGACTTGGAGTCCAAGTCGATGAACATATGAAACTGATACTGCCACATCAGAAGGTGGGACAAAGCAAGACTCCAGCACCGATTGTCTTCTGTGTGAATACTGAAGTGTAACTCGAAAGCTGTCTGCCTGTGCCACATGGGAAATAGCATTCCACTGTAGCTTTAAAGCACTTCGGTAGTGAAAGTGCTAGTTGCTGCATAAATATGTATATGAAAAATGTTCATCATAGAACAGATGGATAAATGGCATTGTTTATGTTTTCCTATTTAGTATGTGTGTGTTTAGATTATTTTACAGATGATCCAATCCTTTAGCAAATGTCTCTAAGGGTGTTGGAGGATCAGAAGGATGAGGGGAAAGCCTTCAGTTGTATGACTGCTGTGAGAGGCTCAGAAGAGCCTTGCAGAGATGTGCAATTGATAGAAATGGCACAAAGACTCACTATGACCCTCCTCCCCCTGGCCCCAGAAGGTTTTTGGCCATCTACTTTGGTGATGGTTCAAAAATCACACTTGGGTTGTGGTTCTGCTTAGTGTAGCTGATGGGGTTTGGTAACTTGTGCTTTTTACTGTCTGAAGAAAGTTATTTACTTCTGGGAGAGGGTTTGGGTTCATGTGGTGCCACAGTTCAGCCCTAGAGAATTAGAGGTGCAAATTAGTTCTGTATGTAGATATCGGGAAGTGCTTAAACCTGAGGTCTAGCTAATCTGTTATGGAGAGCAGAAGTCATCCGAGTTGGATTTTAGTGTGGCTCTTTGTTCATGTCTTTCTGGATCTTCAGAACATGCTGAATTTAGCTTCGTTACCCTCACCAGTGGGTAACTAAGTAACCCAACCATGTGGTTGGGTTAGGAAAACCTTAAAAAAAATAGAAACATCAATCTGTGCAAGATAAGCTTACAGAGACAAGTAAGAAATGTGTTGTAGTTAGAGCTGTAAACAAGATTATATTGCTTTTACTCCCAAATATTAATGCCTAAAAAATTTCTGCAGAGACTAATGTTCTGCAGGATATTATACATGAAATCTAAAAGTAATAACAATTAAGAAATTATTGAATTTTTCTGTAACGGGAAACAAATTTTTAAGTTGAGTTGCATTTACACAGCTTCTACCTTTAAATGGAGAGACAGTCTGTGCAAGAACTTGAATGCAGCATGTGATCTTGTAGGTAGTGTGTGGATGTGATTTCAGTCATAGCTTCTTATGCACTGTCAAATAAAATACTTAAAGGAACTTTTTCTTAACATGAAAAAGTTGTTCATGATGGAGATCTTTCACTGAGGTTGTGATCTTCTCTGCTTACTGCTTTTCTCAGTTTAATCAGGGTCAGCAATGGGTATGCATTACTTTATTGAGATGCCATGAAATCAAGACTATAATGTGGACAATGAAACCTACATTTCTTGAAAAATTGCTTTCCTGCAGTTTGCATTCAAAAGGCCTGACCATGCAGTTCACTGTTTCATACATTTGATGACATCCAGGTATGAAGGGTAATGCCTGAGATTTACCTTTAAAAGGCTTTCACCCATCAGTAGCCTGCTGGAGTCCAGCTCCATGCAGCCATGACCAGCACGTCCAGCCTTTCACCGGCCAGCTGAGCAGTGGACGCACTGTGGTGGTGGGCTCTGAACAAGAAGCTGCCAGTGTCAGCCTAAGATCTTTTAAAATTGATATCTGCCTCCTAGGAAAGAAAATAACTGCAACTGGCATTAACTGATGTTCCATTTTGGAAGTTTCCAGGGAGAAAGCGGCCAATGAGCCCGGATACTGAAAAAGCCACCAGAGATGAAATGCTGGTGGGTCAGTGATGTAGTTAGCGACACTGCTGTCTGTGGGGAGATGCTTTACTCTCCAGCAGTGTGAATAAAGACTGCTGAGTTTTTAAAGAAATTGCAAGGAGCTTGTTGCTGGTGATACTGATATGAATAAGGAGTTGATTGGCCAGGTGTCCATCTGACACTAAAAGTGTCTCTCTCTCTAAGACTTTCTACACACCTCTAAGATATCTGCACAGCAGAACTGAAGATTTTGCTTTTTATACACCCCTGTGAAACCATCTGAGAATGTCAGTGTGATGTTATTCAGATAAAACTTTTTTTAATTAATAAAAGAAATTATGAAACGCAATCTTTTGGCTCACACATAATAATTACTTTGCAAAACTGCTGCAGTGACTGCATAAATCTACCATACTATGTCTGTTCTGTTAAAGAACCATAATATTTTGATGCAAGTTCAGTGTGTCCAAATACAGAGTTGATAGACCAGCAACCAGAATGACTCTAGAGATGAATTCACTTCCCATGAGTGCCCCCTTGTCCAGAGAGCTTTTAGGAAAAAGACAGTCTTTAAGTAGCAAGGAGTTCAAATGGCATGGGATTTATGAGCTAAGGGCTGTGTTGAGTTATGCTTGAAAACGAACTGATAGTCACTACATTTTTAAGACATGTTTTCTTCTCTCAAAGAGCTGTGCAGTGCTGACATAGCACATCTTGAAACAATTAGCTATAACTGTACTGTGAGGGAACACAGTATAGGGATATAATCCCATAAATTTTGCCCCACAATTTAAAAAGGATGTTAAAGTATTTGAACAACTCCAGAGAAGGGCAACAATGCTGGTGGAGGAGCTAGAAGGAATGTCCTCTGAGAAGTGGTTTAAGACAGAGTTTGTCTTGTCTGGAGGTAAGCAGGTTAAGAAACCACCCTGTGGCTCTCCATAGCTTCCTGAGAAGAAATGGAGAAGGGAATGCTGGCTGGTCTCTTCTCCATAGGATCCAGTGCCAGGATGTGTGGGAATGACTCAAAGCTTCATCTGTCAGGGGATGTTTGGACTTGACAAGAGGAAACATTTTTTTACCAAGAGGGTGGTTGAATCCTGCAACAAGCCACCTGGAGAGGTGGTTGATGTCCCATGCCTGTCAGTGTTTCAGACGTATTTGGACAATGCCATTAATACCATGCTTTAAGTTGTGGTAAGCCCCAAAGTTGTCAGGCAGTCAGACTAGATAATCACTGTAGCTCCCTTCCAGAGGAATTGTTCTGTTCTGTTCTTCTTACCCTTTTCCTAGCAGTACATGCAGAGGAAATCTCTGATGACATTTCTTCCCAGCCCTGCACTAGCAGAAGGCACCGAATGGGTAATCATGTCCCATTCTAAGAATAGTCTCTGTCACTTTGTGGGGAAAAAGGCATGTACCTTCTGATGGAGGTGAGAGCTGTGGATTGCCTTTAGGTAATTTGACCGTTTGAATAAATTTACAAAAAAGCATGTGTGAAGTGTGGGGTTTGTAAGTCTTCTATGTTCTTCCAGTTTAGCTGCAATTCCATGGGGTGGCTCAGGGCAAATGTCTCAGCTCAGCCTGAGGCCTTCAGTCCCTGCCTGAGCTATGTTGTAGGTGTGCACATCTCTGACCCTGTGTCCTGGATAGGCCGGGAACCTGCACTACAGAGAGCTGCTCTCCTGGATGGACCCCTCAGGCCTAAGGCACAGTTGTTGTGCATAATTTTAGGCATAACATGGCATAACTATAATATCCTATTCTGTTCCCTGTGTTCCCCATGAGTCAACTAATGATGAGATTGCTATTTGCTTGAAATGCCAGGGATTTTTTGGCTCCAAAACCGCTTTCAAGGACACATATCACAAAGGTTGCAAGTGGCAACAGGATCTTATTGTCTTTCTCAATGTTTGAGAGCTGATGCTCACAAATTAACAAAATGCACATGCGTAGCCAGGAGCAGGCCAATGCATTCTTCAGTTTAGCTTGGAAAAATGTTCTTTGCAGTCTGGCAAAGGTGAGTGACAAAACTACAGAAAATAGCATTAGGACAGGCCAAGGATTCCTGCTTCCTGAAGAGTGAGGATGTGGAGAATGAGGATCAGGACTGAGCACACACAAAAGAAGGTGTGTGGTACTATGGGATATTTTCAAAAATATGACATGTCAATAAAAGCATACTTTTTGCCTTCAAAAACTTTCTTCACCGTTCTGCTTGGCCAGTGATGCACATAAAGCACTCTCGCACTTTCCCTATGCCTGTCTTGAAGGCAGGGAGAGTGAAAAGGGGCAGTTCCTGATGGGGCAGTCAGCCTGGAACCTTTCCAAGCACAAGATATTTTGCACAAGCAATCTGTGGGGAAATGGAGCCAAGGGAAGAGCAGAGTTCACTCCTGCTACAAATCTGCAGTTGGAAAGAGAGCCAGAGAGAGACAGAGTACAAGTAACACTTTGGATGTGCAAGAGCAGCAGAAAAGAACCTTGCCAAAATGAACCAGAGGAGCCCTGGCAAGGGGCTGTGCTCAATGCTACAGAGGACAAGAAGTAATCCCTGGGAGCAGAGAAATCTTCTTCCCACTGGATGAGGGGCACAAGGGCTACCTTTGTGAAGCATGAATAGCAAGTACCTAGCCAAAATGGCCTAAAGCAGCCCTCGCAAGCGGTTGTGTTCAGTGCTGCTGCGGAGGAAGGCAAAAAACCCCTGGGGGTTGTTGTCAAACTGCCCTGAGGGAAAAAAGCCTCCTTCTCTCCAGATGCAGTGTAAAAGAGGTTATCTTTGTCATCTTCATGGTATATGAGCAGCAGGCAGTAATCTAGCCAAAATAGCCTAAAGAAGCCTGGACAAGTTGTCATGCTCAGTGCTGCAGAGTAAGGCAGAAGAGCCCCTGGAACCAAGTCCAATCTGCCCCGGGGAAAAATTCCTTCCTGACCTCAGAACTGATGATCAGCTATTCCCTGAGCACATGAGCAAGATCTGCATTCTTATCTCACTGCCTGCTGATCATGTTTCCCAAAACATGCCCAATCCCTCTTCTTCCTCAACCTAGAGCCGTCTCAGGGGCTTCTGAAAGTGATCATATGCCTCTGGCCTCATCAACCTTAGGGGCAAGAATCCTACTCGTGCCGGGCAGGACACCAGTGGTTGTCTGGAGCACTGGCACTCCTTGTGAATCCTGTTTTTTATGTCTGCTACCCTGGCTCCACAGAAGATGAGACCAGAGAGCACTGCAGTGCTCCTCAAGTCCTCCTAAAGAAGGCATTCCCTTGGTCTCTTCTTTGGAGTTCATGATTCTTCTCTTCTCTTGAGGATCTAGTGTTTGCTCCCCAAGCCTGAAACAGGATTTCCATTCATCAGATTGGCTTTGAGTATGGCCCCAACAGAAGCTGGCCTCATAGTGGAACTATATCTCCATAGCTTTTTCCATCAATATTAGGATCCTTGATCCCCCCAAAAGTACTTAGAGAAGACTGCACGCCTTTTGAGCCTCCTCTTTTTTTCTAGCGAGGTCTTTCAACAATAGTGCAAATCTTAAATCACTCCATAAACCACTATAATCTTTCTGTTTCTTTTGAAAAACAAATGTCATGTACCCAGCTGTTGTTTCTGATGATGACTCCCATGATCGTGCATGCACACACCTGTACCTTCTAGCACCAGGAGAGGTTATGAAAACATTTGATACCAAATTTTGGGACAAATTTAAAAAATCCTCTTTCAAGCAGACTAAGAACAGAACTTCAAAATCATATGATTTTGTCCCCCTTCAGAAGAAAGTAAACCATTTAATTTCGATTGTCTGTTTTTTGCTTCTTATAAGAGAGCAGAACAGCTACAAATTGCGTTTTAAAGTGGTCAAAGTTGTTCAGCTTTACAGGAATGTTTTTATATTATTTTTCCTGAATGAAAATGTGTTTTCTGAAATACTGTTTTTAACACAGAATTCCTATGGAAATGTTACTTTGAAAAATACTGAATTTATCAACAACTATGACTCTTGCTCTCTGCCTTAAATAGTTGGACTTTTCCCCCAAGTTGTGTTATAAAAGTCTTGTACAATCTGAAAGTTTTACTCATTAGTAAGCCAAAAATTAAATGCAAATCACAGGAGAAAGCTGATCTGTTACCTTTATTTTGGCTAAAAATATCCTTTGAACTAAGTCTAACATGGTTTTTTGTTGTTGTGCTCTTGGGAATGATCTTTCCTTGCTGTTATTTGTTTTATGCTGCAGGTTTAGATAATATCAGGATAATGTACCATGTAAGTCAAGGAAATAATCTTAATCTTCTGTCTGGAATATGACAAGTGTTTCTAATTATAATTAATAACTCATATATTAAACACTCAAATTAGATTTGGTTGTTTAAGGTAGAAACTGGTTTCATATCAGTGACCTGAAGTTGTTAGGTAGTCTTTCTGAGGATTGGATCATCAGATCTGCCATTAGGTTCTCATTTATTTGGTCAGATTATTTTCATGAATTTCTTTGTTTATGCATGATTAAATTCCACTGAATTTCTTGTGATCATGAATTTGGTTTCTTAGATGACATTAGAATTTTAGAAAGGTTTTAATGTCTATGTTTTGAAGTAGTGTTTTAATCCATTTTTTCATAATACATTCTATTGCATAGAATTAACTATATGCATTGCAGTTTCAAATATATGTTGACAGTCTCAGAATCTTGAAAGCCCTGGATTTGCAAGCACCTGAACTTTCTCAACTAGCATAGACTTTCACCTTTGTGTGCAAGGTCTCTGGTTTAAGAGCAAGCAAACCCTCTGCTTTGCCTCCCTCTCCTCCCTGGGACCATATTGTGCAGCTATGGTGCAGGTAATGTGAGTTAAATGGAGCTCAGCAGCATCTCACCTTTCTGGTTTTTTGGGTGGTTTAGCACAAGACTTGTTCTTGAGCAGAAGTCTGTTCTTGTCTAAAAGGTTTAACTGATGTCTGCACCATTTATGTGAAAATACAATTACTGACTGGCACCCACCCTTCCAGAGATGCTGTAAAGATTAAATAATGGAGCAGACTGGCAGCCCCATCTATTTCTCATTTCCTTTGTTTTGGTATGGGTGTTAGCAGCTCTTGTGGAAATATTTCCCTTCTTTCTCAGATTGCAGAACCTTGATTTTTTTTTTATTTTTATTTTTTTTTGCTCCGCAGAATATAAGTCTCTTTCTCTTCTGACCAGTTGTAGAGATGTTACTGGACAATTTCTGGGCAGCAACTCAGTGCATTTCTAGTTGTATTCCACATAATGAGTGCTTCTTTACCCCCAAACTGTGATGCTGCAGTCATGTTTCTGGGTCAGAATCTTCCATGGTTGGCTGTGGATGGGCTTGTTGAATGCCTCAGAACTGAATTTATAAGTGGAGATGCTTCTCTACATGCTATGATAGATTCTGCTAATGAAGGGCTTGGGTGAGATACCTTCTCCTCCATGGCTTGAGGCAAGTGCTGTATGAGAAGGGGAAGCAGGAGAAAATGAGGAAAAACTTGCTGCGACTAATGTTTTGCTGTGAGCATGTTTGCAGTATTAAAGCAAATTCATTTTTATAGCCTTGTTAGTTTTAACTTTATGGCCTCCAATTCAATTCATAAACTTAGAATGTGTTATGTAAATGCAAACCTAAAAATGCCAGTAGTGAAGAATTGGCAAAATAGAGAGTTATCCATGTAATTTATTGAAAGAATGTAAACAAAGACGAGCGAATAGACAGACTGCTCTCATGGGGACAAGGGGAAAGCAATGTCAAAAAATGTACACTGCATGAGGCCATGAAAAGTTAATACAGCATAATGCAACAAGGTCTGCACAATATTGAGTGAAGCCAATTACTGCTTTTAGCCCAACATGCTTAATAGATTCAGTGTTCTGTCCCTGTCCTCTCAACTAATTCCCTTGAGACAACACAGACAGTCTTAAAGTAGCTACAAGATGTGACTTTCCTCAAACAATTTCTCCGTGCTATTATCAGTTAAAATATTTGCATTAAGATTGTGAAGCTTGGAACTGATATTTAAAAAAAATTACAAAACATTTACGAGAGGCTGTAACTAGAACAGAGAGAGCCTCATGCTTCAGTAGATGCTTTGGCCAAGTTTGTGTGTTTCACTTACACTTGTTTGATCCTTTGAAGTTGCATCCACAAAAGCTATGGGATGGAGGGATGGGGGGAATTTATTCAGTAATTTTTAATTTATTGCCTGGCACTTTCCCAGCCTGTTTTGAACATGTTCCTTCCCCTTGACTTGCACAAAGCTGAAGCAGCACTGCATTTACTTTTCTGTATCTCCTATGCTGTTAGTCCTAACACAACTATAACTAATGATGGAAAATAATGCTCAGAACTGGGCAGGTACAGGATCAGTGCTGGTATTTGAAAAGTGCCATGCAGTTGTAAGTTGACAAGGTTGAGCTTGTTAAGTCACTCAGTAGCCACAGATAAACCATTTGTGTGGTGGAGGTAGTTTAGCTGCACACGTGATGCTGTGCTATAAAATCTGCCTCTTACTTCTGTGAGGGTTCTGCCAAGTGACTTGCTCTCTCTAGCTTTGGGTGGTGGTCATGGGATACGAATATCAGGAAGAGATCAGGAAGATTTGCTTTTATGCAAGTGTTTCAATGCCAAGGTTTTCATTAAATCCATTTCATGGATTCTTTAATCCATTTAATATATTTTGGCTGTGATTTTCATGGCTACTTAGATAAGGTAGCATCGTGATAGCATGATAGGAAGGAATAGTTACTCTTTTCCAAGAAAAATCATTAGAAAATGGAAGGGATGAACTCTGTCCCATAAGTTAGGGAAAAAAATTACAGCCAGCCTGCAGCTGTGGTTTCATCTTACAGGCTTTATCACTGAGCTGATATAAAGATCATTGTCCTTACCTCACTTTGGTTCCCTTTGTCTGTAACACTGGTATAGGGCACAATCATACAGGCTTCTCCTGCACTCTGAAAATTAACTTGGAAATAGTCTACACAGGGCTAGATATATGCTTCAGGTTGTGTGGGTTTAAAGTGTTTTGCTGGACAAATGCTTAGTGGTTTGTGATGCTGGGGGCATTTATGGCTAAGTGGAGGACATCTCCAATATTCATGAGAGGACAGCAGCCCCATCATGGGACAGCATAGCAAGAAAATGGTTTTTATTACGGCTTTATAGGTCTCTTGAGATAAAGACCTGGTTACAGAATTTGTGACCATTCCCTCAAGAGTGTGCAGTAGGACATTTTGTTTCTGCTGTTTAATTTGAAGCACGCCCGTGAATCTTCAGTTTACAGAATGTAAAGATTTTCACAGACATGAGTAAATAAATGAACAACTCTATGTTCAGCAAAATGAGCAGTAAAGCAGCAAGCCCTACTCTTTTAACACATGTGTTAGATATTTTGGTAGGAAACTCGAGGACAAAATTCCCACCAGCTTCAGCATAACCTGGTTCCATAGGTGCTTTCCCTAAAAGAAAGCCCACCCTGGAAGGAGATCTTTTACTACTAGATCCACAGATGTGGCGAGCTGTACAGAAACAGGATGTGTTATAGCTAGTTGGAGGAAAACATATATCTGCATTTTAATATTTTCAGTTTATGCATTATATATAGGTCTGAATTTATACTTAGGTCACCATAAAGCTGTAACTTTATAAAGGTTGAACCTCACTTTTTAAAATGTTGTACTTCAGTGATATCCAAATGATCAATACAACACAAGAGCCTTCGCCATAGTGTAATAAAACTTTCAGCAAAACCAGAAAAAGTAAGAAGTTAACCCAACCTCTTAGACAATTTTATTAAGGCCATTTTGAAAACAATGCAGATTAAAAAAAAAAATAAAAAAAATTGTAGGGAAAGAAACTTGAATTTCAAAAACAGTAGAGGAAATATTTTAGAAGTGTCAGTGGAATCCTGCCAAGGATACACATCCTGGTTGACATAGAAGTTGCCTACTAGCAGAGTTTTGGGAGGTAAAAGCAGAAAAAAATGGACAAGAACAACAGGCAACTAAATGCTCATACATGCATAGTATTATCTCTTATTTCTCTAAAAGCCAAGTTAAAATACTGGAGCCACTGGATTTTATGTGTTTATGCAGTTTAAGTTTTTTAGTATGCACAGGTGCCGTGGTGGTATTCTTGCAAGATAGCATGTTCTGTATGATTTCCCAGCAGTTGCTTAGCAGGAAAATTAAGAGCATCTACTTAGTCAGCAAACCGGTGGTGCAAAATGGAAATCTTGATCCTGGTGTTTCTTATGGATGGAGAAGCAATTCCTTAAGCAGCCTGAATGAGAGCTGCTTGTACTGTCACTGTAATGGGGATGAACATGTTAGTAGGTTACAGTCTGTGTAGCATGTTGCCATGATCATATAGAAAAGATAATGTGGTAAGTAGCACATGACTGATGATTTAGCAATAAAAACCAATAAATAAATAAAAAGAAGATGCTGTATAGTTTATTGCAATTTTCTCAAACAAGAAAAGATATTGAATTCCTTTCAAGAAGGATCTCAAGAGCCTTCCTTAATGCACAACCAATGCCAAGCTCTTGAAAGCCCCATGTATTGTATAATATGGCTAACAAAGGAAAAACTGTGCAACAAAGCAGGGGAGAGGCTCATATTGACTGAATGTAGACAGACTGTGATTGATAGTGTTGCCTTTTTTCCCCTTTGTGCGTTGTGCACAATAATTACTGTAGGCAGAACCTCATGTTTTAATATATTGTACAATAGCCTCTCTTTTGATTGAAATTCATGTTCATTTGATCTTGACAGCAATGCAAAGTTAGTTTTTTCCGGTAACATTTTTAATAATTAAACAAGCTATTTAAAGCTTGGCATTTTCATTATATTTGCACCAGTGCTATCCATTATTCTGATGATCCAGTGATTCTTTATTAAAACAAAAAATATTACATTCAAATATTAAATGTCAGGCATAATTCATAAATGTAATGAAAGTCATATCTGGCTTGGAGATGCAGTCCCCTCATGCATCTCAGTGCCAGAGATTGCAGCATCCTTTTATGCTGGGCCACCTGGGTGACTCCTAAACTTGGTGTCTGTTAACCCTGGCATTCTCCCTCTGGAGAATATTCTCTATCACTTTTAAAAGTATTATTTCTCTGGATGGAAACTAAAGAGCAAGGCTACCTTACAGTTTTGTTAAGTTGAAATACCTCAGTTGTTATAGCCTTGGCCTGTTATCTTGGAGGGGCAAAAATGAAAACTGGAAAACCCGTTTAATCGCACTGTGATTTAGGTAGGGCTATAATAAACCTTCTGTAAAATGCCATCATTCCAAGAGTTATATGATGTAGAAATAACACAGTTTAAGTTCAGAACTTAGATGTAGTTTAACTTCACCCACTTCATGTCCTTACCCTTGGATAACACTCAGAAATACTTTATATAACAAAGGTAAGGAGTCAGAGAATATTAATTTCTTACTGAGTGAAGAATTTTGGTGAAATAGGCCATTCTGGCTGATTTTCTTCTGAGTAGTACATGCTTTTTGCAGAAAATCTCCTTCTGCCTGCACTCCTGGTATAGTTCAGGAAATGTCACACCATCCCATGCATCTGTCCCTATGTGGCACAGTCTCTCTGACTGACATCCTGACAGCTAGTGAGTTATGGATGAGCCATACGCCTCTTCATTGTCCTGATGTGTTCATGTGGCTGTAAAGGTTTGTCCAGCTGATTCACTTCAGAGACACAATCTCAGTTTGGTATGTTTGTGGCTGTTTGCCGTCTTTATCCCCTGTCATTAAGGGAATGGCATAGTCATTACAGCTGATCAGGGTGATGTTGCTATTCCAGCTGAATCTCCTCCTGTACTCTCTGATTACTTGCCCAGAGATGGGAACTAGTTGAGGAAAATAGAGCATTTCCCCCATTTACTTTTTACAAACACACTGCTTTTGCCTGAATTTGGCTAGTCAAAGAGAAAATGCCAAACCTTGACCTCCCTCTGAAGAAAACCATTCCAAATGGAAGCTGACCTGGAAGCAGGGCAAGAGGTGAACTCATGGAAAAGTAATACAAGCTTTGCCAGTGGTAGAGGTGTCATTGCTCCTTCCTTGCATTGTTTTTCTTCCAGGAGAAAGGAAGGGTTGAAATTACTGTGGTTGCAAGTTATATGGAGTCCCAAAAGACTGGAATCAGAGCAGTGGTATCACCTGATATTATTTACAAAGGGCAGCAGCTCTTGGGCTATTTTCTCACCTCCCCTGAAATATTTAATCTCTGATCTATAGAAATGACATGAAATGGCAGCTGTCTAAAAATTCGAGAGCCTAACTTAAAATAGAGATTAGGTATTAATAATGCTATAACAACCCAACTCTATGTGGAGACTATTTACATGATTTTTGAGTACTTTTTTGGGAGCTTTTGCTTAGACAAGAACTTGTGTACCTCCTTTTCAGCCTATTTTTCTGCAGATGGATATATGTGGAGAGAGTTGTATCTAAATGCTCCATCTGAGACACGGTTCTTCCTGGGATTCCCCAGCTCTGGTCTGATTTTACACTCCACTTTTTGCTCAAAGAACTGCCCACAGTGAGACTCTTCCTTTTAGTATCTAGCATGCTGGTTTGGATGCTGCGTGTGGATATCTATGCCTGTGAATCATACAGACTACTTCAGAGTCACAGGAAAGCTAAAACTCACAAGTATTTTCAGAGGGGTTTTAAAGAGGGGACAAGATTTTCTTTAGTACATGGTGGGTTTTGTTGCTTTTTATTATCATTCTGTTATTTCATTTAAAAGGACCCCCAAAGTTTTGTTATGTTTTTGTTTAATAAGGGTAAAGCCATTAAGACAGTATTCTGGGATATTATTTCAGTATCAATGTTGTTGAAGTGCATTTTTCAATTTACTCTGACTTTGAAGCCATGGGAGCAACTTTGCATTTGAATCCAATTAAGGAACTCTTGATGTAATAAATGAAACACCAGGGAAAAATCAAGGGTAACAATTGTATTTTCCCCTTTTGACTTTGGATTTTAAATGGGAAGAATAATTTCTGAACATTTTGAGAAATATTAAGTCTTTCCAGGCAAGTGTGCTTTTGCCTATTTGTTTTTTATTCATGCCACATAACAGTGGGAGATTTTTAACATACAGCGGAGACTGAAATATAAGCTCCCCTAATGAGTAAGATATATTGTCAGTGTCAAGTCAAATACAATAAAAAATGAGTGAATAATATGTGTACAAAAATGTACCATATGCCATTTTGTGATGATTTTTATTATATATTTATTCTTAAACTGATACTACAGGCAGGATAGCACTTAGTACCTTGTGAGGTTCTTCTTTGAAGAAGCTTTTATTCAGCTGATGCTAATCTGCTTCTAATTGAATAACACACATATATGTGCATGTCTGTAATGGTGTGTACACACCTCTGTGTGTGTGTTGTGAATTTCATGTGACAGTATAATATTGCTTGGTGACAGTGAGTGTCTCTTCATCTCTTTTTTCTTTGCCTTCCAATCCACATACCGGGGTTGAAATGCAGTCCACAACCCAGGCCAAAGGCTTTGTGCCTGGCTCCAAGCTTGCTTGCTCACTACAGAGACTTAATGCCCCTGTACTAGGAACTGAGAATTAGTGAAGGCAGTGTCTGAGCCCTTGCTGGGTTTTACTGGCAAAGCTTTTATTGTCATTGATGGGAACTGCGTCATGCGTTTAAAAAAAAATAAATTCTGATTTTGGCCAATTTTTTTTACATTTCATTAAACTTTCTGGTGCTCAGAATCTCACTGCAATCATATGCATCTTTTAGCCTGACTATTTCTTCAGCTGAAATCTACTGATCTTTGCTGGTTGAGCAGGGCTGTGATTTATTATCCATTTTTCCCACCCCACCTACTTCTTCCCTCTGCTCTTCTACCCTTCCCACATAGATTTCTTCTCTTCAGGTCATTATTTTTTACTCTCAATTTGTTTATTTTCTTTCCAACATGCTTACACACTTTATTGGCTGATTTAGAAGTTCAGAAATCTAACAGAGGAGCTTTATTTGAGTGTCAAATGCAAGATGCTTTAAGAAGGTTCAGTTTTAAGAAAATATCTTTATATTTGGAAAGGATTGTCTTTGTCAAGGCATTGTAAACAGGATACCCCAAACTTCTAGTCACTTTAATACAAATTTTTCAATTTAGTCAATTTAGAATTAAGTTCACTCAGATACCAGGAACAAAACAAGTGTTTTTTTACTGATGTTGAATTCAAAACATTGAAGAACCTTGCTCTAATACTTTCTGTATTTACAACTGCTGTGTGAGATTCAGATGAGGAAAAACCACTGATGAGAACTCTAAGGTTCAAGAATGTAGGAAAATCTAGTGGAGGGCAGGAGGGGAGAACGCAAATTTAACCAGATATTTCTGAAGTGCTTTAAAACCACTATTGAGTGGAGTGAGGCTTTTTTTTTTTTAACCTTCATCTGTATTATGCATACATACAAAACTTAAATTGGTTTCCTCTTCCTGAGTAGTGGCTCTAATACAAAATGAGTCCTGAGCTGAAACAATGGTTAGAGAATAGTAGGTCTGGTTCCCTGTCCTGGGTTCAAATCATAATCATCTCATATTTTGTTCTAGACTTCTTCAAGGTTGTGTTATCCGCCATAGATTTGTCTCTAAATTAAGGGACGCCTCTATACTAAGGATCCTGGGTCCAAATGAAAATCCATTTTCTAACTCAGTTATCCCAATGACACACTTAGGGTAGTATTCAGTGGATTTAACTAAACTTAAAGCACAGGAGATATCAGAAAATTCTGCAGTACTGATTTGAATTAAACAGCAAAAAGTCATATGATGTGCATCTTCTTTCTACATATAAATAAACAATGGGTCCTGTTACCAGGCTGTGAGACTTCATTGTGCTGCAGTTATGGACTTTTCCTGGCCGGGGGGGAAATAAAAAGGATGCAGCTATAGACAAAAAAAAATATGAGAACATGTGTGAATTATGTATTGAGGTTTCTAAGAGCTCTGCACTGTCCTAGGTTAGTGGTAACTGTTCCTTCCCTCCTTGTGGAAATGATGATTCATGCAGGTGCTGCAAAATGAGAAACTAAATCATTTTAAGTATGTTAATGGAATATTTGTAAGAGTTGGGAAATATGGGAGGGTGAGTGCAAGAACGAAACAGCTAAAAAAATTATTAAATAAAAGTGTAAAAATATGTAATTATCTGCCACTTTTACAGCATTCCCAGGGATTCTGCTCATCACTTGCTATGAGAAAGCAACTGTTATGACCTTAGGGCCTGATTCTGTAAATGTAATATTGCTGGCATAATCCCACTGACTGCACTGGCATGACTTTGTGGAAATCTTTCCAACACCTGGTACTTAATATCCCAATTCTGAAATGTTAAAGTAATATTAAAAAATTACTGTTAATGGTATTTAGAGTGTGTTCATGTGCATATGCCTATATATATGAAATAAGAGACACAGGAAGCAAGAACTATTTTCAGTCCTAAGTGAGCAAGTATTTGGTCCTTCCATTCCTCTTTGCATTCATCACAAAAATCTCGTGCCGTGCATCTGCAGTTGTATAAAAATATTTATATTGTGCAAAATTTGTAAGTGATATGGCATGCTGTCTGCTCGTTTCCTTGTTTCCTTGCTCAGCATTTTGCTCATGTTCACATTCAGGAAAACAGTTCCTGCTTCCAAGAGTTGAGATTTGAATCAAAACTCCTAGAAACTGTGAAACATAAACTTTTCTGATCTTTTTTACCATATGAATTTCAGACCTTTAGGTTAACGATTTTACATGATTCTTTACAACCCTGAGGGCTAGAAACTTAAACCAGCTATAGTGCTAGGAATTAGAGGTTTCTGGTAAACCAGCTGATTGACACATCTCAGAAAGGTGAAGATTTGTGAATTTATTTTAGCAAATAAAAGCAAGCCTTCAAAAAACCAACCATCTAACTGGGTTAGGCTGAAAATGTCAGCTTAAAAGAATAACATAGCTGTACTGGGATTTTTAATGATGAAGATTGCATTAGAATTCAACCTGCTGTTGCAATATGTCACATATTACATCGGCAACGATGAAAATTTCACTATATGCTTCCTATCCTTAGTATCGCATATGAGGTTTGTGAGTTCCTCTGACCTTTTAAGTCTTGCTAATCAATTCTCATCCATCAGGGTATCCACAAATTGCTGTATGACTTGCTAGAGCAGGGAAATTCTCCTCTCATTATGCACAGTACGAAAGGTTTGTCTCCCCCAGAAGCATGAAGGTACTGCTGGAGGCAGGTTACTGAACTAGATGTACAGGCGGACTCGATGTGTTTTGGCACGTCCTATAACACCAGCACGGAGACACTGAGAGTTGGGCTCCAGCGTCACATTAGACCACCACAATGAGTGGTGCCTAACTCGACAATTCTGTAACTCTTGCTGTCAGAATGGTTCTCTTCTGGGAAAAATTTGTGGAAGTCAGGGGAGATATACCAGAAAAAAAACAAGCCAGAAAAAGCCAGTGGTGAATTATATCCATTGAAGAGTATTTTATTTGGGAGGGGATGAATGCCTGTCTCTCAGTACAGGATACCTCTTGGTATTCAGGGCAGTGGTGGAAGTCCAGGAACTGCCATCATCTGCCTCTGGGAATCTGACTCTGTAAAGTTCTGTGTATCCCTTTTGAGTGAAAGGCACCTATATAATAGTAGTGGGATATGATGTTAGGATAAATTCAGGATCTTAGAGGAATCTGCTTTCAGTATGATGTCCATTACTTGATAGTCAGAGCTTTGACTTCAATGACTTGTGTTACTCTTGTGTGCCATGCGTTTGGGAGGAAAAATCCCCTCATCCCTAAAACAAAATACCCCTTAGTCCTACAAGCTTCTGGTGCCTAATCAATCTGAATACAAGTAAAAAGCATTTTCCCCATGAAGAATTCCTAAATGTGTTTGTTCACAATTTTTGCAGATGTTTATTTGAGTGCAAGCAACACAGTGTAATGAAACAAATGAGTTGGAAGTGTCAGAATGCCCAATTATACAACTCACTGCCTGTCTATGGGGCTGAACAATGGAAACTACTAGGCATGCTTTACTCATTTAACTTCGTTTAAACTATTCTTGGCATCAAAGTTGCATTAATGCGGTAACTTCTGTGTGGCAATTAACAAACTGTAGCAATAGGAGACATTCATACATCGTGCTGGGGAAGGGTTGCAGAGTGGGCAGTTAGCTGTTTGGCTAATTTCCTGTTGGACCTGAAAGAAGGGAGCAAAAGATTCAATTCTTGTTTCCTTCTCACAAATATAAAAAGGAAAAAAGAAAAAAATGCCATGAAATCTGAATAAGAATTGCTGCAGCTCATCCCAAAAGGACCTAAATTCTTCTCTTTGCCAGTTTATCCCTTTAGCCACCATCACAATTTCCTCTCCTTACCTGCTCTCAAATCCTGTGTCATAAAAAATGATGGGCAAGGAGAGGAGGATACTATTATCAGGAAAAGGTGGAAATGAACAGAAAGCAGGTGAGAATCAACTAGAAAAAGACAGAAAAACTCATTATATTTAGGAAAAGGGCAACTGGAGTAGTAACAGCAGGTGGATCATCAGGGAAATGGAGAACCTGAAGATGAAAGAGCTATTCCTGAATCCTGCACACTAAGGAATTTTTGAAAGAATAAACTTGATCTTATGCTCTGAAAGCAGCCAGGGAGGCCCTGTTTTCACAGACATTGTTCTCACTGACTTATATTTAAGCTTTCTTTGAACAGAGACCACAGATTTGAACCCATCTCGTTCAAATAGATGTATCTTTTATAGATGCAAAATGTCACTTGACTGGAAATTATTTCAGTCTGCACTTTCTGCGCTGTCTAAGTGGTAGAATATAAAGTGGACTGAGACACACATTATACAGAATTCTGTATGATTGTTAATAATAGCTGCCTGGCCACTCTGCTACAATTTTATGGCTTAAAAATAACGCTCAGCTGTTCCGGAACAAGAGGCCATTGGAAAGGGGTGAGGGCAGAATCTTTCATAACCTCTGAGTGGAAACAGTAGCCGCTGATCTGTTGGCACAGGAATTACCCAAGCCTATTATTATTCTATAAAAAGTAAATTGTTATTACCATACATACAGACCTCCATTTGGTGGTGCAGAATCAGAACGGCTATTTCCTGACAGCCCGTGCTTCTTGTAGCTGTGTTGCGTGTGTCACACAATGGAGTTTCTCGGGAATGGAGGATAGCAAAAGCCACTCGTGGAAGGGTGACCACCTACTGTCCAAAATTCCAATTGGCAGTAAAACAATACAGCATCTTTCTTACTTTTTTGTAGTGGAGAGCAATACATAATCACACTTGATGGAAGCACACTTTTAGTGGCCAAGGAAACAAGCAAATGAAGGAGTAGGGAGCTGAGCTCTCTCTAGACAGTAGAGGCATTTGACTTTTCCAGCTTCAGGAGAATGTTAAATGTCCTTTTCATAACAAAGCTTTGTAAGAGTGTGCTTGAGTGTTAACTTGAGGCTGCAAATCCAAACCCAGGTCTATGCTAAAGCAACAGCAGTTGTTTTCATATAGGCTAATAGTATGAATTGGCAATTTTTTTGTCAGATCAATTAATGCTTTTTTTCATTTGGTCAAACTGACTTCCAGAGAACAGTTTGCAGGAGTAATCACTAGTTAGCAGTAAGACTTAAAAAAAATTGTCACCTGTCAAATTCTGACTGTTTCCTCTTTGTAAAATGTGCTCAGATTTTCTAGAGCTGTTCTTCTGGAAGCTGTAAAGTGTAATATGTGCATGGCAACCCAGGGATAAAAGCATGCAGTGCAGTCTGCTCTTGAATAGCAGGAATTGCAGGACTATCAGCTTGTGCAGGGGTGTCACAGCTTTTCTGCAGAATTTGTATGTCACACAAGATCACGGATGCATAAGAGTAATTGCCTAATTCCATAACTTGCCCTTATACTGGCATGGGGTGGGTTCACTCCACTGGGTTCTCAAATCAAATATATTTTAAGTGTGAGGAAATGGCTCTTTATGTTCACATACTGTATGAAGTGCTTAATCATTCATAGCTGAAAATTAGCTGAGTGTGATTATTCACCAAGGTACATTAACAGCAGCTGGTGTTTTACTGCACTCCCACAAGAGAAAAAATACTGGTCCAAAATGTATGCAGAGCTTTTAAAGACATCTGGATAAATACCTAGCAGAAAATGGACCAAATCTTCCTACTTGCACATTTACTGAAAGAAAAAGTCTTGTTTTCAAATCTACTGTGCTAAATTAAAAGATGAAAAGGTTTCTTGGGCAGTGTGGCACAGAGTCTGGCTTTTACTCCTTCTATGGTCTCCCTGCCTCTGGTGCTGGGCTGGATGGGGATAGGCAAACACTGAATATCTGTTCCCTGGGGAGGAAGAGAGATTGAGCTTGTCTCCTCTTTATTTCAGAACAGAAGCCAATCGTTTTTGAAAACCATACTCAGGTCTGCCTGTGAGTTTTGGTGCACTCCCCTCTGTAGGCATGGGCTATGTACCAAAGCTCAGAGCTGATGCTGTGAAGACAGCAAGTACTGGTCTAGTAAACACTCATACATTTTCAAAAAGAGAGATGCTCTGCTAGAAACAAACATGTTAATATTCCCATCACACTTATTTTTCATAGTTACAGTAGTTGAAAGAAAAGAATGCTGTAGAGGTCAGTCAGTCCATCCACCTGCACCAAGACAGTGCAGATACAACCAATATATTTCAGACAAGTGTCTATATAGCTGTTCTTAAAAGACCTAAACAATTATGATCACAAAATCTCTGCAGGCCAACTCTTCCAGGACTTAGCTATGCTTCCTCAAGTCTAACCTCAACCTCCCTTGCTGCCGTTTCAGCCTATTTCTACACATTACCCTTAGCCAACCTGGAAAAGGGTTTATTTCCTTTCTCCTTCTAACAGCCCTTTTCTATATTCGAAGATTGTTATCGCATCTCCCTTCAGACATCTTTATTTTTAGACTAAACAACTCTGTTTCTCCCAGACTTTCCTCCAAGGATAGGTTTTGAGACCTCTGGTGATAATTCTTTTCATCTGAAATTCTTCAAGTTGGCCTGCATTGTTCTTGTATTAGATTGCACCCAAATCCAGCTGCAGTCCTCCAGCTGTGGGATCCTTACCACTTCTTAGGAGAGCAGAAGGTTTACTTCAGCTGTCTTAGGAGCAGCACTCCTGTTTATATATCAAACTTTGATATTTGCTTTCTTTCAAAAGCAACATATTCTTGACTTGCATTCAGTTTGTGATCCATTATGATTTCCAAATCCTGTTCTCAAGACCTTCTGCCTCTCCAGTTGTTTCCTTTCTTACGTCTTTTGTCAACTGCAGAGATGTATAGATGTATGTATACATGTGTATGTGTGTGTATATATATATATATGTAGTTGTGACATTTCATAGTCTGCAGTTTCATAGTTCTCGAGGTGCATCCTCATTTTCTCAGATACTTTCCGTCTCAAGATTGCTTTGAGCTCTAAATCTCTTCCTCTTTAGGATCTGTTGTACTTTCTGAGCTTGATACTGTCTTCAAACCTGGTGTTTTATCTTTCACCATACCAAATCATTAATGAAAATGTTGAAAATAATGAAAACATTTTCCTTTCACTTGGCCGTGAAGCAGTGTTGGTATGATTTTTCAAATGTCTATGTTCACCTATATTTTGGCTGATTGTCTTGTTTATGATAAATTTGTGAATGAGTATCAGAACCCTTACTAAAGTCAAGACATAGTATAGCCACTGCTTTTTCATTCTCCATAAGACCCATGATGTCATGGAATAAATTGTTTGTTGGATATGTAATGTATGTGAGTCATTTATGTTTATTTATAACTTTCCTTGTCTGCTTAATTACTGCTTGCAAATAATTGAATTTTCTTCCATATCTTTCTGGGATTTGAAGTTACTTTGATTAATCTGTAAGTCTACTCAAAGTATTTGAAAAAGTGAAACAAGTTTTATCAAGATTTCCTGCATATGGTTATCTGGATAAAAATATGCATTTGTCTACCCATCAGCTTGCATTTCGTTGTGGAGATGCATGTCGGCAGCAGGACCTTTGCTTAACCTGTACTTTATATCTAGTCTGAAATTTCAATGTATTTTTCAGCTAGCTAAAACATTTGTGCAGACTGGCTGGCCTCCATCTTTGGCCACCTCTTGAACCTGGTTTATTCAGGCCACAGGGAATGTGGTTTTTTTCAGTACTTTGGGATAATAGGCTTCTCCTCCTCAGTAAGGGAAGAGAATTTTTCTTCAGCCTAACTAGAATGAGAAATGATATGTAGTTACAGAAAGCAGGTTTATGCTTAGGCTTGTGAATCTATGACACATATTCTGTCTTGGGTTTGCATTTCGGAAATGTATGGGAGCAACTGAGTGACTGAAGCTTTAAAGTCTACCTCTCTTTTGGAGCCTGTACCAAACTTACTACTGGTTTGGTTAAGGAGCTGAGCAGATCTGTCAGAGTTTTTTTCAAGGTCCCTAGCGTGTCAGGATCTAGCTATGGCAGAGATTTGTTCCTGGAGCTTTGTTCTCATGGCAATGTAGCTGTCACTTCAACAACACTTTGGCTTCTAAAATTTTTTCACCATCTTCCTCCAGTGTCTTTAGTTGTACTAAGTGATTACATTCTATCTTTAGTGATGTGCAGAGTTAAGATGTAATTCTTCTTAAAATCCAGCCTCTGTCTCCCTGCCCTTCACACTGCTTCAGAATCACAAGAGCAAAACAACATCACTGTAGACAACTTGGCTTTCCAGGTCTAATCAGGAGCAGTGCTTGTGTGAAATCAATGGCTCTTAGTTTTAACAGATTAGTTCAGAAACTTCTCCTGCCTCTGTTGGGTTTGTATACTTTTTGCAGAGTGACTGATTTATCTTCCATGTTTAATAGGGGGAGTCACTAGCAGTGACTACTTGTAAATTGCTTAAAACTTTCCATTACAAAAGATGCTTGCAGCCTTTTCTTTGAGAAGTTCCTCTTTTCCTGTTTGCAGTGAGTCATTGATAGGCAGCATGAAGTATGCCCTTTGGCTAAGGAAATGCACCTTTTCTAATGAAGTTATTTTTTCTCCTATTCCATAGAATGACACCCAACTTGTCCTGAGATATCAAATATTAAAAACTGCCACCTCAGTTTGTTTCCTTGTGTGCTCCAAGAAATGCTGGCAGCCCAGCAGAATCACAATACAGTCTCGCCTGTACCACAACTGCAAAGGTGGAGAAAGAACTATGAGTTCCAGAAAGTCAATGGAGTAGTTATAGCTAAGTGTTTAAAAACAACTTCTTGCTTTCCAAGGAGCAGGAAGAAACTGTCTCTCCCAATGCAGGTTTTAAGCAGCCTGTTGCTCATCCTCCTCCAGTGTACCACTTGAGGGCTAGAAATTCTTTAGCTGTTGGTGACAGGACCTGGCTCCTCCAACTGGTCCTTATCCTGAGGAAAAAAACATACCAAACAAGAATGTCCAAAACTTCATCACACATTCAGCCCATGAACTTTGAAAGGAGAAGGTCCAGTGGCATAGTAGGTGATGATCTGTATAGTCACAGAGGTGGCTGATTGCACCGAGCCATTTTAAAGCCAAGTACTGCAGATGTTGGACAGGCCACTTTTACAAGCTGAGTAACCATTTCCTGAATGCAGCAGAGTAAAGTGGTGGGGTGGTTAGATGTCTTGAACCTGATCCATGTTACTGAAGCAAATGGATCCTTGCTGCCCTCCCCAACAGCTCTCTGCAATGGCTCAAAATTACCTTTTGAGTCACCTGGTGCCTCACGCACCCCCAGAAACCAGCCTGCTCCTTCTGTGCATCACCTACCAAGTCTAGTCTGGTGCTCCTACCTGAGCAAAAGCTGCTGGTAATTTTAATAGAAATCCTGACTAAAACCTAATGCTGTATGGTAATTGTGGAGCCAGGATTTAATGATAGTTACTCTCGCCCTTTGATACTGTCCTGGTGCAAGGCAATACACACTTCACTTCCAGTACATGTTCACATATGTAAGCCTTGTGCAAGTGAGTCTCTGAGTAGTTCGACCAAAGTTCAGTGCTGAATCCAACCAAGTAGTTCAGCTCTTAAGATTGCAGAATCAACCATTGTGTCAAGTGCAGCAAAAAAGTTTTCCCGTTTAACTTTTCCTTCTTTTTGAGATGGGAACATACAGTCCACAGAGAACTCTGTCTCCTTCCACTCTCTCTGCATTCCCCAGGTATGTGTTTCCTGTTGTTTTTCTGAGGGAAGGAAAAAAGCCCCAACATGTTGAAATTGCCACACTTCAAGGCAACATGTTTCAAGGAATTTCTGAAACAAAAAGCTACCACCAGTCTCCAAGCCATGTCTCACTGCACAGCTCAAGAAGACCTTCAGGGTTTAAGAAGCTGCCATCTGTGCAATTTACAGGCCAAAAAGGGCTTAAAAACTGTTAATGACATTCCTTAAAATGTCTTTACTGTGGAAAACTTTGGAGCATCTGTCATTTGTAAATTTTAACAGTGGGAATATCTTGCAGAAAAAAAATTCGAGTCTTAACCTGATGTATTGGTTAAATATGGATTCTCTGGCACAAGCGACTGTTTTTCAGTATTTGTGTGTCCTGCTATAGGTTAAGAAATACAACAGCAATTAAAGTAGATGCACTTTGATAACTTGCTTGTGCATCAGTGCTATTAATATCCATTTATCTTTCTGGCTAGTTTCGAACAGGAGACCAAAATAATATCCCACAAAATGCTGAGGCAATACCTTGCATCATAAACTGCTGTGACTGTAATGAAATGAGACTTACACCACTTTATTTTATGAAATGTGTTTTGTCAAGCTCTTGACAATGCTCCCCTGTTATCAGGGGTTACTTATGTCTTACAGTGTAATGCAGCCATTGCCAGTTCTGTCTTAACTTGTCCAGCATTCCCACGTCTTTGAATTTCCTGGCACTTTAACTCACACGATAAGTGCAGCCTTCTTTTCTTCTTGAATCAGACACAGCTATTTCCCAATGGTGATAAACCTGAAGAAACATCCTAAAAGCTAGATAAATACATCTCTTTCACATTTATTGTGGATGTAAAATACTCTGCAAAGAATATAAGCTGCTGCCAGGCATGTAGCCACAAGATGGGTGTTTTTCTCACATATGTATCCATTTCTTTTAATAATGAATAATGGACTTTATATTTAAAAGTGATGTTTCCGTGAATGTGCTAGATTGTGCTATATTTCTTTCACATGAGTATATTCCCATCATGGCAAACTTCTCACAGAGTTTGCCTTGGGGGCTTTTGTTTAAAGTAATGTACTTTAATGAAAAAGAGATGCTGAAATTTGTCAGTTTTTTCCAGCATGATTGCATTTTGGTGGTGGTTTAAAAAAATCTTTACCCACTTTATGATCTTCACGCTTGTTCCAAAATCCCTCTTCATTTTTAAAAGTAAAAAGATATATGTACACACATATTACCAAAAGCCCTAAAACTGCCTCGGACCTTTTGGATGAATAGTCTCATTGAAGTCAATGAATAATAGAGGTAGACTTCAACTGTGTGCAATTTTCAAGCTCAGGCTGTAGGGTAGATTTCAAGTATTAAAAACAATTTGGAAGCACACATTTTGCATGTAGTTTTCAAAGCCAGCAATACTTTAAGGACTTAATATCTAATGAGAAATGGATTATACTGATACGGCTTTGCCAGTAGATGGTTTTGGAAATTATCAGCCTTGACTCAGTGAAGTAGAGACATGTTTATAAGAGTAAGGGCAAATGAGTGAAACACTCTAGTACTTGTATGAGTACTGGCAAATGAGTGTGCCAGTTCTTGTAGGTTTTTTGTTTCTTGCATTTTTCTTGGGAGAAGTTCAAGTTCTCTGGCACTGGGCAGATGGGCATGGCAAACTCTATGGCTGCAGTGATCTGTAACATGCAGGTTCTTGGTTATTTGTTTCCTCTTCTCCAGGGGGCTGTGGAGTAGACTGACTTAAAAATAATATTAATTCCTGTAAGGCTGACTCTCCTTTAGCAGAGAGTGTGAGAAGCTGAGTGGCTGTAGTCAGAAAATTGAGGAAGCCTTTAAAGAAGGCAGCTCAGGGCTGGCATGTCTGCCCTCAGGACAGGCACAGTAAGCCCTGGTGGATGCAATGAGGCCTCTGGGTGCTGCCAAAGTGTGTTGGAGATTATCTGGGGGAGATGTACTATGCTGTGGGTTAGCAACTGTACTCCTGCAGCCCAGGCTGCAGACATGTGCTTGTATGAAGCAGCTCTGCACCGAGCCAGCACCAATGGCCAAAATGGCCTGTGGAACAAGGTTCTAGGAGCAGCTGCTATGTGACTTTCAGGAGACAAGTGCAGGGTGTGTCACACCAGAACAAAGCTTCCTAGCTGCAGGCAATGTGCTCGGTTTACAGACAATTGGTTTGTGTGGTTTGGAGGAGCTAGTGGAAACTACCATGTATTCAGGTCTTTTTCAAGTTAGATTAGCTTCTCCTGTCTTCTAAGTATCTTGATGGACCCTGACAGATACAAGGTAAATAAGGTCAACAGGAATAGTAATTTTTTGAAGTGTATGTTCATTTATGAATGTTGGTGGAAATTTGAAACTAGAAAACTGTACACATATACACCTGAGAAATAGAAATGTGAAGTGAAAATACTCCCTCAGAGACTTACAAAGTCTCTTACTCTACAAACATTTTAGGCTGCATCACATTGGCCCATTCAAGAGGGTTATTATAGAATCATAGAATATTCTGAGTTGGAAGGGACCCATCAGGATCACCGAGTCCAACTCCTGGCCCTGCACAAACACCCCAAGAATCACACCATGAGCCTGAGAGCGTTCTCCAAACACTTCTTGAACTCAGGCTTGGTGCTGCGACTGCTTCCCTTGGGAGCCTGTTCCAGTGCCAAACCACCCTCTGGGTGAGAAACCTTCTCCTGATATCT
Source organism: Manacus vitellinus (assembly GCF_001715985.3). Classification (NCBI taxonomy): domain Eukaryota; kingdom Metazoa; phylum Chordata; class Aves; order Passeriformes; family Pipridae; genus Manacus; species Manacus vitellinus. The sequence goes on along the minus strand of NW_021940535.1, from coordinate 15,354,869 downwards.
AAGCTAAATCTTCCCCAATTCAGCTTCATGCTTCATGTGTGAGCCTTACCAGGAAGGACCTGCAGATCAAATGATCCTTCCTGGCACAGAAGCGACAAATATTAAGATAGCGATCCTCAGCGGAGCCTGACCATTTGACCATACACTTTTCCATACCAAAGATCAGCATATGTTTTCCAAAGGCAAGCCTTGGGTTATTGCTCGATGACTGTATCAATTATTTGGCAACACCATAATGTGTCCCTAATAGTTGGCTGCAAACATGACATTTGGCCTTCATTTCTTACTCCATTTTATTCTAGGCAACCAAACATTTCCTCCAGAACCTGAACTCATTTCTCTGTGGAGATGTCCAAAATTTCAACAAGCAACCCTTATTCAGTCTCAATCTAATGGTTCAGCAAAGAAACATATTTTAGGGGTTATTAGGTAAAGCCTGTAGGAATGCTGTAATCTATGTAAATTCTTCTTCAGTAGGTGGAAAATTCTTTCAATATAGAGTAAGATTTCTCCAAATCAGTACTCCCTTCTTCCCTAATAAATATCTAAAAACTTAAAAAAAATAAATTAGTACCTAAAAAAAAATAATCTCCTATCAGAACATGCCTTGAAAGGGTAAATGAAGTTAGAAAGGACAGGCATTTTTGTTATTAATTTATATCAGATGTTACAGTGATAGACAGCAATGCTGTCTGGCCTTCAGTGGCATCTGTGCCTTTTTTTAGTTGCAGTATGTTGTTCAAACTTGCTAGTAGCTCTCCAGAAACATTCTCAGCTTGTTGGGAAGATACTTTGTCATAGAGTAATTTCTGCTTTTTTCTCCTGCAGTGTGATGTCCATGCCATCTTATTCTGCTACCAATTTTGGAGTATTACTCCATATGAGGACCAGTCAAGCAAATGCTTCCCACACAAATCCACTTCTACACTAGCTGGTTTTGTAGCAAACATATAAATGTCTAGTGGAGCTCTCAGGAATTTTTTGAATTGCAAGTAATATACAGAGTTATTCAATAGTTGAAGTGTGACTAATACTCGTTTACATAGTTCAAGTTGATGAATACAAACTTTGAAGCTTGGTTAAATAGAATTTAGTACCTAATACTCGGCAGAGCTTGATTTCATTTTACATTTAATCGATTGATTTTTCCTTTAATGGATTCTCTTTGAAATTTTATGTTTGTACCAATGCATAGACTTCGCTATTGCTATGTTGCATTACCAAGGGCAATATGAGTTTAAATCACTTTATGATAAAACTTTGTGTAATCTACTCACACAAACTAATTAAATGTCAGGTCATTGTAATACAGAGCTCATAATATCACCATGGGTCACTAGAAACAGCAATTAGTAATTCATGCGTAATCCAGTTAAATTCAAATTAAGAAAAAGAATGTCAAATCAGAGTTTTGTTCCTAATTTCTAGTTTTTATAATTTTGTACAGGTTGATGAGGGCACTTAAAACACAGCTTCAGAAGTGGTTTGTAATTTAATTTGATTTATACTGCTCAAGCATTGCTCTCAGGTTGTTTTAACCAATGGTCATATGAGTGCTTGTACCTTGAAATTAATTAACTTCAGAACATATACATATTTTGAATATGTTAATCCTTCACTAACTACATGGTTATTTTACTGATGGATATTTAATGGTTTGAAGGACCTCTATTTTCAGCTTTCGCAAGCAGAAATAAAAACAGTGGCTGATTTTTAGGTGAACTATGCAACTCATATGTAGTAAGCCTTAAAAAAAATGAAAGAGTACAGTGGTAGAAAGACATGGAGGTTGCTACACCCTGCCTTGTGCTAGGCAAAAGAAAGTGAGAAGGCAGGAGAGTGTTTTCTTTCACAGCTGGTTTTGCCCAAGTGGGGCAAGTGCTCTGTGCTGGGGAAGCACCAGCTGGTGCTCTGTCATGTGGGATGTCCAGCTCATCCTCTGGTTTGTCTCATCTGGCGCCCAAGGGAAAATGTACTGCAGGATGCATTGTCTTACCCTGCCACGTGTGATCCTGTCTCTGCAGCCAAGGACTTACCAGCTGCGGTCAGTGTGTCCTTACTGTAGCACTCAGTCTTGCTGTAAATTTACTGCAGCCAGAGCAAAATCTCTACTGCTACAGTCCTCCTGCTATGGCTTTTTGGGTTAGAGCTCCAGATATGAAGGGCATGCTCAGCATTAGCTACCATCAACTTTCTCTGTATAGAGTTTTTATAGGATTTTTCCTTTAATTTTCCTAGATATATTTGGATTCAGACTTCTTAGCATTTGCCTTTCTATGGTTAAAACTCATTAGGGTCCTATCATATTTCAAACTAAATAGAATATCCTGACTGAAATGTCAATGACATTCTTATAATGGCTGTGTCTGAAAGAAGCTAAAATACTGGTTGTAATTTATTTATATAGCATGCAAAGGTCGTAGGTGATTTAGAGAGAAGTCTAAAGACAAACAATCATTCTGATCATGTAATGGTATATTTTCAGATTATTTTAACTTCATCAGAAGACTTGGTTGGTGTGAGCAGTGTCAAAGCTGGATTAAAAATCACAGCATGAAGATACCCACCATTCCCAGCCCTGCTCTTCGGTACTGCTCAGATCTGTACAAAACCAGTCACTGGTTTCACTGGATGTCATATGAGACCTGTTGTGCATTGCTTCCTCTGTAGGAGACTCTATTGAAATCTCTTTGAAATCCAGTAAAGATGAAAGGAGCAGCACATTCCAGGGCACTTTTATTTTGGTGAGACTTATATTTAAGTATCTAACTTCCGTTGCCAGGTTTAAAAGATTTGGCCTTCTGTTTTTTTTCCTTAACAAAGTGAAAATTTGAATTCTAAACCACAATCAGCAAAGGCCTTCCCTGCCAAATTAGGGATGACAAGTATACTCTGCGTGCATAGTTCCAGTGAGATGTTTTCAGATATGAATTTAGCTTTTAAGAAAGGCATGATTTCTTTGTAGCTTTCCTGTCATATTTACTTTGTAATATATTGATCACAGAGCATTCACAGATAAGTGGTTACCCCAAAATATTTTTTGTGCTCAGTTTATTATTCTGTGCAGTACAGCTGTGTGTTGGTAACCCATAATACTGCAAACTACTGAAAACTTGAACAGCAGAATCAGATAAACATAGAGATTAATCAAGTGCTGTGCTAATCAATTTTTCATATTTAATTAAAGTGTTTTACTTTGGAAAGTTGCTGTGAGAGCTGCAGAATTTCCATTCCCATCCCAGCAGAATAATACCAAACCCAGCGAACTTTGTTGCATGGTACATGGGGCTGGTGGGTGTCAGAGGGAGCTGGGCAGCTGCCACAGCTGAGTGTGGAGCGTGGAGAAGGCTGCAGTATACTTATGCTTCTTCTTTTCTGGACTAACAACTTAGTAAATTTCACAAAAGGCTGCATCATTTTATATCAGCTGAGATCCTGGCCTTGTATTTTGGAAAGAAAAGGAGTGTTTTAGAAAAGAGGGAGAGATGGAGTTGTGAAGGACATGGAGATTGGAAGTTGGCATAGTGCCAGAGCAGTCCTTGTTTTAGTGAACCTCTATTTAAATACTGTTGTGCTCTTTGCCGTTGTTTCACAAAGGCAATTGTACTGAGTTCATTAAGACAACATCAAAGGCAGAGAGCTCCCACCATCTATTGTACAAGCATTACAGCTGTTCATATGTATAGAGAAATGGTAGTGGGTACTTTGTTTATATAAACAAAATAAACAATGAAGTCAATAAGAAATTTAAAGAATGTCTCTGAAAATAAGCCTGCTTTAGAGTAAATATCTCTTGGTGTCTTTAAAGGTTATTTTGAACAATACAGAGTTTACAGAATCCCCAACAGGAGAGTTTACTGGTTTTGTGCACATGACAGACCATGGCATCAACTCCCTTCCCACTGATGTTGACAGAAAACCCTATCTGATTTTGAAAGCTTGGATTTGTCTTCTAAATACAGTCTTAGATCGAGTCTGCTCTGCAGTGTCAGCAGGAGTTCCCATTTACCTCACCATGTATTAGCCTAGGTACAGTAGCAGTGACGCTGCAACCATGTGCAGCTTGGTCTAGGCAGTGAAAATATAGGTTACCCTTCTGAGAAAAGTCAGCTGCAGCAATCAGGCATCACGTGGTTGTCCCCTTCCCCTCAAAATCTCACAGTGCTGTTTAATTTTAAGATAGATATATATTTAGTTTTGTTTGTGACATTTAGTCTTTTGGTTTTCTACTCATAAGGGCTTAAATTTTAGCTTTTACTTTAAAAAAAGAGGGCATTTTCATGTAATTGCACACTGCTGGAGTATGAGGGCTTTTTAACAAAAGACATCGAATGTTAAAATAAGTAGGTAGAAGTGATCACAATCTAAAGTGGGCATCAACTGAGAGAAAACATGTTTTCTCATGGTGCATTTAAATGTTTGGAGGTCTTCATGAAAGAAGCCTTGTCAAAAGAAATGTACTGAAGTGACTTTGTCTATGTGGGGATGTGAAAAGGAAAGATGATAAATTTAAAATTGAATTAGCTGTGAAACTAAGATGCTTTCATCACTGGTAATGGATGAGTCAAAATAAAGTACAAATATACTTAAGATCTAATAGGTTAACTTTGGCTTGACCTGTAAGTGTAACAGCGCAGAAGCAGCCTGGTCTCACTCAGATTGCCTGAGCTAATGGAAATGCCAGGCTTAATTGCCTGTGCAACCATATGATGACATGAAGCTGCTTGTATACGCTTAGCAAACAAAAGTGACACAGATGCTTCTTCTACAAAAGCAGTGCATATCATTGTACCAACTTACACAGTGAGAAGAAGGACAAGGCCACTGATCTTAGTTTCTGGAGATGTTACACCAGCCACAACACCAGTGAACTCCTCAGTATCCCCCACAGTGTGATATTTGCAAAAGCTGTATGCCATATGTTGTGGTCTATGTGGGTGCATTTAGAAATCAAGCACTCACAACCATGCAAAAATAAAGCACAAATTGGTGTTTTCTGAGAATGTGTCTCTATGAATTTAGCACTACTGACAGAACTAGGTATGCTGCTGTTTCAGGTGGGTTTTTGGGGAAGATCTGTAGCTATATATGGAGACACTAGTGAATACCAGTGTAATAATATTAATTGATAGAAATAGCCATTGCTTTTCGTGGACAGTCAGAGGAGTTGCCTTTGTGCAGACCAGTACTACCTCTGTGCCCATGGAAACAGCAGCCACTGAAGGCAAACCTGCAAAATTCTTGTGCGCATTATCAGGAGCGTAGAGGGAATGAGATCATGGTTGTAACAAACCCCTTACCTTTTTACATTCCTCCCATTCACTTTGGTAACTGCAGAACCAAGAACTCTGCGTTCAACTTAATTCTACATCTGTTCACTTCTTTCTGCCTCTGTAGCTCTGAGGCATTGGGCTCAAATGTTTCCCACCGCTCCTGCTGGGATACTACATTTCCAAATGTGCTTTAAGCAAGCTTTCTTTATAACCACAAAATCCTACATGTTGGCTGGTGGACTCTGGGAATGTAGACTTCTCCAGCATAGGAAACACCAGGTTGCTTAGGTCTGAGAGGCCGTGTCATATGCAAAAAAGATACTGAAAATGCTTCCTTTCATGGCAAACAGCATCATTGCTTGTCTTTGCTCCTTGAAAAGCAGTTCATTTAAACTACTCCACTTTGTTTTCATAAATGTGATCTATAGAAGTAATGATAAGCCAAGGAAGCTCTAAGGGTCCTGGCACCATCAGGCTCTTTAGGATTCATTGTAACAGGGGAGAACATCTGCACTCTGAAGCTTCGGGAGCTTGGAACGAAAGACTATCCTGTGTGTTTAACCGGCAATGAACTATTTTTAAATAAATGCTTCTCTTATTTGTTAACACTGAGCAATGACAATAAAAAGGAGAACGTGGTCTCATATAGCTTTAGGAGAGACTAGGCTATTTCTCTAAAATTCTTTTTTCTATGGCTTTTTTCCTCATCCCTAAGTGTGTCTTGATGACTATGACATTTCTAGCAGTCTGTGTATATTCTGAAGTCCGCAGTCCTGAATGTGAGCTGAAATTGTTTGAGATTCATAGAAGCCCATCATTCTGCTGTCTGCCTTAAGTATGTGGTGGTGGGCAACCTTTCATTGCATGGTCTACCAGGAAAAAATCACACATCCCCTCCCAGTGTCTGACAAGACACAGTGAAATCTCATTGCTTTCTGCTCTCCGTCACCCTGCCTCAACCCATCAGCTAACTGACAGATGGTACATGGTCCTGATGTATAGGCTCTCAGAGATTAAAGAACAACTCTACAACAAAATAAACCCATGGGACACAAGTAGCTTTTAAAATGACCTCAGAAGACATGTCAGTCAGTGCACAGTAGGGGACTTTCCCAGGTAGGAACTGCATTTGCGCATTGTGTGTGTTGTTTAAACTATAAAACGCCCTACTGCCAACCGTTTGCCAACCTGTTTCTTCCTGAAATGAAGAAGGGAGCTGGATCTAGGGCTCCCCGTGTTCATAAATAGAGATTATAGATCTGTGTCTACACTTATCTACCTATTTACCTGTGTATGCCACCTGACTCTTTTTAAAATGACACTAGCTAACTTTTGTGTGAAGTGGAGCAGAATTCTCTTGTGATGTTGATTATAATGCACACTGTGGACATTTCTTATTTCTGGGGGACAATGACTTAAAAAGTTGTTGAAGTAGAGAGAAACACATGGGCCTTGATATAGTTTAATGGCAAATCACATTTGTCAAAAGCACAGATAAGGGAGCTTTACTCCAAGCAATTTCTATAACAAATAATGGAACAAAATTTGACCCTGGACTCTGTGCATTCTGATCTCAGTGTGGGAGTTGTGCTTGCAGAAGAGTAGTGGGATTCAGTCCTTTAATACAAAAGGTTTTGCCATGGGCTCTCTTTCATGCCCTTCCTCCACCCAAGGGGGAGAATTTTAACCTAGGATTATTTTTTTTTCTGTGGAGATGAGCAGTTGGGGTTTTGTGATCTTTTAAAAACCTGAAGCAGAAGCCCTCAGTAGCTTAGCAGTGAATCGTGCTGTGGTGAGGCACTGAACTGGTGTGTATGCAGTTTGCTGGTGTGCAGGAAAGCAGCAAAGTGTTATGTGGGCAGCTTTCTTAACCAGTATCAAATTAAGTAACTTTTCATTTTAGGGTGGCTGGTTTGTTGTGCCACTCAAGTTTACAGATATTTTTGGGGAACAGTCTTTCACACGACAGTTGTTTCTTTGTTCCTTACATGCAAAATCATGTGTGAGACCATGGTTCTGTGTAAGATACAAACCTTAAGCAAGAGATGTTTGTCTACATCCAGTGCAGGTGAGGTGGGGAGAAAAGAGCTGAAATCTATGTATTAAGAGGTGAACTCTCAGGTGTTCACAGGATATTGCAAGAAGCTGCTTCTTGGCTTAAAACCAAATAGACACCTTGATTGCTCTGAAGTGATTTGCTTTAAAGAAGAAAATGACTACTTTTTCAACTGTCACAGGTAGTAAAGACTCCTTCATAACTTCCCATTTTAAATTTGTACTTTTTTACTATTTAATTACCTATATATGCAGAGACTGTGTAGCACAAGGCAGTTTTGAATGGTGAGAGAAAGAGGAAAAGAGCTTTTGCAGCAGTCAGAGCCACTGAAGAACTGGGCTTCTCTTTAGCTACAGCAGGAAAAGCTGGAGAAACTCTCCTGAGGAAATTAAAAATTGACCAAGCCTAGTGTTTAGGACTTGATCCTTCAGTCAAAGCAGCCAGTCTTCTGGTGTCAGATCTCTAAAGAATGACTGAAGCGCCTTCAGGAGAGCCTCACCTCCTCTGAGAGCTATGGGAGACATCTGGTTTCCCCTCAGGTCACTTAGTGGGGGAGGCCATACCTGGTCTGAGCAGTGTTTGATTGCAGCCTCTGGGCCTTTCTTGCTGAGATGCGGCTGCCCTGGACCAGGGAAGAGAGAAGGTGTTGGAACAGGGACACCCTTGTGCTGCAACCAGGTTGCAGTCTGCCTGTTCTGTGCAGGAACCAAGCCCTTAACTTTGTTCTAAGCAACACAGGCAAATTTATAAGCAACTGAAAGCACTCTGGAAAGGAAATATATGTGATTTCATCTACTGTGACATGCTGTAGAGGGTTGAATTATTAAAACACATGAGAGTTTCTCTTTTAAGCCAAATCAGGAGCTATGACTTCTCTGATCTGAGGCCTGGCAGTCAGTCAGATTTTTGCTTTCAGAGTACAGTAAGTACAAGGTACCACACCACCTACTTTCCCTCGGTTTTCTGAGATGAAGATTTGCCAGGTACCTCCTCTTTGTGGCTGTCTCTAAGTGCTGTGGTCACGCAGAATGCAGCCTAGGATGACTTTGTGTGGCTTAGCAGGAGTGGTGCCCAGTGGCTGCTCATCCTGGAAAAGTAGTTGGAAAGTGAGCTCAAGGGATTTTCATTGCAGTTCTTAGGCATGGGAAAACAGACTGAAATGTCTGCTCTTTCGCAGACTGGTGGCTACTAGTGAAGAGTAAATAATGCTGAAGATGACCAGTGAGGCTGCTGTGATTGCTACCACAGAGTAGAAGGTACCTTTATGGTACCCTTTAGGCTTTACTGTTGTGTAAAACCACAGTTGTGACTTCAGTTAAATCAAGACCAGATCTCCTCCCCTAGAAAAAGGCTTGAGGAAGCTGCTCAGTGATGATGCTGTATTTCTTAGGGTTTTTGTCGGGTTCCTCTTACTAAGCAAGTGCTCTCTTGCTAAGAGGGTGGGTACTGGGTTCCAATGGAGCCATGAGGAAATGAATGAAAACCAGAGGAGGGCCAGGACCACTGGCATGAAAGGCTTGTGCTCCTGGCAGGCTCAGACATCTTCTTCTCTTATGTAAACACCCTACTCCCCCCCAGTACCCCTCATCCCTGTTTTCTGGCAGTAAAAGTCCATAAAATTGTGCCGGTAAACATGGCATCTGCAAGTATTGACTTGGTGCCCATGCGTGACCATGAGAGATTTCATGTGTGGCCACCATGTGAAAACATATCATTTCAAAGAACTGCAAGTATAATACTTTCACTGTAACTGAAGGTTTGACAGTTTACTGGAGAGCCTCACACGCAGCTGCTGTACACTTGTTTGAGAAATACTGCCCTAGGCACTTCTCATCTGGCTCTTAATTTCCTCCTTGGGAGACAAGGTGTGCGTGTGTGTGAGACGCAATGTCAGGATGGCCTGTTTAAAACTTCAGCATAATCACGAGCTGGGTGAAGCTTTCAGCAGGTTAATGTAGAGTGCCTGTAGGGAAGGAGTGTGAAGCACACACAAGGGCATGGGTACCCTTGGTGGACAGAGCAGCCTCCAAGACTTGAGGGTCCAGCAGAGCTTCTAGAGGCAGGAGGAGCCTGCTCAGCCATTGGTGCTGCAGTGAGAAACCTGTCAAGAGTGGATCTAGGAAGCTGATGCAGGTCATGACTCTGTGCATAACTTATGCCACGTATGGAAATGCCCTTCCCTCAAAAATTAGGTGTGTGCTCTCATGCAGTGTGGGGTACCAGCAGGGCTTCTGTCTTCCTGTTTTATTTCTGGGACATAGAAAAGTAAGTAGAAAAAGGGAGTTTAAAAAACCTTTTATTTTGTATTGAGGATTTTGGAACAAAATGGAAGCTCTTCCTGTCACATTTTTATGTTCCCAGAAGTGGTGATTAGCAACCAAGATAAGTAGCTAAGGCTTTTCTGCAGAGACAGTATTCTTGGGTGCAAAACACAGTGATTCCCATGGCTGGGCTGCCTGTTCAGTCCCTGCTGCCCAGTGCTGGAGCTGAGACACCCTTTTCATTGCATCCTTCCTAGAAAAAGAGAAATAGGAAGCTGGATGGCTTTATTCCATAACCTCTATATAAGAAATAACTTCTTCCTTCTGGCATTAAGGTATTTGCCTTTATTCAGCATAAAGCACTTCAGTGGGTTGCTGAATTACTATTAGTTCCCAATGGAGAGTACAAGAAGTATGTTCTTTGTGAAGCAAAGTTGTAACACGCTGTAAGCTCCAAAGCACTGATGCAGTATTTATGTTGTTCCACGTTCTGCTGGCAGATTTAAGCATAATATTGTAGACTGGCAGGAGGCTGTTACGATGTAAACTCCATGATTATGTCAGTGTTTAATTTTAAGTTCTGTTGCACACAGGAATGTATCCAGTTACAGTTTTGTGTACGATTCTTCATCTAGGAAGCAGAGCAATCAGTGGTAGTGACCTAGACTGAAAGACAGAATTTTCTTCTCACTCAGACTAAACCATGCATGGTTTGGGCTCTATAATCTCAGTCATCTATCCAAAAGATGTATTTTTTGATGCAATGGCATATCTCTTACTGGTGCTGTGTTATCTGTAAGTCCCACACTTGAAGTCCCATTATCTCATTTAATTTGGAATTACTGTTAGGAGGATGCAAATGTAAAAGACCTTTCCTCACAATGCCCTCAGTTTTATGCAAGGCTCATTTTTGACTTGCATTACGCTGACAGAACAGATTAGCTGCTTCCTCCCAGTTCCCTTGTCTTCCCCTTGAGAAAGGTCCATCTGAGCTAACATGCACTGTCTGTGTCAGTCCTCTCTCCTAATTTAATTGTTTATTTTTGCACTTAGTGCAGGGAGAGCTCCACTTGGCTCCCTCAGCCCACAGTCTTAAGAGAATGCTGTAAGCTTTTTGGGTGATCAACACCGATGAAACCATTAACTTTTATGAAGGACTCGACTCCCTCTTAAGCAAGAAAACACCTTTGGTTTTAAAAGTCGCATACACACCATGCTTAACAATTAGGAGAAGTTTCATGGGTAGTTTTATTTTCAAAACTGAGTTTTTTGGAAACCGTGAGGCTTGTGAGCCTTACGGTGCTACAGAAAATCTCAGTGTGAGCAGTTGCCTGTTCCTGTTGATGGTAGCTGTCAGGCTGATGGCTGTTTTGCATGCCTGAAAGTTATTTGTCTGGTTTCTAAAAATAGGTTGTCCCAAATGGTTGGCCTCATTCTACAAACTGATGAAATCCTGTAGAAGATACTTTTTCTTGGTTCCATCAGTACAGACTGCATGGAAGAGAAGCTGTACACCTTTTTCCATTGCATGTGATACTCATATAGGTACTGTAACCACTGCTTCAGTCAGAAAGTGATCTTTGGTTTTTGATTTTAATGACAAATAAAAATTTTTATTTCAATCTTTTATACTAAGAACATAATTGAAAACTAATTTGTATTTGTGATAATGTAAGCCCACTGCATAAAAGGCATTGTATCATTTTAGTTCACTATAAGCACAGATTTTTTCCTGGGAGTTAAATATTGAGACTGAAATTTATGTCGTCTAACTGAGGAACTGCAGCTTCTCTGTGAGACCAAGGAGGAGAATTCTACCTAATCATGTCTCAAGTGGGGTACAGCACCTTTGCAAGCATCTCTCTCCACTGATTGCAGCAGCAACCCTCCTAATCTAAGTAATTTGGTCCTAAAGTTGAGGAAGAATGTAGGCCTGAGGAAGGCTCCATTTTTTGTTGACGAATAGAGATAAAATGCTTAGAGCTAAGCCAAATATTTTTCATTGTTACTTGTTGCTGTGGCTGTCTGTGAATGTCTCTCTTCCTTTCTATTAATGAACACAGATGTGTAACTGCCTGCACCCATCTGGCTTTGTTCAGTAAATGTATAGGCACAAATGTTTAAATCAAATATTGATAAATACAGCTTTTAATATGTAAATTTGTCTTGTGAACAAAACTATATCTGTTGTGTTTTTTTTTTCATGGAGAGGCGTTTCTGCCATTGTGATACTTTTCTTTGATTGCCGTTGTATTCTGCCTACAGAGGCACATACATCGATGCTTGAGAGTTACAGGGGTAGGAACAGTTTCTGAAACAGATTTGAGGAGAGGAATAAAAAAGGTAGAAAGAATTCTTTGGACATAATAATTATTATGTTTCGATTGCAACATCTTCCTCATCCAAATGCCTTTTCAGCAATCAGAGACATGATGTGCGACACGCATTAGAGGAGTCTTAAATGGTCCCAAATAACATCTGCAGGAGTGCCAGAAACAGCAGTGTTAAAATGTGGACCTATGTGTGTACATGCAGAAAAAAGTGAGTAATAGTAACCCTTAGCTTTCAAAATTTGTAACACTCTGAAAGTACGGAACTAAGGCCCCGCTAATATGTTTGACAGCTGCTCAGTGGGGAGATAAAAGGCCATAAAGTGAGTCGCAGTAGGGGAGAGCCTAGTCAAAGGTTGTGAACAGTCATTTCTCAGGGTAATTTGTGATCAATTACCACAATCGCTGTTAATTCTAAGATCTGAAGGACTTGTGATTTCAAGGGATTTTTTTTTCTTTTTTTCACCCTTTTTTTTGACAAGAAGTTGTTAACCAGAAAAAGTTTATGGGAAAAGCAGGAAGGAGTCAGCACTGATATTCTCACAGAAGAAACTTGCAACTAAGTAAGGCTTTAAAGGAGACAATACTGTGGAATGGGTGTTCAGGGAGCACATGGTGAACTCACTGTGTGGCTATGCATGCCTTTCTCCCCTTCTTTTTTTTATTTTGGTCATTTCAGAAAATCAGGTATAAAATGATGTTACAGTAGAGAAGTGTGCTAGTTTAAGCATATAATTTTTTTCACAAGTTCATAAATATATTTTTTATTGCCTTTTTTGATTTTCTTTGGTTTGGAAAAATTTGTCCTGATTTGAACTGGTCAGAATGGAAAGAACTCTTTATCTTGAAGTATGGGATATTTGCCTCCCCACTTTACCCTCTTTCCTTGCCCTGGAAGCTGGACATAGTGAATTATCAGGTCTGCAACTTGCCTCCAGATTATATGATGCCTTTTGCTACATAGGAAGGACTTGTCCATCTAGTCTTCTTTGCCAGACAATTGAAATTGCAGCTTTTGTGATACATCAAGTTGAAGATTTCAGGCACAAGAGGAGAAGAAGAAGTGAGACATTTTTATTTCAGAACATATATTACAGTCTCAGCATAATTTATCTGGGAGCAAAAGGAGTAGAAGTAGCTCCTGTGTGCTCCAGCATCTCCCACCTGTTTTCTTGTATAAGTAATGTCACGTGTGAAGCTGCCCTCTAAAATGGAAGAGGTGCATCCCCAGGAGCCATGACTGATGGGTTTCTGTCAGAGCTCTCAGGACCTGCCCTACCATAGTAGATATATGGCATTTATTATGCTGCTAAGCAGAGTTTGAAGAGGAATTAAGGTAGAGATGTAAAACTGTTGGGCATGTATCATTAGTCAGTGTCATAAAATGCAAACTTAAGCTATTCAGTCTGTTAAAATAGTTCAGTTTCCTTGTCTGACCTCAGAACTTTCTGTGGAGAATACTTGCATGTCACTTATGGCTTTTTTAAGTAAAAAATCCAGAAATGTCAGAAATTCCATTAGTTTTTCCAGAGACACATATGCAGAAATAGATGGCATTATTTCAGTGGTTTATAGAAAGATCACTGGATTAAACTACCTTTTTGTCTAGATAGACTCCTGAAGTTGCATTATGGTACAAAAGTAAAATTGGAAATTTATTAAATAATCAACATTTTATTTAATGCTGTAAATTGTACTTCAGAACAATTTAGATGACATTGCCATTATGTGTGCAAATGCAAGGAGCAATGTCAATAAGTTAGAAGCTCTGTGGGTTGTATTTTATGCTTTGTACTGCGGTAAAAGAATGTATCAAAGAAACATTTCACATATACACATATGTTGTAAAAAGTAACACTATAAAACACCAGGGTTTGAAATGCTTGCAGTAAGTGCTCTGTGGGATTATTCTGCCTTCAGAAAAGGTTGTCAGCACAAAGAGACTAATTCCACTCTTAAATTAACCAGCTCAGAGCAGCTTGTTTTGGTACCGAGTGGTAGGGCTTGTGAATCACTCCTGGAGCATTTGCCCAGTGGATGGTGGAAGAACACGGTTCATAAAGTTCACAATGGGTCTGAAAAGCAGAAATGTGTGTTGGAATCCTATTGCGCTCATTGGCTAAACTCAGCTGTGGGGAGCCTGCGCTTCATCAGCTCTGCCTTTGTCTAGAAAAAGGAAAAAAAAAAGAAAAAGCACACAGAAAAAAACCCCCAAGAAACCATGCAGGGGGAAGTACCTCTCATCCTGAACCCTCTTTTGTTCTATTTTCTCACAGATTTTAATTTTGTCTTGGGCAGAGTCTTAAGCTTTGAATTTTACATAAATGTTTTCTAGAGAGCAGTGCCCAGACAGAACAGGATGGGGAATGTGTTTCAGCTCTCAGGTTCAATGTATTCCAGATGCCAGAGCTCGCACCCATTATTCTGCAGGCTCGCAATACCTCCAGGTGGGAATGGATCTCCTGCCTTCCTCCTCCTTCCCACCCTGTGCATATTATGGCTTGGTTAAAGTATTCCTTAGTTCTTCAGATCCTTCTCTGAGAAAGAACAGCTCTTATGAAGACCTAGTGTTCCCACTGGCAATTCCCAAAGTGCTCCATAGTTAATAACCAGAAATGTGAATCTTTTCCCATAATACTTTGGAGTTTTTCTTAATTCCCGTAAAAGTTAGGTTATTCTTGCATGTAGGGAATCAGAGAATAGTATTTGATCAATGTTATTTTGTTTCAATAAAACCCCAAGAAGATAAGGGACTGTCCTGGAAAGCTGTTGGAATTCTACACTTTGTCCTGGGAAATAAACACCTACATTTACTTTGCGGTTTTAACACCACTTTTAGCAACTTTTGCGCACACAATTGCATCTTAAGCAATCTCATGTATATTAACTAGGTGTTCATGAGCTGTGATAGATTACTTTTAACTACTCCACCAAACCTTCTTTGATAGGCTGCTGATACAGAAGAATTGAGCTGAACATGTGGGCACAGGAAGCCCAGTGCTTGGCTTGAGGAGTTTGAGATTTCCGACTCTGTGTCTCTGTTGGTGCTTTCCATCTCTATCTGGCTGGCCTATTGCCATTTCATGCCAGTCTCCATGGTAACTTCTTTCAGGATAAAGTAACAGAAATGTGAGTGAGCTCACTGCCCACAGGAAAGCTGCCATGGTCCTGATGCCAGAGCTCTGGCAAGACACGGCCCCAGCACATGCATTCAATCAGGGTTAGGCAGGTTACAACAGCTGCTTCCAGTTAAAGGTGAAATCTCTCCTACTAGCCTTGCCAGGCAATGCCTCCTCAGCCCTTCTCTCTCATGTTTGGAAACATCCCTGCGTAATTCTTCTGTGGATTACTTTTCCCCTCCTGTTTGCAGGTTTGCATGATTCATTTTACATTTTAAATGGCTTTGTCAATAAAAGCTTCAGTTTTCAAATGAAACATTAGCTGGTAACTGGGGAAATGTTACAGGAAAATGTTTACTAACGGTTGTTAGTAAATTAATGAGTTTTCTATGCCACAGTGTACATAGGAAATGGCAATATAAAAAATGATTTAGAGGGCCAGGCAGTTTATTAGGAATAAAGCACCTGAGTTCTATCCTTCCCTTGGCTGTTCGAGTTGTTGTGCGTCCTTGAGCAAAGTCACTGTCAAATCCTATGCTTCTCCTTCCCTAAACATGAAAAAAGAAAAGGTTATCCACATTCTTAAATTATTTTGAAGATTTCAGGTGAACCGCTCTCTGAGTGGGAGCCACGGTGACACTACTTGGGGTCCTCTGAAAAGGATGATAATTTTTTTGGTGCTATATTAGGAAGTGACCTGTGACTGAGTCCCCACGTACTCTAGAAGTAGATGCTCTAGATGTTTACAATACTTTTTTTTTTTTTTTACAAACTCTTGTAGACTTCTTGCAAGTGTATTGCTTGCATTACCCTTTCTTCACAAACAGTGTCAGCTGGAATCACAACTCTGTTGTTCCAAGCCCCCTACCCAAATCTCAAGAGAGACTTCCATGAACCACTCGGTTTAATTAGATAAGACAGAGGCATGTTGGAAATGTTATTATCCCATTCTAGAATGGTCTGTATGTTACACGTGAAATGTGATAGACCTGGAAGGTGAGTTTTAGGGTCCTGAGACCTTTCAACTGAAAGACCTTTTCAACAGTCTTTTGGGGCTGTGGGATTTGGGGGACTTCCAGGGACAGCAAAGGTTGTTATCTCATTTAGTTTTGTGTTAAATCTGTACTTTTAAAATACCTGTTTGCAGTTGGAGCTGAAATTCTCATACAGCTACCCCTACCTCCTCCACCAACATGAACTGAAATTGAACACAATTCCTCCAGCAGAGATTATATAATTAGGTAGCGGGTTTGAAATTGTCTATCTTGAGAACTTTTAGTTGTGGTATATGTAAACAATTCACAAGTTCACGGATCTAGGCACCTTTTTCCTATTTTCTTGAAGTGTCATATAGAAAAGAAGGCAGAGCTTGAAGTTTGCATGTCTTTGCCAGGTATCATAACCCTTGCTCAGTCTGGGTGTAGAGTCTTGGCGAGAGCTGCATCTGGCATCGGATGAGAGGGCATGTAACAGGTTATCATAATTCCGCTCCTCATCCCCAGTACCTTTCATAGCAGCCATTAGTGAGATGAGGAAAAGAGGCAGTGAATTGGTCCTTCACGGTCCCTCTTGTATTCCTTCTTTCCCACAAGGTAGGAGGCAAAGCCTTTGAAGTGACCCTGACAAATGGGAGCATGCACAAACTCTTGCAGGGAACTTAAGCTGCCTTTTCTGCCAGTTACTGTCCTCTTTTTCCATAGGATGCCTTCTGCTAAATCTCATTAGAATGGGTAAGTATTTCCAATAGGGATGGTGTAATAAATCTAGTGGTTTAGCAGATGATAGCCTTATGCACTCTTCAGTCTTGTGCTGAGTGGTGGGCATTTATTTGAGATGTTGTTTAGGTATATGGTATTATTTCATCTCAGTGAAATAATACACGTTAATTGTTGACAAGATTTTTGTGGAAGCAGTGAAGAGATACGTTCTGCTATGTGGAAAAATTTAATGTATAAATAGAAAACAGAGAAAGTAGAGGCTTTCATTTTGGCACTCATACAAACAGGTGAAAACAGATTTTGAACACAAATATATACAAAAATAAGGTGTTCTGGATAAATATTTTAGCTTCCTGTCGGAGTGTATGACGTTGATCATTTGGTCACCATCCCGAGTTTGGAAGTTGAAGGTGTGTGTTCTATCAGCTCAACAACATTGCATGCTCCTCTTACATTGGTATCAAGAGGCAATTGCTGGTCAGAGATCTTTAAAATTCACACGTGCAGACAAAAGTATAGCATTTTTTGAATTGACTTCTTCATGGTAACTCTGGCCAGATTATCTGTTTGGGGTGAACTATGCAGAAGGAAGTTGTGGCAGTGGGAATCTCCATGTTGCCATTAGGCAAGTCAGGTTCATTTGACAGCAAAAAGCTGGACTCACTCCCAAAGCTCCTGCTCACACAGAAGGGAGTTTCCTGCTTTCACTCTGGTACCCTGCTGTGATAGCTTAATTTTTCTTCTAAGAGAGCCCTTTCCCTTGAGCTGTACCATGGAAATGCAGTATGGCTCTATTCTGGCAGGTCTCTACAGTGCCCAAGTAGATGAATAAAATCTCTGGGCTTGGCCTTTCATGGCTTAGTTCTCGCTGTAGCGTATCCGGACCACCAGACCGCTGAGTCTTGATCTGTTAGTTACTAACAGAAAGTCCTAATGACATTGTTGTAAACACAGCTGTCTTCTTACCCCTGGGTGGGAGTCCTTTCTTGCAGATTTCTGAAACAGGGTGATTATTTGTTAATTTAAAAATATAAACAAAAGGGATACTGCTATCAACAAGGGTGATAAGAAAATAAATAAAAAAAGCCTGCAAAAACTAAACCCCATGCTATTGTCCTTCATGTTAAGGACAATTGGTCTCTTACAAACACAGAGCAGGGAGTTTATTGTTCCTTTGCTTGTTTCATACAGAAATAAATCGACATTTTTTACATCTGTGCTGAAAGTACTAAAGCCCTCTATTTCTCACGATATTTACATTTGATCAAGTGTTCATGTTAGGTGGACAAATTTATTGATGAGCTGAGTGTTTGAGGCAGTATTATGGTTCCTATCCAAGCTTTTTGTATTTCCTCGCTTGTGCATCCTCCTTTTGCTATTGAGGAGTGTTCCGGCGCCCTCATGTTCTGCTTCTCCAAGTATCCTCCTTGGAGGTACACTCTTGTTTTGCCTTGCCCATAATTAATTGTACACAGTACTGTTTGCGAAATAAAAGGACTCTGAGTTAACCTTAGCAGTTATTTACTGTCACCTAGTTGCTTTATTTTGTTATCTATTTTGCCAAGTAATGTCTGTGGGTGTGATCAAGTGGAAAAACCTACTGGTCATCTTTTTATGGTTGGAGTGGAATCCCTGTGCACAATGGTTACTTGTCCTTGTTCTGCAGCTTATAAATATATTACTGGACACAAGAGAAAAGCAGATACAGCCTGTCATCCCTGAGATGTCATCCCCAAGAGAATCACAGAATCATTTCGGTTGGAAAATTACTTCCAAGATCATCAGGTCCAACCCTTGCCCAATCACCACCTTGTCAACTAGATCATGTCACTAAATGCCATGTCCAGTCGTTTCTTGAACACCTCCAGGGATAGTGACTCTACCACCTTGCTGGGCAGCCTGTTCCAATGTTTGATAACCCTTTTCACGATGAAATTCCTCCTGATGCCCAACCTGAACTTGGTGCAGATTGAAGCTCTGTCCTCTTGTCCTTGTCACTAGTTGCCTGGTTGAAGAGGCTGACCCCCACCTTGTTACAAACTCCTTTCAGGAGCTAGTTGGTGACTGTGCTGAAACTTTCTGTTAAACATTTCTAATCCAGCTTCCATTTCTGTTTTCCTGCTGCTGATGCTTCTGTTACTATGGGAGATGTTGCTACTTTCTTTATACTTCAGGGCCTGCCTTACTGTCTTGGGACTACTCTAAGATACTCAGCAGCCCCCTGCAGGCAATTAAGTAAATAAAAGGAAGAAAACAGATTCCCTTCTTTCATGACATAGAACTCTTTGATTAAAATAGCAGCATGTAATACCATTCTCCTCCACAATCTCCAAAGTGATCGAGGGATCTGGTGAGAATTGGTGTAGAGCAGGACCTCCATTAACTTCTCACTGAAATTAAGAGATGAGGAGATTCAACAAAGGTCTTCAGAGACCTAAGAGGCAAGTGGTAATACCAGTGCATCCTATATGTAAGTGGCCAAAGGTTGCCTGGTTCATGTGTTTCTCTTCACCCTAAAGAATAAGGCACAAATGACAGAATATGGGATTTTGGAAATTAGATGTAGTAGAGATTTCATACCTAATTCAGTACAACACCTTGACAATGAGGAATATTTGCCAGCAAAACCAGTTTGCAGGGGATGATATGTTTTGCCCAGACTGTAGTTGCTCAGTTTGCCAACATTGTTTAATGCTTCTGCACAATGTCGATTTTGATTTTAACTCAGATGCCTTTTGTTGAGAAGAGTCTGCAATGGCACTATTTACAGCCAAAAGAACTTCAATAGTTTTATAAGATTTCACAATGGCATTTGACAAATGTGACACTAGAATTAAAATATTTTATGTCTGCCGAGTTCCAGTCAGCCCATCTGGGTTACGGGGGGAAGATCTGTAGAATGTAAGAGCAATTGTTGTTTTCTTCCTCAGTGATACAGTTGTCACTTACTTTCCTTCACAATTTTAGGGTGATTTTCTTCCCCTTTTCTGACTATTCTCTCCTTTGTTTTATAAAGAAATTACTTTAGCCTTGAAAGTGTGTTTCATAAATATAATCTAATTAATTGTCATTTGCTTTGCTTTGTTCCTTTGACATATCCTCATGATTTTATAACCTGAGAAATCTTTGATGCATGCTCAAAACTCATTCACTCCACTTGACTTAAATCTAAGTCGATGTTTTAAAGGCTTTGCTGCAGCAAGATCTCAGTCACCAATGGTTTGAGAGATTCATTAGTAAAGTTCTTTAAATACCATAAATTGCATGTCAGAAAGCCTATCCATAATCTGCTGTTTGGTTAGGAGAAGGTTTTTCTTTCAGTTTGAGGGGATTTTTTAATTTTCTCCTCTTTACTCTTTGAAAATGCTTGGTATTTCTAAATAGAGCACAGTCCTAAAAGTTCCACTGTCCTTGAAAGGAATTTTCTGAATAGACACCCTCTTTATTGCTGGTTAGGTGACACTTCAAAGCTCTGTTTTTTGAAATTGCTGGTTAGAAGTTACACAAGAATTTTTGTTTTAAGTTAATAGGAATCAGAACCAAATTTGGTTTTTGTCAGATTTTAAAACTGAAAAACCCCACACCAGCAAGACCACAAGCACTTGTTTCATGCCAGCCTGTTTTATGATGGTGTTTCATCTCTTTGGAGTGGGGATGTGATCTGTCACCCTATAAGAAGCTACACAGTAAAATCCAAGAAACCAGAATTTCCTCTCTTCAATGCCCTGCTCTTACTTCCATCCCTGCTCCCAGCACTAACTTTAATAGGAGTTTTAATGTACCAAAAGATTCATGATTTGACTCACTGATGTTTAGTAATATTGTTTGAAAGAAAAGTATTGAATTCTCTCCCAGTTAGCCTTGTCCTGTACTTTTTATGATAAAGCATAAACTTTTGTGAACCACTATGTAAAATTCCTGTTGTGGTAGTTTTACTCATCTTAAGCAGATTTACCTTACTCTGAAAAAAGCCATGCACTTGAATGGCTTTGTGGTCAACAGCATTAGAAAAACAGGTTGTCTTGGAAAAATACATTTGCCAGTGTTATGCATTGGAATGTGGTTTTTCCATCCTACCACTCTTATTCCAGTACTGATGAAAATTACAGCATTTAGTCTGCTTTGTCTAAGCCCAGCTAGCATTTTACTGTTAGTTTGTCACTGGATCAGGATGAAAACTTCTGCTCTCCTTTTTTTTTTTTTTCCAAGGAAAAATACAAATAGAATCTATTTACATTTTGCTGTAACAAGAAGCAAGGATGCTCTCCCTTTAAAAGTAATATTTGGATATTGCTATGTAGTCTACCATAATTTCCTCAAAACTGAACATATTTTGGAGTTTAGATATAGGTTTCATTTCATCTCCTTGTATTGCCTGGAGAAATCACCATTGCTGTGAGTGGGATAGAGAAACAACTGTAGCCAGAAACTGAATCGGTCTTTATTTGGAGGGGAGGGTGTTAGGAAATGCTAGATTTCCCAGGTTTGCATAATATAAGCAAGACAAAGCATGTGAAAGTAAAAGAACTGTAAGAATGTTAATATGACTCCAATTGCTGAAACATATGGAGCCAATCATTGGCACTGCCTCAACACAACTGGGAATGGAAATTAGCATTTTTCTCTGAAAAATAAGGGATATTTCTCTTCCTACAGTTTGTCTAATTTTTGTGGCATTTTTCTTGTGTAAAAGCAGGGATATTTTGCCTTCAATATTAATTTCTGGTCTTGTTTTTACTATATTAAAATAGAAGAATTATGTGCAAAGAAAGAAAAATATCAAGAGGACTTCTTATGCTGTTGAGCATGTTCTGTAACATTCACACATTCTTGGTGATCCTACCATAGCACACACTGAGGAAGGAACTCCTAATAGTTTTTTCATAAAACATGCTGATATTTTGGAGGTGGTACACTGATAAACTGCAATTTTAAATTATATTTGGGTTATGATGCGTCTTCTTTGATCTTTAAAACAGATCTGTGTTTCAGATCATTGAGGTGATGAGTCACTTTTAAAAGTAAGACTTTTAAAAAATAAAATCTAAAAGCTTTTGAAATCTTAGATTTTGATATTAAGAACCCTTTAATATTAATAAAAACTATAAGGTAACTTCAAAAATAACTGTGCTCCAAAGAAATGGTTGCTGGATTTGTGCTCTCAGGTGAACTTTCCTCGTTTTATCTCCTTCATTCTCTCTTTTCTGACTTTAGAATTTTTCCAAGTGTAGACAGGAGGACTTTATAACCCTGTGCCATATGTAATTTTTAAAGGAGACTTTTTGCTGATTTTTTTTCTGTTTATAAAGAATATTTTCTAAAACTCTACTTTGTTTTTATTGCTGCTGTTATTATTATTGTTTTATTTATTGTTATTATTCCTTAATGGATCAAAAAATATATATTCAAATTTATGCCTAGAGACTTAACGATATATAGAGCTGAAATATCACCATGTGTAAGAACCAACAGTTTAAAGACTTTTTTTTTGGTACATATCATTAGTATTTCTCAAAACCTCTGCCTTCAATTGGCAAGCTCCCTCTGTTTTTAATAAAGCAGGTCATCCCTGTTCTGGCTGACAACAGCACTGGAAATAGTACTTCAACTACTTTGTGTAAAATGATAAAAGAGAATTCATATATGGTATCTTTTCTTTCTTTTGTTGTGTTTGTTTTGCCACTGTGTCATAGGGGAAAAGTGAGGCAAGGGAAGAGGATGACTTTCATTTTCTGAGTCCTTTAGATTACATTTCTGTTTAAAATCTCTTTAAATATAGGCTGCACGTTCCTTCTCATTATTCAAAATTATCGACTCAAGATGCAATGCCTTTTGGGAAGCAGCAGACATAATTGAGTGCTCACCTTATATGTAGCTACTGTACACACAGCAAGTCAGTGGGCGGCTTCTTTTATGAACTCTGCAGTATCTTCATTGGTTTGACTGGAACATTTCCAGGTTTGAAAAGGCTCAGGAGAAAATTGCCACTGGGCTCAGTTACATGGAGTGTAAGAACTGGTTGGATGTTCTTTTGTTTTTTTTTTCCCTAGGTGGAAAGAGCCAGTTTTGTCAAAACCGAAGTTTTTATAGGAACATAATCCTTTTTGATGAAATTTTGCTGGGAAAGAACTAGGTAGACTTTCTCATGAAAATACAGTGCTATTGCATATATAAACTTGAGTACATATTGAATATGAAAAAGCACTAGTCTAGAGCAGTCCTGCTGTGCTGCTTACTTCCCCACTTCCTGGCAATAAATGGCTTAATAGTTCTGAGATGAAGATTGCATCCAGGCTGTTAGCCTTCACAGTAACCACTGGATCCATTTTCTGTGATGTATTTTGAAGCTATTCATACTTCTGGCTACCAAAGCATCTGGTGGCTGTAAGCTGCACAGCTTAGCTGGCTTTTCCTGAAAAAGCTCTTTCTTCTGTTGACTTTATATCTGACAAGTAACTTCTTTGGACAACCCATCCTTGTATTCCTTGCCGCTTCTCCACATCACTCATGTTTTCTTTAAGACCTTTATTACCCTGTTCTCCAGGTGTTGTCTCTTTCCAAAAGTGGAAGCTGTTTCACAACTCTGATAGCTTTTTTTTTTACCTCCTCCTGTAGCTTCTCAAGTTCGTGTATGTGGTTATTGTGAGATGAGGTACACAGACAGCCAGGCAATATTTCAGATGCAGTTTCAGCACAGCATAACATTTCTGTTTTTTGAATATTCACTCTTAAATGATTTGTGAAATTCTGTCACTCTGGAGGCCATCTCTCTTTCTAGCCCAGGGATCAGCCCCTCCACCCTGGGGCCCCTGTGGCACTGAGCTTGGAAAGGATGACCGCGAGGCATCACTATTTTCCAGTGACAGAATTCCGGTTTGGCATGGAATAGCCACCCACTTTCCTGTAGTGGAGCTCATTAAAAACCGTAGATTTGAACTCTCATGCTCCTCACTTTTTATGTATCTCTTTCTCTGATAACTGTGAGCCGTTCTGAAGACTGAAGTGTTGCTGATATCAATTTCTTTATTTCTTCCTCAAAACCAGACTTTTCAACAGCACCTAGTTTTGAATGACATATAAGAAGGGAAACAATTCCACGTAAAATGTCAGATTTTGTATAGAAAAATAGGGTTTGTTTGAGGGTTTGTGGTTCTTTCTTTCATTTGGTTTTTAAACATGGATGATCCTGACTACTGTGGTATGAGGAGTACAACTGTGTCCTGCCTCCACTTCTACACTCTTCCTCTTACTAACAAAGTGTCTGATTTTCCGGTGGGAAAATAACAGCTCCACTTATCCAAACTGTTGTATCAGTCAGAGTGAAAACTAGAGTCAAATTTGTTGGGTTCTTCATCATGTCTCTGCATTTTACAGCATGTTATCATATATTAAAGCAATGATTTTTTTTACCTGAAGCATCCTGTCTTTGCTCTAGAAGGTTTAGATTTGACTAATTATGATTTCAGACTATTTTTCTGCCTTTAATGAAAGTTTTTCCTTTAATCTGGTTCTATAGTTGCATTTGGTCTCTTGGCAAAGTATGACACTGAAGAAGTGTTTTAATTTTATAAAATGTATACTAAAAGTGAAACATTTATTTGCCCAAAAGATTTTCAGTAAGTATAGGCAATTTTATTGAAGGAAACTCCAGAAATTAATTTGAAAATACAACCCTTTAATATTCCACAAATAATAGCATGGCAATAAACTAGAGGTAAAAAAAAAAAATGAAAAAACCTAACCTCTAAATTACTGTTTAAATTCAAATTCTCAGCTTGAGTAAATCAAAACTACTGTACTGACGTGATATGATCTATTTTCTTAAAACTATTCTATCTAAGTCAGTGGAAATATGCTATTTGCACAAGATGGCTACTGGGATATTACAAAGATTGTCCTAAGAAAAACAGCTGCCTTTTTGATTCAACAATGTGGCTTAAATACTTCAAAACTAAAATTAGGCAAATGATGTTTGTTATAGTTGCCCAGTTTATTCCTGTGTGCTGTGAAGAATGACATATAGGAGAATGACTGGCAAAATATGGATCTAGACTTCTAAATTCTGGTATTTTGGATCTAGAACTCTGTGTTGAAAGGATGTGTAGATTTCTTTCTGTTGAAAGCACATTGAAGCTATTTCCTGCAAAAGGAGGAGAAAGATGATGGAACTCTCTGAGGCTCTCTTGCAAGTGGCATCTGACCTTAATGTGGGAACTTCAGTGGATTGGTTGTTGGTTCAAATGAAGAGGAGCTTTCCAGTCTGCTGTAAATAAACAACAAAGCTTCAAAGGACACAAGTTACAGCAATACAAACTACATGCCCTCTACCTCTTGTATTGATTAAATCATTCTCTAAAGCTGTGGACGTTTGACACCTTAATCAGCTTTCCCAAGTAGAACATCAATTTTTTTTTGGTCATAACAACTTGACTTCTAGCATAGATACATTAAAAATATAGAAAGATGCCTCAGCAAAAATACTAGGAAGGCTTTACAATTTACTTCAGGGGCAAAGGTCACTAACTCCTTTGATATTTTCTTTTCCTCTCTCTGCATGGTTCATTAAATTCCCTGAAAGGACAGTGTGTGTTGTGCACATAGATAGACTAGCAATAACAAGGTCCCATCACTTAGGTCTAGTAACTAGTTTAAAAAAACCCCAAACAACAAACTCCAAACTCCTCTACTATTGAATGGGGCTATTTTCACACAAGGAGTGTCCAAGTGCTTTTAAGTCTTTGTAAGTCAAACCTGTAAGAAGATATTGCACTAGTGAGTTGCAAGGACCTTTTTAAGATAATGAGTGTATTTATTATCGATTAATTTAATAATAATTGGTATGTAATGTAGGTCACATTGTTAGGTATTCATATATCTAGTTTTTAGTCTCATCGTGTTCATGGTACAAAGTGAACTGCAAGCCAGGAATTTTTCTGCTCTTAAGGGACAGTTGCTTCATCTGGCAAGAAGTGTTGAGGAGTAACCTTTTGAATTCAGCATCTGTGACCCAAAGATTTTACCAAGATTACTAATTACTACATGCTTTTTGTGACAGAAATTATGAATTCACACATTATCTGTGTCTACATCTTTATTCATAACCTAATGCAATAATATCATATTGCAAAATATTACAATAATTTCTGATTTATACTTTGCTACATCATTTTTTCCCTCTCTTCTGCAGAATTTTTCATGTTTTTTACTCTAAGGATTCTCATGATGACATTATTTTTACTGTTATTAAAAGTATTGAAAAGATAAATTTTATTACAAATAATAAAGAAGGAATTTTTTTCTTTGTCAACATGTTCCTGCAAAAGTCCATTTTCATAAAGAAGGCTGGTTTGTAAATAATTTTTTTTCATGAGAATTTGTCACATGAGCTATTACTGGTGTAGTTAATGGTGCACATTAGCTATTAAAATAATTATAATTTTTAAATTCATATTGCGTTTGTCTAAAACAAGCCTTTTCCATCTCTCCTTTCCTTGCTTTTTAGGCCTTGAAGGAAGTAGGACTAACCCAGGAACTTTAGCAAAGTCATTAAATCTGAATTTAGGATGGATCAAAGCCAGTGCAGCCTGTGTTTATTCCTTCCTTTTAGGATTAGAGATGCTCCTTGCACTGCTAGAGTTCATAGGAAAGGGGATCTGATAAAGATGGGAAAGATGGAACAACTGAACAATTTTTGCTGCAGTAACATAATCCCTAATAAAATTCTTAATGACATCATAGGTTTTTTAAAAATCGTTTTCTCACTACCTGATGAGATCCTTACATAATATTATCACACAGTGCTCCAGCCACTTGCTGTTTAGAAATCACAGGATAAGTCACTGCAAGCATCAGGAAAAGACACTGAGTCTTGTTCTTCTCTCTAGCCTTATGTGGTGATCTCTGAAATATCATCTTGGAATTTGTCTGGGTGTGAATAAATTAAAATGGACTAGTAATGCTGGTAATGCAAGTTCATTTTAGTTCAACTTTCTGCAGTGAAAAAAGACTTTGAGGTCTGCTGCCTTGAAAAACACTTCAAGGTGAACTTGGACACCAAGCCACAAGCTTATTTGGTTTACTCCATTAAATGCTTCCATACCTATTTCTTCCTGAATCATGGAGCTTCTTTCTCCGTGGCAGGTTGTTTCTGACAAACCCAACAGCAGCTGTTGAAGACTGGAAGTAGTAACATCCAAGTATGCAGCCCTAGGATTTGATAGAGCAGAGTTTGCAGAAGGATGCTGAGGCCAGAGTTTTTAGCTGCACTGGTAAACTGTGAGTCAGAGAAACCCCATTGCAGCAGAGTTAGCTGGGTATCAGGCAGCTGTCACAAACAATCAAAGTGCATGTGGGTTTTTGTGGCCTAGGGTACTAGTTTCTTGTTCTGGTTAATTTTTGGTCTTGGGACTTGAGCACGCAAACAAGAGCTGTTTCTGTTGTGGCTGTGCAAGAATTCTGCTTCGAATCATGCAGATAATTAGACGTGTGACCTGTGATGATATGCTGGAGAGGAGTCATACAGAGAAGGTCTTTACAGTTCTTATTCGATCAGACTGTCTTAATATAAGAGCTTAAGCAGCAGAGATAGGCTAGTTATGTTGTTTAGGCTTTTGGATAGGAAATACAGCATGGAAAATTGCCAAATCTGGCTGCTGATGAACACGAACTCTGAGTGGCCAAATTTACCTGAAAACAAGATACAATGGACTCTGGAGTTTTTTAAGGCACTGAATGAAGGCTGTATTTGATTATAAGAAAGAAAGATGTTAATATGAAAGGATTTTTCTTTTCTTTGTATAAGCATGGATAGTGATGCTCTGAAACCCATGAGACTAGAAGATACTTACTGAAGAGAGCAGAATGTGTACAATGAACAGATAAAGTGACCAAAGATATGCTTGCTTAGTAATGCTTTTAATGCTTTTTTTTTTTTTTTTTTGGGTAGATTCTCTAATTAAGAGCTGTTTCAGTCGAGGAAGGGATAGTGAGAATTGTAGACTTCCTTGATAGAAACTGTAAGACTAACTGAAATTGAATTTTTCCTGTGTTAAGAATAAAAAAGTTATAGAAGAATACTTTTGGGCTATTTTCTCTGTATCTAATTTCAAATAAAGATTATATTAATAATTTTTAAATGGAGAATAGTGTGTAGTGCTCACCAAATATTTGGAATGATATGTGCCTGGGGAAAGAAGCCAGGTTAGATCAAGTAATCTGGTGGTAGTGGTAAGAGTAGAGTCAGTTTGCCAAGACTTACACCAATATTTGATTGTCTAGAATAATATTAGTCTATATGATTGACTGACTTTTGAATCTTTTTTCTTTCCAAAAAAGTATATTTGTATTGTTTTTCAAAAGGAATTATGCAATTATCCCTTTTTCAAGCACTAATGGAATGTATGTTAAATATTCTGGCACCCTCCAGAAGACTTTGCTAAAACTGTCTGATATGGGGCGTGTGCCATTCGCATGTTACTAACAGCATTTTGAAGCATGCATTTTGAGTTGCAAGTTTTTCACTTGCATTAGTTTTAGAAAATCTAAACCAGGTGGATTTATTGTAGTAGGAGCCACTAGGATGAGTCTTTTTTTACATGACCGAAACGTTTATGTGCTTATGTGTACAGTCACACACCTTGCATGATGCAAGATGCATCCAAAACGAATCTTCTGGCCTTACTTGTGCATGGTCTCTTTTTCCAGGATTCACAGAGCTTGTTATTTTTCCTTCTCAGTCTTCAGATTCTTTTTTTTCTCCTTTGCACCTCTGCTAACCTCCATTAACCTGTTTGGGTTGTGAGGCTTACTGAGGTATTTTCTGCTCAGAAAACTCACCTTTAACAATGTTTTCTGGTACTTTCTCCATGTTTGCTCTTTGCTCCACATTAACTGGTGGAGAAATGAGAATCTTTTACAGTTGACCTCTTTAATATATTCACTATTTTAATTAGTTGAAATCATTCTATGTTGATTGTTCTTGAGGTTGTCATGTAAGTGCTTCCAAAAAGGGTACATGATACATGAAATGGTCCATGTCCACAAATGGGCATTCAGTGCATCGTGGGAAACAGTGGGACATTTCACAAAGACAGTCTTTAGCATGACTTCATTCTTTGTACTGCCCAGGGCAAGCCTACGTGTATTCATTGGCTCTGGTGGGAACACAGTCTCACTAGATTAAACCTCTGCTTTTGTTAATACTCCCTCAGCAGTACAGAGCAGTTTCATTAAATCAATCAGAATCAGTCAGTTGTTCATTGACAGTGTTCTTAAACATTTACAAGTCAGCTTTCTCCTGTGTCTGTTAGGGGAGTCCTTATGCTACTACTTCAAGAAGAAACGTTTAGCCATCGCCTGTGAAGCTATTGTGTCATTTTGGCACCTTGCAGCTGTGCATAAAGGTCATTTGTTAGGATGGACTGGGAAATATCCCTAGTGAGGGCTTCACAGTTGAAGACATGAACCCACCATTGCTGTTAGGTATGCAGGCAGAATCCTGGTACGTGAGAGCTAGGATTTGGGAAAAATAGCTAAAAATTCTGGTGCCTTGCCAACCTATTGCACTTTTAATTGCTGCTTTTTCTAATTTTTTTTTCTTTTTTTGACATCAGCAGTTCTCTTATTAAAATCAGTTGGCAGCAGTTTTTCTCTTCCTTCCCTTGCTTCCCACTGCTTTGTGAAAAAATATGTGGCTCTTACGGATTGCAGGGAGCAGCTAACAGCACAGTCAAGAAAATTCTTTATATTTTTAAGAATTGGGATGATGACTCTTGTCTGAAGGTAAAACTCAATTTGAGCAGCAGGGGGCATGGAAAGTGTTTGTGAGCATAACTGTGGGCTGAAAAGCTTATGTCCACTCCTTTGTACACCTTGTTCATGAGTGCCAGAGGGGAGTTCGAAAGTCAGCTTTGAGTGTGCTGGATTGCTCTTTTCTAAGTCTCCCAGCTCTTGGGGGTCTGATTTTCCATGAGAAGTGGGCAGTGCTAGGGTGAAATACCTACCTTTTTGTGAATTACAAACTCATGTACTTTAAAAGAACAATTCCTATAATTATACTTATATCCAGATGTTATTCAGATGCTTTAGCTTAGTAGCCTAGAGGTCTGCATGTAACTCAGCCTATAGTCTCAGGGGAGGCCAGTGCCTTTAGGAGGAGGACTTACACCCTCTTTTATTCTCCCACTCTCTTCTCTAGCATTCTTTTGTACTCCTAATATTTTTGAATTGCTGTTACCCCAAACACAGGCTTGGAAGAAAGGATTTTAGCCGCAGGGGCTTCTGGCAGATTATTTTTTCCTTTGTTCGCCCCAAAGGATGGGATGCTTTAATCTCCTGTCTCATTTGGAGCCAGCCTCCCTGTTGCTGAGGGAGGCATGTGAAGCTTTTCTGACATTATCCCTTTCAGATACACTGTTGTAATGTGCTGCTAATCATGAGGAAGAATTTCGCCTTCCTGCTGGCTGTTCCTCAATGCTCTTTGGTTTGCCCTGGGTTGTGCTTGTGGCCTGTATCGAGGCCTTTGATTTGGAGCTGTTCCTTCATTTTCTTGGCTGGAGAAATTTTGGAAATAACCCTGTTCTGCCTTGTCTCTGTTATCTCAGCATGGCCAGTGGCGTGGCCTGTGGTCTGTCACCAATTTGTCTGCATCCAGAGCTCCTGGTTCTTGCCTTGTTTGTGAAACCACCTGAACCACATGTTGCAAAATGGGTGATCACTGGAAGGTTCCATACCTTCCTCTGCTTGGCTGTTGGATCCTGATGTAGCTTCATCACCTGTGGGTTGGTGAAGATGTGAATCCCCAACCCTGGGACAGTAGTTTTTGTATTTGATCTCACTTCCTTTTTCTAGCCAGGATCTGAGTTTCCAAGTGTACTCTCTAGCTGTAGGAGGGCAGCAAAGTTGTTGTAGACATGCAACTACAGTCACAAATGTGTTGTGTGTCCTTCTGGCCTTGCATCATGCACACAAGAGGAGAAATAACTCAAGGTTTTTCATGGAGGTCTAATACACTGAAACCAGGTCCCTGATTTTTACGTATTTTTGCCTTCATCCTTGGAAGAAGTGGCACCTTCTGTCCTTGACAGCTGGCTCCAGGAAACCTAGGACTGTAAGCCCTTTTCTTGAGGGTCAATGTGATGAGCACAACAAACTGACCAAATCAGTTTTGGGATTCTTTTTAGATACAAATTAATCTGAAATGCTGGTCTACCAACTCCATGCACTACCCAGTAACATCATGCAGGCATGAAGGTAGTCTTAGGAGCTGGCAGAGATGTGACTCCTCACTCTCTCTCTGTTGAATCTCGTCACCTAGGAGGAGAAACTCCATCGAAGCATCTGGCTAGTCTGTGGGGTTTTTTTACCCAGAATGCTCCTAAGGATAATTACAAATATGTGCTAGCAATTTCACAATGGTTGCAGTGGTAAAACCAATTTTTGTTTAAATAAGTCCTTCTATGTGTAGTGTTGCATGTGAATGTTATTAGGTAAGCAGCTACATTAATGTCAGTCATGTTCAAATTTACTGGTCTTCTGGAACATACCATGTGTAGTGTTCTGGTGAGGTGGAATGAGAAGATTGAGTATTTAAATTGCAGAGCAACCTCACAGCTGTTTACAGTACCAAGGGATGAATATTCCCAGGATGGTAATGAATTTTCAGTTATTCCTTGTTGCTTATAAGTGGTGAAACGAAACAGTAATCTGAGGTTTTTCTTCTTTCCTTTATATTTTATTTCAAGGAATAGGATCATTTCAATTGCAATAGAATTTGTTTACTCCAAGTAGTATTGAATGCAGCTAACAATTACATTTACTCCATGCTGTACAAATTTTTTACATGGTTTCATTACTGCCTCATAATCAGTAAGATTTGCTATTTACTTGAGTGTGGGAACCAGAGTTTCCTTCTATTTGCCAGATTTTATTAAAATTTCAGGACTAGCAGGACCATAATAAATTAAGGGTGTATGCAGGGAATTTGTACAAAGATACATAACCCTACATGTTATTAACTACTAATAAAACTTAATTAGTTACTTAATTAGCTACTAATATAACTTTTGGATCTCCAAACTGTGATTTGTCAGTAATGGTCAGTTTGCACAGGGCTTCAGGATTCAGCTGTAGCAAGGAGTTTCAATGAGAAGTGTGGAGACATGGCACATTATGGAAAGCCTTGAAATGGCCTCACCTTTTCTGAGCTGACCAGAGGTTTTGTGACAGCCTTCAGGGAAGCACAGATTATTTATTATACAGCCTTGCTGAGATGTGGAATTCAGTATTTCACATCTGCTTATAGCATTGTATAAGATGTACCAATGTACCCCTCAGTTAAATGTTTGGTACAATTTGGTCAGTGATCAGTGGCAAGGACTGTCAGCAGACCACTGGCCCAAAGTTTTGGGACTTAGTGATCTAAGTCACTGTGAAAAACACAGCCTTGTTCTGGATAAATGTCAGAAGTGTAGATTGTGATGAGGGAACAGAAGATATTGCCTAGAATATCACATAACTCTTCAGAATTTTTCATTTACTTATTTATCCTGTGAATGTACGCTTCAATTCCTGTCCATCATTGAGAATAACAATTTTTTGAGGAAACTCTTGAGTACAATTTTATTTCTCAGCTTTGGAATTTCTGGAGCCTGTATGTTTATATAAGAAACTGTGTTTCATAAAGGTATGTGGTTACTATACATTGGCAAATTATGTATGATTTCCTGTCCTGTTCTTGGCTTGATTTTTGTGTGTTGAACCTGCCTGTCTTCCTATTTCAGTATCCATTCAGAAAGAAAACTCTTTGAATTGAGAATTTCCAGTTTTCTGGGGGCACCCAAGAGACTTACGTAGAATTGTTGTCTTTGTTGATGACTTTGTTTTCTAGGATTTACAGACAGAAGTCTGTTGTTTAACGTTAGTCAAATTTAAACAAGTTCTTCCTGACAGATTTCTAGCAGGAAGTATTGGACGGCTATATCACAACAGCTGTCAGATGCTCTGTAAAGGTAATTACCCCCACATACTTGGTTGACCCTGTAAATTAAATTTGGGTACACCTTTGAAATGTAATTGGCCACTCTATAGTTAACTGTTTCTCCGGTAAAATGTTATGGTTTTGCCAGGTGCAGGGCAGGTGAGGAAGCAATAAGGGGGGTAATGGGGAGAATGGAATTGATTATAATGTATAAATTTCAGATGATGTAAAGCATCAGCTCTTTGCACAGGGAAACCAGTGATTAAAGACCTGGATCGTTCTACACAATTGACTTATACTCTGGAGTAGTGTTCTCCAAATTACAAAACCAATCAACCACCCTAATTGCCTTCATTCAAAACCAGTCACCAGTTTGATTCTTTTACCAGCCAAATAGGACAGCATAAATCAGGCAGCACGAGTGTCGGGTAATGCACGTTTTGGACCCAGCCAGATCTTATGTAAACCTAACAATAGTGTATTAAATCTGTGGCCAGGAGAGACTTGCCATTCTCACTTTGGTACAGCATCTCCTTTCGGCTTTCTGTGATGTGGTAAGTGTAGGACTGAAATGCTCCAGCTCTCAATGCGGACCCCAGCTATGATGGTGTGACTTTACAATGGCTGTGGTGTAAGCGAAGGCTGAACAGGGCCTTTACTTTGTAGTGTCTGCTTTTATTAGGATTTTTTTGTAAAAGGCTCTAATGGGATTTACTTTGCTCCCATTGAATCAAACTGTTACTGACATTAGTGAGAGCAAGTTCAGACCCTAGTCAGCTTTTCACTGTTGTTGTAAAAGCATTTATTGGTTTCTTTTAGTGGAGTGAAGCTAATTCATTTTCGTCTTCAGCATGCATTCTCTTTGTCTGCTTTTGTGTGCATGTTCTATTTTGGGGGAAAAAAAATAATTTCCTTATTTGAAAATCTGACCCTATTTCAGCATGCCTGTCACCCAATAGTATAAATGGGAAATGGAGTTGTATGACAGCTTTTGGATCTTGGACACATTGAATGACTATGGAAACAATTAAAGACAGCTCTGTGCCTGAGGAGTCTTTCCTTGGAAAGAGGGCTGAACTGCTCTCTAGCTATCAGTAGTACAGAATGCCCATTAAAAATTCTCCAAGCCCAATTTTGCTGTCAGTTTAGGAGGAGCAGTCACAGATAGGCAGTGAAAGATCTTGTTGGGCAAACAACAGTAGTTAAAAGCAAATAGATTAAACAGGCGCTTGAAGCAGAAGAACAAAGAATACATCTGTCACTTGATGGGGTCATGTAAGAAGTCTTGCAACAAATTTTGAGACTATATACAGGAATCTAATGTGAAGCTTAAAGACTTAATTGTCTAATATGAAAAAAAGGGGAAATTTTCAAGAAATTAGAAAACTTCCATTTCTTTCAAAAGTGAACAAGAAGACAGTGCAAAAATAGACAGAATAAACCTGGAAAGGAGGTACAGAACATTTCATTGATATGTGAAAACTAGGAATGCCATGCCGAAGACTTGACTTGTCCCTCTTTCAAATTCTGCCAGTAATAAAAAACCATGGACATCTAATTTCTGATAAAATATAAAAGCATTCCATAAAAATAAAGTAATACTTTATGCAGAAAACACTGAACCTATGATACTTCTGCAGGAGAATACTATGTGTGGCCATATTGTGGTATTATGACCAGTACCTTCTGCCTTTACAAAGATTTAAATACAAAAATAACTAATTCATAGTTTTCAATATATAAATGTATCTGAAAAAAAATCTGCTGCTGAAGAATAGCATTACCCATCTTAACAGGTGTGTAATACTGTCAATTTTCTGAGTTGTTCAATAAACTACCTGTAAAGTGGTGAACAGGATGCCAGTTTATAAAACAATGGCAAAGATTTACTGTAAATGTCTGAAAAAATGTATTTCCTGTCACTGAATGTTTTCTGAAATGGTTGAAAGATATACTCTTTAATTTCCTTTGGCTGCTATGCAGAGATGAAATGCACCATTCTAAAATAGTAAAGAACTGAAGACACAAAGACACTTGCAACTAATTTCAAGTAAGCAGATGTTGTTATAACCTATGAATTAGGGTTAATTTTATGAAATTGCTGTATCATTTATGGCTTCACATCTGGAGGTATCATTTCTCAGCTTGGACAAGGGATAAAAACAGAGAGGCTTGCCTGTGTTGGACACAGTTGTGTATGCAGGACCTGAACCAGCAGGAAGGAAATTGGCTACAAAGAAGAGGTTATGTGTGATTTGGTAGAGAAGTCAAAGGAAGGCCAATAAGGACTTTTTTACGAAGGTCTGAGCTAAGCAGAGACAACACTTGAGATTGTTTGGACAACTTGAACAATTTTTTGTCTGTCTGTACAGTCCCTTCTTAAGCTTTGGGCCTGTATGTTGGCCACCAAGGAGATGAACTGTGAATAGGAAAACTAAAATTATGAGGAGGAGATATCCTCATACTATTAGAGGATGAGCAGGAGGGAAGTTGGTCCACTGGAAGTTGATGGTGGCTGAAGAATGTAGAGCCAGTGAGGTGCTACTTCTGTAAAGAAATACAGAGTTGCTGGGCTGAAAATGAGCTGAGGAAAGCAAGGAAGGACACTGGAGCCTCTTCTCCCAAGGGTATGGTGAGTGCCTACTCAGAAAACCCCTAGGGCTGGGTTTGGCTCTGCTCAAATGGAAGTATTCCGTTCACTCCTGCAAGTTACCCATCCGAAACCAAAATATGATTAGTGATCTAATGGAAGAACCTGGAAAAGAGCAAAGGAGCCTGATGAGGCTGAAGAAGGCTTTCCCCCACCCACCCTCCCCCTTTGTATGCTGAGGGAAGTGTGGAGAATTTCTTCTGAAAAGTGGTATTGTAAGATGGACAGAGGAAGGAATTGAGTGCTTCCCCGCATGAAATCTAATTGCATACTAAATACTTTTTCCTTCTCTTTTCACTTGTCCCCTTTCTGTTACTTTCTCTTCCCATATCCTGATTTTCATTCCTTCATAGTCTCTCACATCTCTTCCATTCTAATTTCATCTTTCATTTCATTGTCCTGTCTCCTTTTTGCTCAGATTTTTGCTACACATCTAAATAATTTTTATAAGTATACCAGTGCTCTAGTCTCTGTGCCTTTCTCCTCTAAATGACCATAGTCTGGACCCTGTATTCCACTGCCTGGCCCATGTACCCCATCCTGCCGTGCACAGGTGACTCTTTCCCTTCCCACACCCTCAGACCTGTAGAGCACTGAAGTCTGTTACATGGACTTTAAATAAAAACGCCAGAGGTGTTTATATCCATTTCCTTCCTGAAGCAAGCAGCCAATTCTGTGAAAGCAGCATTGACATGAATAAGACTGTGTCCTGCCAAACCCTGAAACAATCTCAGCTACTTCTCTTTTTAGAGGAACAAACATATGCAACATATTGATCTTCCACACCCCTCAGAAAAATCCCTGCATTTTTATGGTGACTGGTCTGAAAGATCTGTTTTTGCAGGATGCAAACAAAGAATCCCAGATTTCAGTCTGCAGGCAGATGGACCTTTAAACAAAACTCCCTGCACAGCAGGGACATCTGTTACAATTTGTGATCCACAAACTTTAAGGATACTCTAAATTCAGCTATGGGGCTCGATCCTTAGGTAGACCCAGCAGGAGAAGTACAAGGCAAAGTGTGTGTGCTGTGAGATTTTCTCAGAGCTGAAATAGTTCCTGCAGTAAATTGGAACTATGTGATTTTAACCTTGTGGTAGCCAGAGCATGTGTTTGGACATCTTTTCTTCCACTACTTTTTCCTAGAAGACTTGACTACGGAGCTGGGGACAGTGAGAAGCAGCGTGGTGGAGCCATTAGAGGGGTACTGTACATTAGGATTATATTTTTAGAAATAAATCCTTCTTGAAACTGTGCCAATGGCAATTTTTCCTTCACCCTGTGGAAACAGGAGCCAGCCCAGTTGTTTGCATTTACATTTAATACCTTCTGTGTCTTCTGTTGGGAGTTAAAGAGTACCAAATAATTTTTGTCAGTAGAGTCCAGTGTTGGAGACTGTAGAACTGCTTCTGCCCCACTTTAAAACAGGCTTGTTAGCTGGTGAGTGATCTGTATTTAGGAAAAAACCATAATTTTCTATTAAGTACCAGGAATTATTTATTCAATGCTTCTCTTCTTTAGCAATTTTCAAGGTTTCCTGGCAAAATTATATGACACTTTTCATTGCAGTGGTCACTTCTGGTAGCACTTGTACAGACATTACCTGAGGTTTTAAAATGTTAATTACTAGTTGGGATATTTTCCTTATGAATGGTTAGTAATAAGTAATAAGGATCATTTAAGACAGGACTGAAGTATTTTGCCTTATTTGTTGCTCACTGAAAGTGTATACTTTCTTTTCATCAACTTAATTTTTTTGGCAAATACTCTTTCATCTGCATTCCTTGCAAATATTAAGTGGAGGATTCAAGGAGCTTCGCTTAGATGCTCACAATGTGTTTTGCTTGGACAGATAGGACAAACATAAAATTCGTAGGGCTGTGTGGCTGGCACACCACATGCTGTATTTTAAAAGAACTCTGTCTTTAGCTTCTCTCTTCCTAATGCTTTTAGATGTGAATTAGCATTATGTTTATAAAAGTTCTGAACTAGTATCTGTGAATATTTAAAAAAAATTCCAGAAGGTGCAAACTTATAGGCAAGCCAAGCCAAAGCTATTTCTATTTCTTCTTTTGGTGAATATTTTGGAGAAATATTTGGATATTTTAAGTTCTGCTTGACAAGTTTTCCCTAATATCTCAGACTCTGCTATCCCTAATTGCTGGTGTCACAGCTTTTCCACAGTAGTGCTCATGCCAGCAATGGCTTGGGAAAGCCATCTGTAATTTAAAACTTTATTTCAAAATTCATTTCACAGGGTATACCTGGCAAGAAGTCAAAGTGCTTCATTGTGTGATCTTTCTGCTACACAACATAGCTGTAGCTCTCCTAGCTGTCCTTTCAGTGGTTTGCTCCACCCCTTCCCCTGCAGATCTATCTCCACATGATCTGACCTTTCTCATTCTGGGGTAGAAATGTGGAACTACGGTGTGAATATTTATTTAGTAACTCAACTGCGTTCTCCAGTTACAACCTTCTCTCTTAGATACAATAGGGAAAAAATATTGATTTACCATCTGCTGGCATCAGACCCCTTCAGAAGAAAAAGTAAAAAAAGTAGGTCTTCTAATTAACTCTTCCTGTTTCTCCCTAGTTTGGGGTAGCATTAAAAGCGAGAAACTCTTGTATTGTTGATGACACACTCAGAGTGACTTAGCCCTTTTCTGACCTTTAGGGAATATTCAATAGAAGAAACTTATGTTTTTCACAGTGACTTATAGTGGTTTTTATCTATTGAATAGTTAATGTTGGGTGGGGTGTCCCATGATTGTGCAGCTCTCAGTATTGCTTAATGTTATTTGTAGATAAAGAGTAAGGAAGAATAGTGTTTCTTTCTCTTCCACTGTGTGGAAATGTTCCTGGCTGGTTTTCTGCTGATTTTCACCCAGGTTTAGTCATCTATGGATTTTTTTTTTCCCGATTATCACCTTTTTCTTTACTGATACTTAAAAAAATAGTGACAAACACATGTTGTTCTTTGTAGACTTTAAATTGTACTGGTAAGAGGGAAAGCCCTACATTGTGCATTCATCAGGAAAGTTGTCAATTACTAAATGGAAAGAAGGCTACCCCTGGGTGTTTCTGTTTGCCAAATTGCCATAAGAGATCTTTTACTAGGGAAATACCAAATTCATATAATATGCTAATAGACTGTGCTTACAAGAACATGTTTGAGAGTAAGTATCAGCATGTCTGGGCTTTGTTGTGACAATGAAGAATGTAATGGTGTATTGCAGATGGCTTTCTCTTTGAAACTCTTTTTATGTTTGGGACTTCAGCATGAATTCTCATTTCCCAGCTGACTTCTCCCATCCTTCCATCTGGGACATTCTTGTGACTGTTTTGCCTTATTTTTAATAATAATTATATTTTATAACAATAATTTATTACTAATAATATGCAAAGCGTACCCTTGGGAAACTACACTGCAACCTATACATTCAAGTTTTTCTAGTAAAAAAAAAAATCCACTGTCTGTCTTAAAAATGTTATAAATTCGTGGATATCTATCTCAGCATAATTCAGTGAACATTGAAGAGTAAAAAAAAAAAGACAAGTGAAAAACAGTAAAGTTTATATCAACTCTTAAAATCAGTGGAGATGTCTGTGCTTCTTATCAGAAGGAATTAAGACTAGTAGATTCTTTCATGCTAGGCATTTGGGTACTGAAGCTTAGTTGGCCATTATAAACCTCAAACTCTTTTATTACCCATTTAATCTTGTACTTTAAATTGCTGTTTATTTCCTGAGAGTCAAACTACGAGGGTACAAGTTTTCAAGTGGAGATTCTTCATATATTGACCTAACTATGAACTATTAACAATATCTAAATAAAGAGAAGTCAAAGAAGTTTCACAAGAAATGTGTGGAAGTAAGCAAGGGGAGGAATGGAAGAGTCATGGATAGCCAAGATTTTAAGGAATAGCCTGAAGCTGGTCACAAATGAAAATCTATATGCAAGTTGCCTACTTACACCTACTTTGCAAATTCTTGAACTTTTAAAGTCAAATATAAGTGTTTGAGTAGAGAATACACAAACAATTCTGTTCTGTCATCATTTTTTTACAAAAGTGTGGATTTTTTTTAAAGTACAGTGGATGACTCATCTTTTGAACAGTTTAGTCCTAATAGAAAGTAAGTAGCAGTCAGACGAATGCTTGTGTAGAATACTGACAGAAAAAGCAGGACAGTGAAATACTCAAACTGTTTGTTCCTGTTATTGAATCTTCTGTTTCCAGACCTCAGATGCACCAATATTTCCTCCAGGAAGTGAGAGACATAATGAATGTGTGTGTTTTTTCCAGAAATTAGTTTATTAAATGAAAAGGTCAATAAGTCTCCTCACAATTTGCAACCCTGGTATGCACAGAGGTAGCGTTCTACTAAGCACTTACAAACACTATTGAGTTCACTTAAGTTCAGAAATTTTGCATAATATATTGGTATATGTATTGACTGATATATTTATTTTTAAGTAAGGAAATACACAAGAGAGAGAACTGAATAATCTGACACTATGTTTTAGAGATTAGCATAGTGGAATTCTCTTGTAAAGATCAAATACGGCCATATGCACCCTCTGGTTTTGATTGTTATATCATAGTGATCAATGCAGCAAGGCAATATAAGACCATTAAACATCTCTTGTTCCATGAACCATTGCTAAATGCTTCAGAACAAGGTGCAAGGTGTCCTGTGAATAATAAGAGTAAAATATGCTGCCCAGAGAGCATTAATCTTCCTAGTCATCTTGTATAGCCTGCATCAAGATTTATATGCTTTTAAAGTAAACAACAAAATCCCCCCTTTCTTATCTAAATCTGCATCTTTTTGTTCTTGCAAAGAAATAAAGTTTTTATCTTCCGCACAGGATCAATTCTGTTAGATATTTAAGTCTTTCAAATGAAAATATTTTGTATGATTCTACTACTATAAGAAATCCTCTGGGCGTCAGTAAGCTTCCTCCTGTGCTTACAGCTATGCATATGCTTAAGGTTCTTGGTGCACTGGGACCTTAGCATCTAGAAAAAAATTGTCATCCAAAACCTAAATGGCATTTCCTATAGTTATCAAATTTTTGCAGAGGAATATTTAGCAGAATCTTGTTAAACTGTATGATTCTGATGTTAAGGAAACAAATTAACACTATACGTACTGCCTCATCTAGTAAGTTTGCTATTGTTCGATCAGCTAGATGTGATCCATGAAATAAGTTCTTAAAATTTGTCTTACCATAACTGAATTCTATTCTTCTCATAGCAACTATATTCCTCTATATTTTTTTCAATTTGAGTATATAAGAAAATATTTGGGGTTTAGAGTAAAATTTTCTGCTTCTTAAAAATAAATTTTTAAATAAAGCATAATTTTGCATATATTGATTAAATTGGGGTTTTTTTAGTTAATATTTTCTATAGAGAGTTCATTATGAAATACTATGTTTCTGCCTCAAATCAGAATTTTAGGCAGTGGCAAAAAAACCCCAATGTATGTTCTATGAGTTTGATCTATCTAAATTGACAATTCTTATTAGGGAGGTCTAAGTAGAAAAGATGTATTTTTCTATATCATGGCCAAAGTAAAAGAGTGCTGAAAAAAGTTTGGTAATCTCAAATCATGGTGTCACTCGGATCTATTCAGTGTCCATTTCATATTTTTTATTTTGTTAACAGGTTGATAACACCATCAAATATTTCGACAGTTTATGTCTGACTATTCCATTGTGCAGCAGTATCTGCAAATAGTTTGGGTATAATGACAGTCTACAGCAGATATTTCTAAAATCAGAGCAGTTAGGGACATAGATATATTTGGATTTTAGAATAAGCAGTAACTTTTTTCTTCAGTCTTTAAGATCTAGCCCATCATCTTTTTTCCTGTGCCTTTCTTCTTTCATGTTACATAAAATCTCAGCAGCAGACAGTTAAAAAAAATTAAAATTACATTTTCCTCCTAAAGAAACATTTCTAGATATTTCTTTTAAAATATAAAATTTGAAAAGTATGTTCAATAAGTTGTAACAAGGTCTTTTTTATCTCTATGAATTAAAGAAGAGCTTCATAACATTTCCCCCTCATGTAACATAGATATAGATGTATAAATGTAAATACACATAGATAAATGAGATGAAACAGAGCCCTATTATTATGATTCTGCTCCTCAAATCGACTTTCCCCATCTTTGCTTTTGTGTGACTTTATCTTTCTTAAATCCACCTAATTCATGGTTCTGATTTTAGCTTCCTCGAAAATTAGTCTGCTGTTAGATTTAAACAAAATTGGAAATATCCTCTATGTTGTTCTGCCTGTATTGATCTTTATTCCACTTAATTATACTTACATATATGTATGTGAATTACTAGAAGCCTCTCTGTGTGTTGTGTTTATTACCAATTGTATAAACTTTCATACTCTTTATATACCTGAAAATTGTCCAGAAACTTGATTCTGATGATTGGGTGATTGGTGATTGATTTGGGGATTTGGGACATTGCTGTTACATTTAAATGGATGAAAGAATCACACATTCTCCCAAAGGGTGAGAAAAAGGAAGCAGTAAAATCTCTGTTATAGAGACCAAGAAAGAGTTGTGAAACGTTTCAGTCACATTAGAAGACTAGTACAGAGGTAATGGTGATTTTTGATCTTCCAAATAATAGTTTTCCTCTTTAGGTGAAAAACTATCCTTTTTTTCTAAGTATAGTGGGTGAGATTCTTTTACATCCATATCTGTTAACTCTCTCTCTTAGTATCTCTGTAACAGTTCACAAGACAGTGAAAGTTGCGCTTAATAATCATGAAGATACTTTTAGGTGATTGGAGTTTTTAAAATATATTTTAAAATGAAAAAATAATGCATCTCCAAAAATATCTCTTGGCAATCTTCAAAGATATTCCCACTAGTCATTCTGAACTGTTTGGGTAGAATAGGACAACTAATGCTCTGAGCTTCTGTTCAACAAATCTTGTTAATATTATTGTTTTTTCCTGTTTCTGCCATAAGGTTTTGACACCCATGCATATCAGGAAATACAATGTATGACTGAATATGCTATATGGGAAATTTTCCTGATATGTATATTCTAAGCACAGACCTGCAGAGACTATCTGCTGACACAGAAAGGAATTTCTATGGTAATTGTATTAGTTTAATTTGCTATTAATTCTCTGGTATTTTTAAACCAGTGTCCTTACAGTGTGGTAAGGAATTCTACCCATCCTCAACACAGTCATCAACCCTAGAAAGGATTTGACTTGAGAAGCAGAGATTTTAAACTAACTGGGAACAATGTGACAGAAATCTCCATCTGTATTCATTCTTATGTTTAGTTTTTTGAGATGTAGGGTCAAAACCACAAATCGGAAAACACAGGTGAGACAGAGTAGTATCTGTTTATCCTCAGAGCCTTCTGCTGTGGTTTCTGGTCATCTTCTCTCTTGTTCTCAGTCTCTGTTCCTCATGTCTGTTGCAGCCTGGACATGGCTGCTGTACTTATATTTTAAAATCTGGATTCTAACATTTCAACAAACATTTGGGGATATGAAAGGAACTTTTGGTTACAGCAGGGAGAAACACAAAAGCAGAGATTTCCTTCCACCTATTTGCCTGTCAAGTTTATGATGTTGAAGTTCGGTAGGAAGGATATGAATCTTCTGCATCCCATTGTGCACTGGGGCAAAAAAATACCTTAGGCTGGGCTGTACTGAGTTACTCTCCTCGTTGTCAGTGTTTCCTAAGTGAAGAAGTAAAGCTCCACACGCCAGGCTCTGAGGAGCTTCAGCTGGATTACCTCTCTCAGGGGTCAATGACTTCTCTTATTTGAGCATCCTCCAACAGGATTCAAAAGATCCTTGCTTTCCACCTTGAGCCCATCCATGTGTAGTGTGTTCAGGTTATTTTTTTATCAGCAGTTTTCTTGAAAACTGAAGCTACTTTCAGACCTGTGTGAGTTTTCATTGCTTCAGTAAAACCTAGTGAATTTAGTAAAATTTAGTAAAACCTTACTAAAATCTAAATTTTTGCATTTTGTTGATGTTATTTTGGTTTGTTTACCAATTCATAGAATACAAAATGCCAATCTGAATCACTCGTGGCTCAGCCAAAAGGCAAGTCAGCCCATAAACTCATGATCTTTAGCTGGTAAGAATAAAAGGATGATTTATAGCTTGAAGGAAAGGTACTATTAGGAGAAGGTCGCTTGTTTTCATTCACATTGATGCTTGAAAATAAAAGTGCTTTTATGTATTTAGAAACATTTTTGGGGTATTATCTAAATGCATTTTTTTCTTTTTTACCTGGCCACACAATAGTGCTTTATGTGCAGTAGACAATGACACACAAGAGAGCTGTGCTTAACTCAAGAAGTAGTTTCTACAAAGCTGTTTGCTTATACTCATGGTTTACTTTAAGGTCATGAGTAGTCCCATTATTTTAAATGCTGTGCTGACCAAAGCCAGAGAAGCTTTGCGTGGTCAGACCTTCAGCATGTGTACCTCATGCTGCTTGATTGCTTCAGTTAAGATATTCAGTGTTTCATTAACTGACTAGTATTTTTGTTTGTTGATGCCTGTGTCTCCTTCACACTAGTTTAGACTATAGGATTATCAATAATCTACAGAATTATTTGGATTTTAATAGCCTTTCATTGCCTTCTTTTTTTTCTGGGAGAATAAAAGCAAATCACAGCAAAATCTCATAAGCTCTGGTGCCTTAGCATACTATTTCTTAGGTATTTCTGTTGGGAATTCTAATGTCATTTTTCGTTGAGATTTAGTTATGTTTTAATGAAATCTGTAACCTTGTATTGATATATCCTAGAAAACCAGTTCTTGCTGCACTGAATTCAAATAGCTTATAGTCAACTTCTCAGTTATAATTTGCTCATCCTTTCTAATAAGTTTATAATCTCTCTCTCTCTTCTCCAACATGAGTGCCCAAAGCTTAAGGGAAGAAAAAGCAGCTCTTCTAGACAACTCTGTAGCTCTGTGTGCTTTTTCCTCTGTTCTGTATTTGATACTTGACAGATATCTGAGGCAGTTGAAATTGATTTTGAGTACCCTGAGAGCTGGTCTTGAAAAGATCTTATTTCTTATTTTCTTCTTCTCTTTGTAGTTCATTCTGCTTTCTCTTTTATTTTTCATGTGTCCTACTGAAGTCATGGAATTGTT
Source organism: Manacus vitellinus (assembly GCF_001715985.3). Lineage (NCBI taxonomy): Eukaryota > Metazoa > Chordata > Aves > Passeriformes > Pipridae > Manacus > Manacus vitellinus. The sequence goes on along the minus strand of NW_021940535.1, from coordinate 15,310,319 downwards.
CAACTGACTATTACATTTCTAATGGATCAGTTGAGTACTGGAAAAGCCAGAAGATATTAGCCTTTTCACATTCAAATGTGTCATATACAATATATGTGGTTCTATGAATAATTAATTTGAGTGAAAGGCCTGAGTATGATTTCACTGAGTAAGAAATTGCTTTTTATTTTTGAATTTTCTGGCTATCCAGTTTGCTCAGTTTGCTTCCTTGTTTTTTAAAATGTTCATTGAACATTTTCAGCCCAACTGAAAGATTTGACAACTCCTGATTCCAGTAAAAAAAATCATATTGGGTTTTTATTTTAATTTAAAAAAATTTTTTTGTCTGTTCAATTTATCTGACACTTGCTTCATCCTTCTATGTTTTCTTGGTTGGATCTTTAGGGGCTATATTGTCTGTAAAGTCCCTCAAGTGATCAAAAGTGTTGGCACTTAAGAGATAATAAGAGTTCAGGTCTGATACTGAAAAATGAGCTATAATTTTCCCTATATTATTTAATTCCATGAGAAGTGATGTTGAGCTTCAGACTTTCGTGCTGGAAATTATAACTCCATGGTCAGAGAAAGCAAGCTGTTTTATTGTCAAGGGAGCAGGAGCCTGTTCCCCAGTCAGCAGTAAAACAATTTATGGGAGGGGTATTTGTTTCTCCAACAGAAAATAAAAACTGTTTGCAGGGTATTGTAGCTAATGACAGGATGGATAAATCATGCACCTGCAGAACTCCTGGTATACAATAGATATAACATCGCGGGAAAGAAATCATAGCTTTGATAGATGTCCTAATCCCACAGTGATATTTACAAAAGCATGCAAGCCCATCCACAGGAGTTAGCTGGAGAGTGGTACATTGGTTAGTTTTGTAGGATTTATAGAATTCTTCCCAGTGGCCAAATGCATTTCATAACTGCACTGGATTCAGTAAAGTAAGCATTTTGTGGACATGAAGGCTGGTAATATGCATGTGATGCTGGAATCAACACTTTCTCCACTGCAGCTGAGGAAAGAAATTTGACTTTTTATCATTTGCTAGAATTGTAGCAGTGATGCTGTGCCACAGACATATTTCAGTTGTTCATAAGCATCCCTCTTCCCTGGTAGCTGAGTCTGGGTTGCACTCACTGGTTAATATTGCAGGCTTGCTTAAGTCGTCAGCCAGCTGTTACTCTTGGGATTGTCTAAAAAAAGTTGCATATTGCAGATCTAGTGTGAAGAAAATCATTTTGTATCCAAGACATTGGTTGATTTATTGTTCAGGGAGTAATTCAATATACATGTAGTAAACAGATACATCAGAAAAAAAAGATACCGCAGAACATAGTGAAACATGCCTTTGGGTACTGTAAAAGGGGATAGGATTCAATTGTTAATGAAATAATTATTTTTCTCCCCAAACTGTAAAGAAATAATGAGTTTCACAAAAAGTGTTAGCTGTCTGTGAAAAGTTCCACTTTAGCACACAGGTAAATACTAAAATCAGTCATTAATCAGTAAAGCTCCTGAACTTGTGTTTCAGTCAATGATACATAGGTCTGCATTGAAAATAATTACCACAAAATTAATACAAGAGCCCTCTGTACCTGCAAACAGGGATTCTGGGAAATGCACTTATAATGATAATTTTTTCTTTTCAATTTTTGCATTATCCCTTTGTGTCCTCTGTCTTAACAAGGAAATGCTGCAAGTCCCAAATACTGCTGTGTACTTTGCAGAAAAGTCCCTCAAGACTGGCAACTGTCATATGTGAGAGAGGGATTCTTAGACCTCGTAAAAGTACTACTCTTGAGATCTGCTAAGATCCGATACCTAATGTGATATGCTTTGCATGTAATCAACAACTTTCCTTAAGAATAGTGTTCACCATTAGACTTTCTTAGCTAGAACAAATTCTCCCCTTCAAGTTCTTTGCCTCTGTGACTCACTCTGTACTGATGAGTGGTATGTGCAAAGAAATATTGCATTGAGTGATTTATTTTATTTGGGTGACTTCTCTAGAAATAAGAAATATGCAGGTCATCTTAACCAGGTGGTAGGGTCTTAACCAGTGCTATCTTACCAGAATTTACTGGGAACACTCAGATCATATTCTTCTTGGGTTAACATAATGTTTTACTACTTTAAATTGTAACCATGGTGTTGTAAAAAAGGTTAGAGTAAATTTAACAGATGCCAGTGTGTTTTATTTTCAGAAAATAATTACTTAATGACCTACCATTACAAGGTCATATTCAATGTCCTTCTGAGGTTGTTCTGACTTAAATTTATCACCATAGATGGACTAAATAATATTCTGAGTACAAGAAACTTTGACATGACCTTGCTTGGGGTCAAGATAGTCACTGTGTTCAGACCTAAAATTAAAGGTTTAAACAAGACCAAAGAGAATCCCATCTAACAACATACATTTTAATCCCAGTTTACTTTTCAAAAAGAATGTAACAAATATAAAAAAATAAAAAATATCCTTTGAAAAGTCTCTTTTCACACTCTGTGGAAGGAAGACATACAAATGAGCAGTCCTGAAGCATGAGTATCCCCACGCTCTATTGCTAGGTACAACATGAGTAACAAAACCAATACAAGTGTCTCTTACTCATGCAAAATTCCCTTTCTTATTCTGGAGAAATCAGTTTGAAGTACAGGAGCATTTCTTGAGACTTTTACTTGGCCTTTCAACTGAGTTTGCCTGCTGAGATAGTGGTGTTGGTACTGTTTTCAGGGAAGTGTGTGTGAGCAGAAGATGACTGAAACTCAGCGATCTCTTGCCTAGAGAGCCATCAGGTAACAGCTATTTTGGATTACAGAGGTGTCCCACACAGGTTGCCAAGAGTCTTTAAGTCTTTTATCTGGATTACCACTGACCTATCTTTTGTTACTTATTCTTTGCTCCTTGATGCTGATGTGGACTGTAAGATGGCAGAAAACCAGGCTCTTCGTGGCGTGTTCCTCAAACTGTGAAGGCTTTCATTTTTTTCAGCACCCCTGCTCCCTCTTTTGTGACTACAAGAGCAATGTTTCATACTTTGCCTAGGAAAAAAATGCTCTTAGGATTCAAGTAACAGTTAAAAGTACAACATGAATTACAGTGTTGAGTCACTGGAAATGACAGCAATTCTAACCAGAAAAGTGTGAAACCCATATATATTTTGTTTTCAAGGCATAACTCTGGGGAAAAATAACAATGAATGGCAAACTCTTTTTCTAAAATGCGTTCCTTAAGAGTTATTTGAGTCCTATCCTAAAAAGTCTCTCAACTTAGTATTTCTACTGGGCCCCAGCTCTAAGTATTCCAGATGTGCAGGCCTAAGTCCTCTTCACCTCATTGGCAGGGAGCTTGTGTGCCAAGCAAGGCTATCCCATGGAGAGAATTCCTCTCTCACCTACTGAGAGGGGGCAGATGGGCTGCACACCCTGAGTTTTGGCGTGATGTGGACTAGCTCTCAGTGCTCTTGGATCTACTGGATAAACTATAACGTTATATGTATGCTGGGATATGAAATACAACCTCATCATTTCTCTGTGGTTTCAGTGGAATGCTATTTCTTTCAGCTGATCCTGTTTTTTCCAGGTAAAGCATATTGAGTTTCAATCCCATGTCTGGAAAAACAATGTTTCTCTTAAATTTGGTCATGTCTCTGAAGTTTTTTTGTGAAGGTTATGACACAAACTTGATAAACTTGAAATCGGCACTGGTCAAATATTAGAAGCTCAGTTCTTACTGAAACAGATACAATCTGGTTTTAGACTGTAAAAGATTTGCATGCTATAGTGAATGATTATGTTGGGAAAAGTAGCAGCACAAAATTCCTCTTTCCTGCTGTTAAAAAAAAAATTAAAAATCTGCAATATCTTCCATGTTTAGTTTTCATAACAACCCCAAAAGAAAAAAACACCCTCACTCTTCAATTCCTAAATAACACAATCTTTAGGGTCTCTCAGGTGGATTTTGTGATGAACTAACTTCAGATTTTGTTTGCCAGTTTCATATATTCTCTGAGCATGAAAACAAATGCAGCATTTTAGCTCATGCAATACTGTTCCAGGCCAGCTATTTTCATTTCTTACTTTTACAGGTTATAGGAAACCTTCGATTTCTATGGGAACGGTAGTAATTTGTAAAGCATCCAAACTTTTAAGAACATAGGACTATGCTTTGCATCATAATCTGATCCAAATACAGGCATATAGAGTTCCTGCAAGCAGTATCTCCAGAATGGCAGTTTCTCTCTTTGGATTTTCCCATCTTCTGTAATCATTTTAGCATCCAAAGTAAGGGATGTCAAATCACTTGAAGAGATAGCGGGAAGAGGGTGGACACCCATTCAATCACAATTCCTTTCAGGAAAAAAACACAGAAGATGCAGCTGAAGACAGAATCATTCTATAATCAAAATCCAGGGGACTGGAAACAACTCAAATTGTGTGGGCTAAGAAAATGACATCATAGCTCTGTGAAGTTGCTTTTAAAAGATGAGGTAGTGGGAGGCTGAATTCAGATGTTATTTACACCTCTTTAATCTCACTTGCCTTTTTTTTTTTTAAGTCAATGTTAGTCAAGAGGTTATGTAGAGGATTATATTTGAGGCTCTCTCTTCTTTTGGAGTGCCAAAGCCAATAATAATCATAGCATCTTGGAATAGTTGACAGAAAGGTGTCTAATAGAGGTAGTAAATCTTGCATTTGTTGTGAAGTAGAATTTCAGAAATTAACACGTATTTTTCATGTTAGTTCACTGCATGGTGACGCTGTAATGCAAAAGAGTGGAGGGCACAGGTGTGATGACGTGAAGACTAAGGCTATGTCAGAACTATGAATGTTGTCTAACATCCTAGACTAAGGGTGTGCTTTATTTGCATACAAATAGAAAGGAGTGGCTGCTAGTTCTTACACCTATTATAAACATCTTTAAAAGTTGGAAATGCTGCACCAGTCAAAAATATTGCCACCATTTAAAATTTGCACAGAACTCGAATGATAAAAATTGTTCCATAAATTCTATGTTCTGTTTTTTCCACTGTTAGACTTCACACATCAGCTATTACAAGTACTAAGAACTGAAAGTAGGTAAACTCAAGATATAGTAATAATACTAATAACACTTTGTACTTCACTCATGCTTATGTCCAAAAATGTTCAAAACTTTTACAAACATGAGGAAAAGATTAGTCTTGAAGTTTTAAAGTAAGATTATCCGTACTTATAAACCAGAGAAATTAAGGCATAGGAAAAAAAGGGTTATACTTTAAAATATACTTAGACATTTAAATTTTATTGATCTCACTTTTAGATTGCATCAGACCTTTAGGGTATAAAGGCACTGGACTGACTTATTAAAGGAAAAGAAAATTCTCCCCTTGCTTTGTAATATTTTTTGTTTCTGGTAAAACATAGCAAGGAGGGCAACAGTTTTTGTGGATTTGTTTGGGGTTTTTTTGGTTTTGCTTTTTAGTTTGTTTGTTTGTTGGGTTTTTTTGTTGTTGTTGTTGTTGTATTGGGTTTTTTGGTTTTTTTGTGATCTGAAAACTTTCTACAGAAGTCTTCTGATAAATGTTGACCAGGTTGTTCCAGAAGTGGAAGCTGCCATTGACATACTAAGAGATAAAATAAGACAGGATTATGGGGAGAGGTGATACCTTTTCTTGATGAAATTTGTTTGGAATAGTTGAGGGGAAACAGATATGCTTCTAAATCCTGAGTAAAAGCTTGTATGCCACAAGACCTGTCCATTGGCCTTTGCTGGCTGCCAGACACCCACCCAGAGGCTCCTGCTCCTCAACAAAACAGGTGGAAAATAAGGTGAAAAAGCTTGTGGGTCAGCATAAAGACAGGGAGATCTTTTAGCAGTTACCTTCACAGGCAAAACCGGACTCAATGTGGGAAAATTAATTTATTGCCAGTTAAAATAAGTTTGGTTAGTGAGAAGGAAGGGAAAATTAAGACAATACCCTCCCCTTCTCCCCCCTGCCTTTTTCCCATGCTCAGTGTCACTCTGTTTCTTAGCCTGAGCCTGCTTCTCACTCCTGATGGCACAGGGGGTATGGGGAATAGCAGCTGTTCTCTCCTGCTCCTCGTGCTCATCCTCTGCTCTAATGTAGGTGTGGGCCTTCGCGACATCTCCACATCCTCCAGCATGGGATTTCTCATAGATCCTGTCCCACATATGCCCCAGATGGGCTTTCCAGAGGCTCAAGGGGATCCTCCTCAGCCTCCTCCTTCTCTCCCCTGGGTGCTCACAGGCATATTTCTCACTTTTTTCCTCACTCCTAGGCAGTGTTTTGCCCTTTCTAAAATACTTTTTCCCAGAGGTGCCACCATCTCTGCTTCAGGGCTCAACCATGTCCTGAGGTGGGTCACTAGGAGCCAGCTGGAACCAGTTGTGTTTGGCACTGGTGCAGCCCTGGCCTCACCTCTCAGAGGCTGCCCTGCACCGCCAGCACCTGGGCACCTGCCCCCAGGATGCCATTGTTCCCTCACAGCTCTTCCAGTCAGTCCAGTGTCTTCCCCACAGCAGAGTTGCCTCTGCACTCTGCTGGGAAGGTTGCAGAGATGTACAGTGTTTTGTAGATCAGAGGGTACCTTGAATTCAAAAAGTAAACTTTTGGGGTCCCTGATCTCACATCCTAGCTCCCCAATAACCCAAGGGGACCAGGCTGTCCCAGGGGTTAGTGGCTGGTGGTGAAGATATCTCTCTTCTCTGGCTGACAATCTGGATACCTTCAAGATTTCAAGGCCAATTATCCTGGGAATGTCTTTGTGTAGTGACTTGTTTTGTTTTGCTTTGTGGTTTGTTTTTTTTTCTGGACATGATCCAACGGAAAGAGAGCAGCTTTCAGTGGGTCAGACAGAGGGTTCTCCTCTCAGGGACCTTCCCCTCATGGCTCCCAGCTACCCTGAGGGGAGTGGCATCTCGCTTCCTGCCTCTGCACCCTGAGTGACCTGCATGGGCAGGACACCCAGCACATCCTTGGTGGTCTGAATGGCTTACAGTTCCTAATGCATCCTGCATGAGGTAGAACCCAGATGGAGGAATAGAAAGGAGACAGAGGGGCTCTTCTCTGTGCCTGGAATTAGTGCTGGGGCTGAACCATGCCTCCAGCACGGTGGCAGATCCGGGAAGGCATTTTGTGTAGCACACAAGCAAGAAACAAACGCAGTCAACAGACAACAGGCTGTTCAGCAACTAAGACAGGCTGTTTAAAAAACAGAGTCATTTTTGCTCCTGTTCTGTAATACAGGAACAGGTATTGTGCATGTCTGTGTAGTGCCAATAACGTGTCTCTCCTTAGTTCTCTGTAGTGGAGTTCTCTGCCATAGTGAAAATAATCAGTTGACAATTATCACAGGTGACAATGCATCTTTACATCCTATCAGCCACAGATATTTTCCACTGGTCTGTACAATACAAACTGATCAGTAACAATAGGAAGGAGCAAAGCTATTGTTGGGATAGAGCAGCGCAATGTTCACAGAATATTCGATGGGGGATGCACTTCTCAAGAGGAGTTAATAAGCAGCCACACTTGAATACCTGATGTTTATAAAGGGGAGAAATTTATACGGAGGAGTACATTATGGCTAAAAACCTATTTGATCTGGCTGAAACAAAACCTGGCCTTCATCTCGCGTGTAGAATAAAGTCTACCAGGGCCCAGAAAGAAAGATTTGTCTTTGAGGAGTGATCTGAAAGATAAGTGATGCGTCAAAGGAAAGAAAATGCAGTTTCTGCTCCTTAGGGAAAGAGGGGAAAAGGGGAAGGGAAAAAAAAAGAAAGGGAAAAAATTAATACTCCTCTGTTGTGTTTTTTTCTTTTTTTTTTTCCTAGCTGTAGCAGTGGCCTCTTTCCTTTGATTTGTCATGATTTAAATTCATATAAAAAGATTTATTTCAAATAAGCCCCTTTAACTGTAGGGGCAGATTTTTTTTCCTAAAGCCTTTTGTAAGAACAAAGTAACCACTTGTCACACACAGAGACTAATGAGAGTTTAGTGTGGGTTTTAGTGTTCATTCATACGCTTTGTGTTCAGCTAGTCATAAGTTAAATCTTTAGAAATCACACCGCAGGAATCCTTCTCTTAGGGGTGGGGGCAGGAGGCAAATCTGTGGAGATATTGAGAGCTGGTGAGCGGAAACTGCTCTTTTCAGGCTTCCTAAACGGCAGCGCAGGAAATAAACACATGCAGGAAGTCGTATGGCCTTTTCTTGAACTTAAAGTTTATACAGCAATTGATAACTGAGGCAAACTTTGTGTACTTAAACTTTTGAAAATTAAATGAAGTAAAGAGAGCACGTTTAGCCCATGCCAGCATGGCCTGGAGTTTCTGCAACCAACTCATCTAAATACAGTATTAAAAATCAGAAAGATTATACAGGGTATATATTTTTATAGCTAGAATGTGTCTTTGAAACCTTTTTGTATGTCTTCTCTCTGTCCTCTTTTCCTTCCATTTCTCTAATTCTCTCCCAATGAAACTGAACTGAAACATTGAAACAAAACTGAAAATCATGTTTATGAAGCTGTTTTCTGTGCTTCTGCACCAGACTCTGCTCTTTCATGCTTTCCCTGACCTTCTCATTTATCTTGTAAGCCCTTCAGGGTAAGGATGGTCTTGGACTGTGTGAAACACCTTGTTAGGTGGTGGCCCATATTGATATTTGGTTAATGCTACATATATGGTGTGTAAAAGTTGTCTTTGAAAGGAGGGTAAAAATAAATGAAGTGTCATTCTTGAGTATAGCTTTTGAAATTGATAGCATCAATTTACGAACAAGGACATTTATAAGCATTTCAAAGAAATATTATTTGTGTTCATATTTCTCAACCTTTCACTGCATTAACAAGGTCACTGTAAATTTAATGTTTAAAAATGAACAGGTTTAGTTTTATAATAATTACAATTAGTTCGGGTAAATTTGCATAGGAAATTTAGAACACCTTTGCCAATAAAAAGATAGCAAGCAAAACCCAAATGCAGAGCAGAATATGGAGAAAAAGTACATTTGCATGTCTTTGAAGACCAGCCTAAATACCTGTTAAAAATGCATCCATTTCTATGCACCTTCTACTCTTTTTAAAAATTGATGCTTTTTGCTGCCCTAATAAAACACCTGTAACAGTGCAAGTGTTTATTAGGAATATTTTTTATAAAACAGGGACTAGAAGCAAAAAGCTCCAGTTAAAGTAAAATGAAAGAAAGACAGAAAGAATGCATGTGAATTGCACATCTGTAGTCTGGGTTGCTTGCAAATGAAGTTATTAAATTAATTTTTAAAAAACAATTTAAGATTTTGGATTTTTTTTCTGTGTTTTAAGTAATTAAAACACATCATGAAATTTCATAGTCTGCTTAGAAGATTACATATTTGCAATGTAGCTTTGTGATGGCTTGGCCTTACCTAGCCACTAGGTGGGATTTCAAGACTTCAAGAAATACATCTGAACATTGGCCCCAAACTGCCATTTACCATAACATGGACATATTGAACAGGAGTTCAATAAATGTCAGTATAATAAAAAAATATGGAGGTTTCTACCATTAATCTTGGTATTGTATCTTCTACACATTTTCGGAACATCCCCTTACTTCTATCACTTATTGATTATCCATTTGATTTATATCCCAGCATGAAGTCTTAACAGTCATCAGTCTTCCTTTTGGGCATTACAGTGACATAGCTCTTTCACTGATATCTTCGAAGGAATCCATTTTTTCTTTTTCCAGTTCCTTACAGGAAACACTAAAATTTGTTCCAGATCGTGTGTCATTATATATTTGCACAATCATGATATGTAGCTGCATTAATTGTATTCTACCCTAAAAGCTATTTTTACGTTGCATTTCTTTCTTTTTTGATAGTCCAGCTCCACAGTGAGAACGTACCAAAACAGTAAATCAAGAGTGACCATGAGCCCTGGCTTTAGCTCCCAGTGGAATAGCAGCCAACCTGCTTGGAATACATACACCTTTCCAAGAGCCAGCTTGCACTACCAGTCTCATGCTAGCTACACCTACTGTGCTGGACATCCTGCTGTAAGTAATTAAACTTTTTCTGCAGTTACCTGAATGAGCTCTGTGATACCCTGGGAGGTGGAGGTGCTCGGGGGCTGGCAGTTCAACACCCTTCTCCAGTGCTCTTTGAGTCCCACAGCAGTCAGGACAGCTCATGTGTACTGACCCTAACTCTAGAAAATAATAGAATAAGTCTTAGACATATGCAAATGGGAAAGTTTCATGACTCAGTAAAAATACATAAATTTTTGTATATTTAGCAATTCTTCTCCTTGCATGAAATTATTGTTGTGTGCCTGGGTTTTGAGTGTCAGAGATGTGGTCTGGAAAGCAGTATTATAGATGGCCTCTTTTCTGTTTCTGGTGAGCCTGCTAGATGAATGAATTATTCTTTCTATTTCAGAGATTTTAAATTGTGTGGATGAGTCAGGGGAGGAGAGCATCTCTTCTCATGATTTGATTTGTTTATACTCACTACTTTATCAATTATTTGATCAGTGGTGAACATGCAATCTTGTTGCTAAGCAAAGACTACTGGTCTTCTGTAATTTGCATGAACTGGTGGCTGAAAAGAATGGGAGGGTGCTCACTGTTGTTGCATGCTTTAATTTGACAACCATGAAAGGATCACAACTGCAGGCTGATGGTGTTTTTTGTCATATTGGTATAGTTGACTGCTCACAGCAGAGCCTTTTAGTTTCTGATATTGAAAGACCCTGAGAGAGTTAAGGGGGGAAGATCTCATTAGTGTAAGCAATCTTCCTTTTTTCCAACTCCACTGTTTGTTTTTTTAGTGTTTGGATTTGAACTTAGCTTTGGACATTTGGACATAGAACTTCTTAAAGGACATAATATTTTAACTTCCTGCCATGTGTACATAATCAGGCTTTGCCATCAGTGAATTCCAATAGGAAAATGGGGAAGTGAAGCTTTTACTACAGAGTGGAAATTATACTCTGCAGTCGTATTGCAAGATCTTTGTGATTTGATATAGATTTGCTATCTTACCTGGCAACAGACTTCTGGCCAGAAGTTTGCGTTAGGATTTGTCTCAAACATGAACATGATAATTGAAATAAAGGAGAGGAATAAATCTGTAAAATCTTATCTCTTTTCTGAGGTGATGAGTTCTCAGAATGAATTAAATATCTCTATAGATTCTGCTGTTTGCTAAAATCCATTATGGTGTCATTGAAAGTGATAAAAACTGTTGTGAAGAAATAAAAGGTATTTGGCATTGGAAGGGCACGGATATTTTCCTCGCTTAGAATGATGGCTCCAAAAGAGTCCCTGTACAGCTTAATTTAACTTCAGCTGTAGGTATTCAAATCATTAACTGCTCCTTTACTTTGAAAATTTAGAATAAATGCTGCCTAATTTGTGAGTCTAGCTTTGACTCTGCTAAGCAAAAGAGCATACAAGAGCAATGCTAACTGTCCTGGAAGAGAGCGTAAAATTTGAATTGAAATGTCTGTCTTTTTCGAGCTACTTCCACAGTTCCTCTTTCCTTTATTTACACTGAAGTTGATGGTAGCTGAACTAGAATTGTAGTACAATATTTGTAGATGGTATGTATACAACCTATACAATATTTTTTTTCATTGAGCACCTTAATATGTAGTCATTGGAAATGATATTTCAGTCTGGAAGTTGATTTATCTGATTGCTGGAAAGGAGAGATTTCAGAATGTGCAGATTTGCGTAAACCTTTGTGCAATTAATCCAGCCCTCAATGTCCCTGGGTTTAGCTGTTTACAAAACTTGGCCCATTTCTTGGCTCCTGCTTATCTGAGAAGATCTGTTGCAGTGCTACGCAGCAGAGATTGGATTGACTCCCTAGGCTGCTGGTAAAAACCTGTAACAGATTAGCTGCCATTGCAATGCCAATCACTGTGATCACATACTTTTTCCATACCTTCTCTACTTTTATAATCTCCAAGGGTGAGGCCCTAAGCAGGGCCTGGGCAAGGCACTTCAGCAAACTCAGCTCCTCCCTCCTGCAACATCAGATGAAGTTCAAGTTTCCAAGAAAAACAATGCCTTAATATCGGCTTGAATATCTGTTTCATTGTATATGATAAAGTTATAATTAGTCCGGTTCCTGTTTCTAAGTTAGATTTGTTTAATCTGGGCTCAAACCAACCTTCCTATGGCAAACAACGATAATGAAAGTTGGATACAGACAGAGCTCCTTTATTCGTGAATCTTCCCAATATTACATGCTCAATTGGATATCTACTTTGCTTCAGGGGATTTTATTTGCCCTCATCTGACAAAAGTTCACTAGAACAAGCTGTAGGTTGTAGTGCTGTATGAAGCTGTTTCTGCAAAACCTCCCCCATAGAGTATGTCTAAAGATCATTGCAGTTCCTTGACACTTTGGAGGCTAACAAACTTACGAGCACTTTGCAAGTTCAAGGCAGACAAATGTCAGGGAGTTGGATCTGGCCTTGAAGTACTTAAAGATATTAGTCCCCAAAGACAGCGCCAAGAGAAAAGCTTTGGATTTCTCTACTGTTTGGAGAAAAGCTGAAGGAGACAAAAAAGATTCATTTTAATTGGGCAAAATGTAGCTAAAAAAATCCAAAACACCTCTAATTCTTTTTTTTTTTTCATCTAAATGAAGGAAAAAATATCTTACAAAGAGAAGTGCTGAGAGACCCTTATGACTCTGACTGGTCCTGAGAAATACATCGGAGTCAAAGGTGGGGGTTTTATTTTATTTTATCAGAGAGCACACTTGGCATCTCTCTTCCATAGTGCTGCAATCATTGATTAAAAGCAGTCTTTCCACCCTAGGAAAGGAAAGAACAGGAAGCTTGTTTAAACAGAGTAATTTTTCAGCTCTTGGAGTTATATAAGAGAGAAAAAGGCTCCATATCATCTCATTCAACAGTGAAATGAGTTTTTGAACAAACAAGAAGGTGCTAACTTCTAGCCATACTGGTAGACAAGATACCCTGTAGGATCTATGTAAACTAATGTGAGTGATAATGTGGGAGATGGCCCTTGCAAAGTAAATGATTTTTGATATTAGAGGCTAGAAATTCCTCTGGCATTAACATTCAGAGGCTTTCAGCCAGAAAAATACAGCATGTAGTACTCAAAACATAAGAAGATACTGAGTCATCTAACATGCTTTTCTCTTGAACTTTCTTCACACAGGAAGATAAAAAATAGACAAAGTAATTCTGATTATCACTGTTGGGCAAGAGAACTTTCACATCTATGCAGGCTTCCTACCCATGCTTTTTCCAAAGTCTCTAAGACTCACTTAATTTACCTTTTTCCACGTTTTACTGGAAGGACGATAGAATTTTACAGGTCTTCAGAAACCTTGTCCATTGAATTAACTCTAACGAATGATTACTTAGACTGTGCTTTCATTTTAAAGTACTACATGTATAAAGTGGGCAAACAAAACATAGATCTCATCAGCTTTAGACTATTTCAGCTGAAATCGTAAGGGTGTCACTTATGTCTTTCTTGAATATTCATGTAGCAGTCACAGATACCTGCCGCACTCACCTCTGAAGAAGTCAGTCCTTATTAATGAAGGAATTTGGCAATGTGTTAATCTTTGACAAAGCACACAGTACTGTCACAGACTGTTACCCTGCAGGACTTGAAACCTTTGTTGCATGCCCATGGGATGATGAATTTTGTTGCATGCATTAATTTCTTCTCATGCATACATCTCTGTAGCATGCATGATGTCTTTGAAATCCTTATCTAGATATGCAACTCTGGTGAGTTGACCTTGACTGGATGCCAGGTGCCCACCCTGCCGCTCTATCGCTCCCCTTCCCAGCGGGACAGGGGAAAGACTAAGGTGGAAAAAACAACTCATGGGTTGGCATAAGGCAGTTTATTTAAAGCAAAAAGTAAAGCACAAGCACGTGCGCGCAAAAGTGAAGTGAAGCGAAAGACAGCACGGTTTATTCCCCACTTCCCATGAGCAGCCATGGTCGGCCACCCCCGAGAAGCAGGGCTTCAGCACGCGTAACAGTTCCTCAGCAGGCAGCCATTGAGTCAAGCAATGCCTGCCTTCCTGCTCCTTGCCTCAGCTTTTATATCTGAGCTGACGTCACATAGGACGGAATATCCCTTTGGTCAGTTTGGGTCAGCTGGCCTACTTGTGTCCCCTCCCAGGATCTTGCCCTCGACTGAGGAAGGAATGTTACAGTGCTGATGCTGTGCTCAGCAGTAGCCAAAACCCCGGTGTGTTATCAACACCCTTCTAGCTGCCAATGCAAAGCACAGCACTGTGAGGGCTACTGTGGGGAAATGAACTCCAGCTTAGCCAGACCCAGTACAGCAACTCAGCATATGTAAGACTTCCAGCTAAAATCCGTTCTGCGCTCTAACAGGATTCAGTCATGCTCTAGTAGATCAGTGACAGCCTTCAAAGCGTGATTGGTTAAATCTGTAAAGTTATTATTTGGAGCTCTACACATAATGTTTACAAGCTGTTACATGACTGAGGTGTCATATATGGATCAGAAAATCAGTTTCCTTAGCAGTCCCCATTCCTACAGTCTGTCCCAGACTTCTTTCTACTAATTTCCTTAAATATGTGATTGCTTCAGAAATTATGCTGTTAGTTGGAATGTGCAAAGCAGAATTAAAAAAAAAAGTGATGGAGAGCTCTATAAGATGTAACTGGCATCCTTCCACTCACTTCTCTGAGCCCTAGTGGGATTTCAGATCTTTAATCTTAGGAATCTTAAGACCCAGTAGAAGGAGCTATAGCTCCTTTTACACGTTTCCACTGACTATCCTTGGACAGAAAAGCAGAAAGGGAGCAAGGCTGTTACTGTGGACAACACTAATGGAAGGTCTTACTCACTGTCAGCATGACTGTGCAGAGTCCATCGGAAAAATTTCCAGTGGCAGGTAGGTAAGCCTCATTGCTGATGACAGAACTGCTGGACTGCAGTATTGCACAGCTGTGATGCTTTATGTAAACTGACTGTTCTCGTTATTGCCACACAGATTGGATTAACATCTGTACTGTTTTAACAACTTATTTTGTATAAATTTATAAAATTAGAAAACCTGCCATTTTTATGTGATTAGATGATACAATGTTTAGGGACCACCTGGAGATGTGAGATACAATTATGAATTTGTATGTACACATATGTACATATCTAATGGCTAAGTTATTAGTCTATAGTGTATATATATTTATATATATAACAGGTCAAGCTTTTGGCTAAAATCTTTGCAGAATGATGTAGGAAGGTTCTCAATGCACAGCTGGTGTTGGGTGTCAATCTCAAGTCTTCTAATGTGATCCTGTTTCTGAAACATAAACCCAGTTAGAGAACACATTCTCGTAAGTGTAATATCCTATTCAAAGTCAGTTCTATACACCAAAATAAGACTGACAGAAGCAATATACTGATACATGCCAAATTCATAAGATAGGCCATAAATGATGTGATCCTACACTACAATGCAAAGATAACGTTTTAAGAAGCATCTTCCCTTAAATCCAGGCAGTGTTCAATACATATAGCATGGATGTCCTATTCAAAACATGCCTTTATTTCTCTAGAAATATAAGTAGAACAGATCAGCACTCTAATTTATCATTTTTTTAATACTAAGATCTTTCCAGTGAGTATTTCTTTCGCATCTCTCCTTAGAGAAAGAGACAGTGCTACGAGTGAATCGCTTATGCAGTATAATACTGTCATCACTAATTTCCAAGATATCTGTTTAAACAGAAGCTGTCACTTTCTGATCTGACTTGAGCCTCCTGCCTGATTCATTTTGTAATGTCACGAACAGTGGATTGTGGATTCATGGAGAAGAGCTGGTCTGATTAAAGATGAAGAAACTTCCTTTTACACATGCACATCCTCATAATCAGCAATGATGGGAAAGGAAATAAATAGTACAGTAGGCATAAATTGAAAGTGTCTCTCTAAGAACCTCTCAATTTCACTTGAAGTTCTGAAATCTTGGTTTTCTCTGTCCCTAGTGTTAACCCTTTCTTACCTTCAAGGGCCTTTTATGTCATCTTTTATGTCACAGTATATAAAGTGTAAGGGATGTATTTTGATCTTCTAAAGATGGTGATAGCCCCAGCTTCAGCAGCCCATTAGTAATCTGGGGAAAGCTCAAGTGTGAGCTGGAAAGAAGTGGGAAAGAAAGTTCCCAATCAGAAGTAAAAGAGAGATTTATCACAAGAAGCTATTTTTTGTAATTGCTGATATGTTCCTTATGCAAGAAGTGAGAGAGCAAATGAAGAGGCAGTCATTAAAGTGAGAATGAAAAGTATGACATCTCCATTGCTGGGTATCAGTTGTGGTATAAGAGAAAAGCTGTGCCAGTTAGGAGGAAAGTAAATGAAGGATTGTGGAGAAAGGAATAGTTTTAATTGACAAGATGTTGTAGCTATCAGGTGAAATGGGGAACTTAGTGATCAACTGCAAATCCATATGCTAACTGCTGACATAAATTATTCTGTTTATCTATTACCTCCATCTACAGGAACAGAGCCTCAAAAACATGAACTTATTAGACCGCAAACGTGAAACACATTTTCACTGTGGCTTGGCTTCTTTTGAGAAAAGAGGGTGGAAATTTCAAACCCTCAAACAAATATGTCTCTTAATTGACTTTTCTCACCATCTGTGCTTACTTATAGCTGAGGCAAGCGGTACCAGTGACTTGTGAGATTGCTTTCAATGCTGCCTCTTTAGGCCAGCTTTTCAAAGCAGCAATCACATGCAGTTAATTCCGATCAGATCAGCTTATCAGCTCAGTTCATTGTAGCACTTTCATAATCATTCGTGTGTGACAGCCCATTAAAACTTGGCCAGGTCTTTAAAAAAAAAAAAAAATCACAAAATCCACCAATGTGTTTTACATTCAGCCTTTGAGGTATTCAGCATATTTGTTTTGTGTATTAAGCTTTGAAATTGAACTTTTGTAAAGGATTGTAGGGAAAAGTCACCAGTAATATAGGACTCTAGCCAAAGTAGTTTATCGTGTTTTATCTTGAAGAGTAGTTTTATTCAAAAATATACACATGATGCTGTAATTATTGTGTTAAATGCTGTCTATGGCTCTGCTTGGCTTCTGCAAAGGTACAGTGCTGAGAATGCTGCATGGCAGATCAGAGAGGGCTAATGTGGAGTGCATGAAAGGCCGCTGCCTGTGGGTGGTTCGGGTAGACCAAGTGAGTCTTTCCTTTCTTCGGGACTTTTGGTGGATGGCAATTGCAGTTTGAAGTTGAATGCTCTGCTCTGAAAGGGCAGTGCCCCTCAGAGGGGAGAGCACTGGTAACACAAAATGCTTCAACTGACTTGCAACAAATATTTTTGAAAAAGTCTGGGAAAATGGAAAGTTCCACCTAAATTTGAGTTTGGAGATCTTTGGTTTCAGAATTCTGATTTTTATGTGTGAATGTTGTTTTTTATTTTTTTTCCTGTATCCACTACTCATTTACACACCACACATATTATGTGTTCTTATAGTTTATCAGCAGATTAAGAATTCTGTGGAATGATGTTTGTTGATGTCTTTTATAGATTTGTTTCTACTATGTAATTTAACAGAAAAAAATCAAATTTTCTATAAAAATCACAAGACGTTTTCTGAACGATTAATATTAACAAGACTGGAAAAAAATTTCTATATATAACTTGTTTCCTTATTTTCAAGAAGAAAGATTTCTTTGTGGAAAATATAATTGAAATCTTTGAAATGACAAAAAATACTTCTGCATATATATCCACAGCATTGGTAAAATAAGTACTCACCACCTCCAAGTGTTAACAAGATCAACCATTTTGGAGATGGAAATTTTTCGTTTATAAACAGATTTCATAAGATATTTCTTGCTGATTCTACATTTTTGTTCTTGCATAATGAAGTGGAAGATACACAGAAAGAAGGTATTTTTTAATATGCTTTAAAAAGACAAACCAGATGCTGCCTTTTTTTCTTCTTCTTTTTATTTTAAAGAAAAGAAGAAAATTCCCTAAATTTAGACTGTAAAATAGGCTTGTAGGAGGCAGTAAATACAGATTTTAGTAAATGTCTATAATTTACAGCTACACATATCTACCTACACATATCTCTATAGGTATTTATGTCTGTATTCATAAAAGTGTATGTCTATATATATATATGTATATACGTGCTTCCACTGTTTATTTTTGTTTTGGTTTTCTGCCTTAATTTAGCAAATAGGTCTATAGTTCTAATTTAACTTCTCCATCTCATTTTCAGTAAGCCAGACAGGTTGTCTTTAGGATTTGTTAGTAAAGGTGATGAATTCCTCCAGGCTCCAGAGAAAATCCTGGTCTTAGGGCTTGACAGTAGATGCTACAAACTGCCAACCTGTCACATGTTTTGGAGACACATGACACTTTCTGAAAGATTGATTATTTCAGAAGGCCAGCAACTGTGTTGCTTTCATTTTAAATAATTAACACTCTCTGGCAACTTCCTTGTTGTATTGCAGCCTCCCAGAGTGAAGAGTTTTAGACTAGTCTGAACAAATACTGCTTCAACTAATTTTGCTGATGGACTCTTTCCCTTCTCTCTTAATTTTAATTGGTGTTATTTTTATAATATAAACCCACCCAATTCACTGAAGGCATAAGGCATGAAATTTTCCTTCTGCGCTTAGACCTACCTCCTTGCCTCAAGGTTTTATTTACACCAGGGATGCTATTCAACAGCACTGTCAACAGCAACTTCTGTTTATAAAGAGAGGTGGAAGAAACACATATCTGTGGGAAATACTGATTTGTCAAAATTGAAATTTCTTTTGATGACATTTCAGGTTTTTTTACCCTGGACAAATTTCAAATGTTGCTTTACTGTAAACCCAAATGCTGACCAAAGATCACTTGTCCCTTGCTGATTTCTGGCATATGTTCCACCAGTGATTTAAGCACTTTGTTGAGAGCACATGATGTAAAAAAGATCAAAATCCTGGAGTTCATTTGCATGACCATGCTTAATTTCCCAAGTAATCTAAATTTTGATCTTTGTCACCTTTGTTGAAATGTTTCTGTTGCTTTTAATAACTGGATTTCCTTTGAAAGAAACACCTTGAGAGACAGTATGTTCTGTGTGTCTGTGTTGGCCAAATTGTTCATTAAGTCCTCTACTTTTGGACAGTTTCAAGATGAAAGTTACTGTGTTAGAACTTTATGTTAAGGACATTGAAAGCACTGTGTGGAAGATGTTTCTACATGACACATGAAGGAGGAAGCTGGAGTTTTTGAGAGGGAAAACAGAGATCCTCAAAATAACAGACTTCATTTATTTCTGATAATCAGGGAACAACTCACCACAGTGTTGAGTTTTTCCTTGATAAAGACTCTATTGACCTCATATTTGTACCAAAATACTGTAAAAGGAGGTCCATATCCTAAAGCATGTAGCTAGATGGGACAGAAAGTAAGAAGGGAAGCAAAGGCACTAAAAGAAGGGATCCTACCAAAGGTCATGCAGCTGTTGGAGGAAATGTGTGGCAGTAAGCTTTGGTTTTCATTAATTTCAAGTTGGTGCCTTATCTGTCAAACCAGGCAGGTTTTCTGTATTTTTTCCAAGTGTATAACTAAGCAGTGTTTACTTTTGTTCTAAAACCTGTAACTATAAGGTGTTGGAGGGGTTTTACTGCAGACCAAAATGTGTAGCTGAAAGCAGGTATGCTTAGTTATTTTCTTTGTTTTCAATCAGTGTCTCTCTTTTAAGCTATATCAGGTTCTCATTAAGGATGTTAAATACAGTTATTGGTGCTTTTGGGAAAAGGGACTTGCTTCCTGCAAGGGCATCTCCCCCCAAGGCATCACTCCTTTGTTTCCTTTGTTTCCATTTTTATTTTATTTAGGGGCTGTCAATATTTTAATATAGTTTTCCATGGCAGTCCCCTTTTTAAGTGTAAGATGGACTGCCTGGATTTTGCCAAAAAGACTGAGTTTGAGTTTCACAAGGAGCAGAATATTTTTCCATTTGATCCATTCATGTACAAATACCTATCTCCCTTGGATATACAGTCAATTTCCATGCAAGAGGAAAAAAATTGAAAGGATTGAAAGGACCTGGAAATATTGCAAAGGTCTTTACAGAGATTCTCTACAGTATTTTCACCTTTCACGCTTTTTTTTTTTTTTTCATATTTTTAAGCATTAGCCCTCTGGCATGGTCAGGTGCTAGGAATTTCCTGGCACCAAAGGCAAATGCTGTGTTGAGGCTCTGTCCTTCTGCCCTGGTGACCTGTCCTTGGATGTGTGCCAGCACAGCTTGCTCTGCTGAAACCAGAGCCGCTGCTGATCTCTCTGCCAAGTGCTTGCAGTCAGTGAGAGCAAAACTCAGCCTTTAAGTTCAGCGTGGTCACAAACGCTCTACGGCTGGACTCAGTCTTAAAGGTCTTTCCCAATCTAAATGACACTATGAGTCTGTGACACAGTGTGAAGGTTGCCAGAAAGTTCTCGGCTGTGGTCTATTCCAGCATATTCATTTCTTCTCTATACTAGGTTTTACTACTGCATCTCTGTGTTGTCTTGGAAAAGCCATGCAGTTTTATCTGTTCCCCCATCTTACTTTATTTGTTTGTTTGTATCATGTGAGAACATTTTCCCACAAACACTTAGATGTGTAGCTGAATTTTTTTTTGTGTTGTCAGTGATTTATTTGAAGAGTAGGAACTTTTAAACTTCTAGAAAGCACCTCAGTTTTTGCTTTGTTATCAGGCTAGTACCTCTTTGAAGACTTCCCTATCTTCAGAAGCTGCACTAGTAGAAATCCTTATATTGTATACAGCTGGGTGAAAGGTTGGATTGAGTTGTTTTCCTGCCAAATTATAAAGTGATTTTCTTTTTAAATCTTTCTTTCCATTTGGCTGCTACTTAATGTCTTTTGTCTGCTTAAGGAGGACAGGTGCAATTATTCACCTCTGAGTCCCGGGAAAGATATAGTAATTCAGCATGGTCTCTTAGAAAGGAATGTAATTCACTGCTCCACATACAATACATTATGCAAGTCAAACAGAACTGTGAAAGCTGTAGCATTGTCAAGGATAGCATACGATGAACAATGCTTGATACCAAGTCAGGCTGTTTGTCTTAATATTTTGTTTGGGAGAAGAAAAGTAAAAGAATTAATTATAGATTGAAGCTTGATAGAATTGTATTTTTAGTCTTTTAAGGACAAAACCCCTTGGCACTGCTATGTGAGAAAAAGGATGTATGAACCTTCTTCAACTAGTTCCTTGTGATGTAGATTTTCAAGCAGTGATAGTAGATCCATCATTACTTAGATAATTTAATATTTTTTTTCTTTTATCATGATGAAAATAGGAACCAAGATTCCAAAAGTGTAGCTCAGAACGGGTTTCTGAAGAGTGAAAATTCTCACCCTGTCCTTAAAGTGCAACCCTACTCACCACTGAGTTAAGATACTAAGGCTACTTAGAGGTTTCAGCCCAGAGTGAGTATATTCAATAGATATTTAATAAGTTAATGATGGAAGAGATCTGCTTACAGAACAAAATTCTGCAATGGGTGAAGAAACAGAGTTTCTAGCTGTGGTCACTTAGAACGGCAGAGCCACTTTGTCCCATCATACTTGTTGCTTGAAAATTACACAAAATGAAGAGATTTAATTTAAAGATTTTTTTTTCAAGTTTCAAGACCTTTTTTCTCACCTGAAAATGTCAGCTTACTGCTTGTGTGTATCATGGTTAAGTCTTTTCATTTCAGTCCCTATTTTTACTTGCTGCTAAGTTTATGACACTTGCATCTTTCCAGGGAAAACTATGAGGCCTGGTCTGATGCTAAAGGGATATTGTCACAGAATTTTGAATAGAGTCCTTTTTGCTGTTTCATAATCAAAGAAGTCAGATGCACGTTTCTCACCTTTGTTGAAATAAATAATTTAATTATCAAATCTTTTCCTCCCACTAAGTGCAATGACTTATAGAATAGATACTGTTCTTTTCAGGCAGTTAAACATTCATGCTTCCCCACTCCCACCCACATGATCAGTTATTTCAGGAGCAGAGAGATAAACTTGATGCTTTCTAGTAGAAAGCATCTGGTGTCTGAAGCAGGGCTTGGTCATTTTGACTTTTCTGAAACTCAGAATGGAGTAATTTTGTGATTATCTGTCATGGCTTTTTTTTCTTTTCTTTTCTTTTTTGTTTTTTTTTTGTTACCAGAGGAGTTAATCCGGGCTAAAACGGGCATTATGAAGAGGGCAAAATATTCAAATTGTTGTTCTTACAGCCAAGTATCGTACAATAGGCAAACTGACTATGGAAATTATATCTGCTTATGGTAAGATGTATAAGTCCCTTCAGAGTAAATGCAGACTGCTGTGTAGATCTAAAAAAATGCTCAGAATCTGGGAACAAACAGCTGTGCTGCTGTTCCAGGACTGAGTGTACCACATGACAATCATTTTGTTTCTCTTGAAATGTTAGTGAAGCAGAAAAAAAATTCACATAACATTAATAAAAGAAAGCCAAGCATGTTAGCACTTTTGTGATGGCTAAGTTGCTTGGTTTCATGAATAACTGCTTTTTAAAGGGCAACCAGCATTGAAATCTTGTTAACTGACTAAAAATAAATTATTTGAATGACTAGATCTAATTTAGATATTTTATTCTATGTTCTATGTGAACAAACACCTTTTTCTAGTCTTGTTAACATCATTAGGAATCTTCGTGTTGATGGGGGTCTCCATAGGTAAAGTAACTGGCATGATTGAAAATATTTTTCATTCTTTTAGACCAAAAAAGGGAAGAGGAGACTTTTTCCTCTGAAAAAGGAAGGATAAACCCACACAGAAAGAAAAGTGCCAATCAAATTATGTTTTGGGGGAAACAGCTAAACTGTTTATAAACAAGATGTCAAATATAAAGAAGGAGGGGAAAATACCTAAATATAATCTCTTTCAGCAAAAGTGAACTGAGATTGTTGTCTGTAGAATTCTTAAGGAATTTTTTTTTACCATATTAAAGTTTGTCTTGAAAAACCCAATACTCTGCCCCTTACCTGGCAAAAAACCTCAAGTAAACTCAAGACTCAATAGAGATGTCACTCCCACTCAAGGAAGGCTTTTTAAACTGACCCTATACAGTTTTAGAAGTCCTATGTCTAGAGGAATAAGAACATCTAACCTTTCTACATCCAAAATGAAAACACTTCATTCTGTTTTAAACTACAATGAATAAAATGCAATTGAAAAGCAGATGTAAATAAGGCTAATGATCACAAAGGGATGAGTTGCTGGCTCAAACAGAGAACTGGAGCAGAAAGTTGAGAGTCATCCTATGAAAATGACATACCTTTAAGGAGAAGCCTTTTTCTTTCTTTGCACAATTCTTAAGTTTTGTGAGGAAGGGAAGAATCATTCCATGAAGTGCTTACCTACACTGATGTTCAGTGATGGTAGTGGTATCAGCAGATCTGCAGCTGAGCATGAGGCTCCTTGCTGACATATTGGACATTTGACATTTGTAATGCAGATTCCAGTTTGAAGAAGTGATGATCTGTATTGCTGTGCAAAACGTCTCCCACAGATACTTCACTTTTGCTTTTCCCTCTGTAAAACCCCAAGGTATATGCTTGGTCTTTCTGTGTAGAGAATATAATCAACCAAATTCTCAGTGATCAGAGGTCATGAAGTCCCACTGGCTCAACCAAGACATTCCTGTTTGTATCCATTGACGATCAAAAGTAGATGGAAGGTGTGTTTGATGCTAACATTGAGTTGTCTTTGTGTTTTTATTATCTATTGTATCAATAAACTGAAACAAGCCTGGTTCTGGTGTTTCTAAAAGGAGGCAAAATGGCTCTGAGTTTTGCCCTGACCATGTTGCTTTGATCACATATATATACTGTTTTGTTCTGTCCTGTCCCCATCTGGCTTTTCTGAGATCATGGGATAAAAGAAAAACCTTTTTCACATGAGGTAAAGAGATTGTTTTATTTCTTCTTGCTATTTTCTTTCCTATGTTTTGTTCTTTCACAGGTGAAAGAATCTTTTGCCTACCTGTGGGGATTTAAAGAAAATAATCTTTTAATATTGAAGTGTTTATATTCTCATTAAGGGGTCAACATAACATTGATTTCCTCTACCCTCACCCAAAAACTGATTGCAAACTGTAGTGGCTGGAGATAAGTCTGCCCACCGGGTTTAATGGTGTTTTAGTAGCTTAATTAGGCTTTGGGTTTAAGGTATTTCATGAGAAGAAAAGGGCTTCTCAATAGTTGGGTTAAAAAGGCAGAGAGAAACAACATCTGTAAGGGCACTTTCCCATGTACTTGAGCATGATTAAATGTAGCAGGGGGTTCTTCCTTCACTGAGTAAATTACCTTCGTCCCACGTGTATATTGATACAAACTTTAAACATTTGCCTTTGCAATATATCTCAGGCTGCTTCTCTTGCTGCTCAGGGTCAAGAGAGAAATTCATGAATGCTGACAGGAAATCTCTTTCTAAGTATAAGGAGTAGGTGTACAGTTTCTCAGATAAAAAGAAGATTAAAATTGTCAAATTCTTTGTGTGTTTACCTTTAAACAATGCACACAGCAAATAAAGGAACCTTTTCATCAGATATATGTTAGTGATTCAGATGCCACATCATTTCTCTGGTGTCATACATACAAAATCCCTTGAAAAATCTACTTCCCTGTACAGATTGTTTAAGCCTGGTATGGTGATACAGAAAAAATGTTGTTTTGGGTTATTTGTTGCTATTTTAGAAGCTAAAATATATGAGTCTTCAAGAAACTCTACCTGACATCACCAGATGCTACTCAAGTCATAGTCGCATCAAGGTGCCACAGGGATTTAATAGGAAGTGTGCATTTTTTTTACAGTGTAGGAATAGGAGAGCAGTTCATAAACTTTTCATTTTCTCTCCTACTCTCCCATCTCTATCCATCTTAAAATATTTTTCTTCTCTGTAGCATTATGACAGATTTAAGACCAAAGCCGAAATATAAGGCATAAATAAACTAATACATAATCTTCTTAATCCAAAAGTAATTTGTTAAAATCTGTTCAAAATCTTGTCTAATAGGCTAACCTATATTCAAAATTCTCCAAATCTTACCCCTTGTATCTAGAATTACTTTAAACCATTTGGGACATCTAAATATTGGATAGCCATTAAATGTATTAAATAAAAACATGGCTAATACATTTTAATATATTAAATCAATATAGTTATTTTTTTACATTTTTATTTACTAATATTGAAACAAATACAAAGTTTCCCTGAAGTTAAAATTAAGATAGCATAAACTTGTGATGTGCTCTCAGTCAAGTTTAAGATATTTTCTTGGGTCCTGTTTTCACAAAAACATTACTAACAGTTATAAAGAAAATAAAATGGTTCAAAACAGAGTGCATAAATTTTTAGATACTAAAATGAGACCAAAACAACTCTAACAAAACACTGATGTATTCACTCAGTCTATGCCTTAATAACTGCGTTTCCCTTAACCTTATTCCTTCTGAATGTGGGGTACATGGACTTCACAGAATCACAGAATGGGTCAGGTTAGAAGGGACCACAGAGGGTCATCTGGTCCAATTTTCCTGCTCAAGTAGGGTCTTCCTAGAACACATCAGATGGGATTGTGTTCAGATAGTTCTTGATATCTCCAGTGAGGGAGACTCCACAACCTCTCTGGGCTTCTCTATGGTAGCAAGAGTGAGGTGACATTTAGGCCCATGAGGTTGTGCCATCTAGTGTCAATTCACCCCACAGAAGTCACCAGCTACTGGGGACTCTTACAATGGCTCTCATGCCACCACCAGTCTACACTGGCTTCTGAAATATTTCAAATGATAGTTGCTCAACAGCAAGGTTTTTATCTCCATTTCTGACTGAGAAGTACTTCAACGAATTTACTTGTTTATTAACTGCATACTAATTTTAAACAGTTCTTCCATTTTAGCCACTCTTTAAGCATGCTATTTCTAGCTCATGCTCTGAATGCACTTTTTAATAATGATGGTGGGCAGAATAACTTTAGTCATATCACTAATACTGATCTTAGCCAATCTATTGTGCAGCTGAATAGATCAAGTTAATGCAGAAAGTGGAAGGGTTTGGAAGTAGTTTCACTATCAGAAAAATGTAAGACCAATGTACATCGACTCAGATTTGAAAAAAACAAAAGCAAATGGCTGATCTGATGAGAAATATATGCCAGTCAGAATAAATATTGGCCTCTATGAGAGTTGTTTTGTTGGAGAAAAGGATCTAATATTCAGGAGACACTCAAGCTGTGATAGTTGTTGAGTATTGCTTATTCAGGCAGTAGAATTGTTGGACAGAAGCAGGAAAAGTTTATTAACCCTGCCTTGGGCATCAAACTATTAGATTTCATGTAATTTAAACAGGTTTCTAGGAAATATTTTACACTTTCATGAGTAAATGTGAAATTTTGGGCATTAGGAAACTACATGAGCATTGTAATTTTTATACCATTTTCCAAATATTGCTTGGTTCTTTGAGACCATATTTTTATTATGATAACCGTTATTTGTCCCTCTGTACTATTGGTGCTCGTTTTCTTTTTAAGAATATAAGAATGAGTGCTGGTATATGGTATTGCATAACTATGTTAAAAGGAGGAGGGGGGATGGTAGAGAGCTGCTTCAGACAGATGAAAAATGCCAGTATGTCAAGGAAAATATATTCCTCAGTGTCATTTCATGCTCCGCAGGGGTCTGTTTTCTTAAGTCCAGTGCAAATGCATACTCTCAAGAAAGCCATTTTCTGCTTAATGTGGAAAAGAAGAATAAAACAATTTTTAATTCTACTTTTATACAATCTTGTCAGGAAAGAGAGGTGGATGAAGAATTGCAATCTTCAGAGATGCCATCAAGACTCCCTAAACACAAACCTTATCAATCCCAGTCTGAAATCATGTCAAATTTCACAAATTAAGCAAGACTGGATTCTGCTTTGGACACCTCCAAGGAAAACCCATGACCCAATAGGAACTAGCATGAACAATTCCTTAAGCAGATCTCCTTTTCCTTCTAGTGAACAGTGATGAGATGAATATGGAGGAAGTATGCAAGTGCTTCCTTCTGCTCCCTGGAAGAAATTTTCTCTTCCACCCCACTAAAATTAATGCTCGCTCTGACCTATTTTCATATTTTTTATTCCCTGGGCTGTGTGCCAGAGAGCAGGCACAGAGCTGCACTGAGAGTTCATGCACCTGCCTGCAAAGAGAGGGAATGCGATGCAAGAACAAACTAAGACAGGAGAACTGATCTCTTCAATATCCCAGTTGCAAGCGTGTAGTGTACAGTTCCTAAATGAGTCTAAAAGTTCCTTGTGTCCTTCAAAATGTCATGAGGGTTATCCTTCCTTGCCTACAGCTCGTGCTCTGGAGGACCAGAGCTCTCCTGTAGGTTTTGTGTGATACCTGCCAGGGCTCTGTGGTTGCCGGAGGTACTCTAGGCCATCTCAAATGGCACTAGGCAGCTATAATTAGGCAACTTAATCAAGCCCTTAGTTCCTAGGATTGCTTTGCCAAATATCTAATTTTAGCTGTCAGTGATGTAATGAGTGGACATTTCAGATGCTGCAGAAAATGAGAATTGTCACCATATCACTCGCCAGATCTGCCAACCTGAATGCAGGGCTCAGGAAACGGTGAAAAATTCAAAGACCAGCACCTATAAATGGGAGTGTACCCCCACAAATGATTATGTTGGATTTTATGTGCTGGAGAGGAGAGTGCTGTGTAGCAGTAAAAGCAAATGAATGCAAGGAGATAAAAAACCCCAAAAACCAACAGAAACAACCAACCAACCAACTAACAAAAAAACCCCCAAAAAACCAAAACCACAACAAACAAGAGCCTTCCTGAGATTAATTACTGTAGACATTAACACCATTGCATATTTTGACAAATCCTTAAAGCCCCCAAATCTCACTAAATGAAATCCTACAAAGCATTCACTTTTATTGTAGGTCAATCTAAATCTTGGAGAAAAAAATTCTTTAGCTTGGTAGTGTTTTATTAAATAAGATCTATAAATAAAATTGTAACATAGCAATAATTTTCCTGGAGTACTGCATGATAATTAACTTTCCAGGATGGGTGGAGAGAGAGGTAGTAACACTATTCAGTTTAAGAAGCTGCCTTGATAATACTCTGCTGCATCACTTCCAGAATGCATAAGTAGTGTTTGGAATATTTCTCAGCGTGGTTAGGAAATTCACCTTTCACATCTGCATCTGCTCTTAAATTGCACAAATATAAAAATAACAGTATTCTGGCAATTGGTAAAGAAGACAAATGCATAGTCTCTAGGAAATGGCATTGAAGAAAATGCTCCCACAGAAAATTCTCGCACTTTTCCTATTGATGCAACAGTTAAAATATTTTCATGTTATGCTCTATCCCCATATGGTTTTCTTCAGTGTTGTTTTCTCAGCTGATGGAGGGAAATTCCCTAGACACATTTTACATAATTGCTTGTATGGTTGCTGTTGCTTACATTTGTTCTGTCAATTGTCAATCGTTCTTATTTCCAAGTATTTTGTTAGAAGTGTTCAGAATGCTTAAGAATGCTGAAATAAAGTATATTTAACACAACCACCCACTTACAGAGCTGTACAAAGCTGGAATTCATTCCTCGGCTCTTCTCTCAGCACCCAGCTCTGTCTCACGGAAAATACCTTTGCTGTTTTCTTTTGCTTACTTTTTTTTTTGGCTAAGTTTTTAGAAATTGTTTTGGTAGTTGTAGAAGATACATTTTTACCACCATTTTTATTCACAAATTGTTTTGTCCCCTTTGAGACAATGCAAGCTGTTGAAAGAAGCCCAGGCTCTAGATACAGGAATTGCGAGGCTCCCCTGCACTTTGGTTGACATTTTTTCAGGTTAATTAGTAAAAGGATTTTGTAGCTTCCTGCAAGTATTAGAAGTTAACCTCAGTATTTCAATGGAGGAACATTTCCTTTAGAGTTTAGAAGAACTGATGTAGAGTGAAATTAGATGAGGAGCATTACTGAGATTGGCACTCATGTTTCTTATTAGCTACCACTTCACTAAATGTACCAGAAGGTATTACCCATTTATTTCTGTAGCATTTTCTCCCATAGCAGGATGATGCAGTAATACTTGCCTTTAGCCATCCTGATGTTTTGAAACTAATATCAGTTCTGAGACAGCATTAAATCCATGTGCATGAGGTAGAGATGAGGGTCACTCCCCACATGGATCGCCCTGCAGCATTTGGGATATTTTTTCCCCCCAGCATATTTGATCTCTCACTTTGAAAATCAAAGTACAAAGTCAAATGAAATCTAACCTGGTCAAATAAAGTATTTTTTCCCAGACTTGCAGAAACCTCCACAAATTCGATCTATGATTTAGAGAAGTCACACAGGTTTGGGTTTTTTTTTTTTTTTTTGTTTATTTGTTTGTTTTTTTATTCCAAAAGAGTATGCTGTTGGACATATTAGAGATGATGTTAGGGTGAGCACTTCGAAGCATATGCTCTGCAAGACATATTCTATACATTAATCTTTTAAAAGTCCAAGTATCCTGTCTCGTAATACCATAAGATGACACGTCTCATAAGGGAAGTTCTTGTATTTGGGCTTTCTTCATTTACTGAAAAATGACTTGGGGAAAATTACCTGGAAGTCAAACCAAAACCAATAGATTGTGCCTGTAAGAAATCATAAACTTCATTACGTACACAATGATGTGGCAGAGGAGGAGAGCTGAATTTTTAGCAGCACTGGGTGGAAATTAAAGTAAGACTGGGTAACTAATATGTTGCAAAGTGATAGTTCAGTAGGTTTGAAACTAATTTGAATTCAGCACTAATAATAAGTGAGACCTTAATAGAACATTTTAGGGTGTCTTTTCAAGTCTGTATTATGTAGGACAGAAAAGTTTTTATTTGATACGTGTATAAAACAAACAAAAAAGTGTTTTGCTTTCTTTTTATAGGATGAATTTAGAGTATTTGTCCAGTTTTATATGTTCCCATAATAACCCTTCACTGGGGAAGTAGTTTGTCAATTATTCCTGGTTTTGAATTCAGATTTTTACATTCTGCTTTTAACACCAAGAAGGTGAGAAGTAAAACTAATTTCCCAAGTGATTTTGTTTTTCTTCATAATGAGAAATTCATATGATGTAGAAATCAGCTACAGATTTAAACAGACAATTTCCACTTTCCATTAATATGACAGTTCATTCCAGTTAAAAAGCCTTTTCCTGCGTATGTGGGCATCCTGCCATACAAGAAAGAGGTGCTGTACTTGGGAGGCTACAGAAGGAGAAGTACTTTCTATTTGAGCTCTATTTGCTGTAAATAAGCAGCAAACTGAGAAAGCTTCATAAGACTGAGAGGCTTCATAAGCCACCAGCACAACTGTAGTGTCTAATCTAAGTAAACATGTAAAGAGAATAGCCCTGGGAATTCGATGCCACAGGAAGTTTATGGTATTTCTAGATGTTTCTAACAATAGTTTACCATCCTAAAAAAAAAGCAAATTATTTGCCTGAATGTCTGTTAGACATAGGATACTTTGGAAAAAAAATGAAGAATTTGTATTTTGTGAAGGATATTTCAACAAAGTAACCTTAGTTTTTCCTGCTGTTCACTAGTAATGTCATGACAAAGTAACAATTTTAACCAGCTTTTAAAATATTGGTCTGTAATATAAGTCCCAAATATGTACATTAGCATTTTTTCTAGCCTTCACTTTCATGGAAGTAGTATGGATCCGCAAGTTTACACTTTAGACTTTTTCTTTCCATTTTGAGGCATTTTCCCACGATGTTCTTCAAAGGGCAGACCTGAGGTCGTGTGGGTTTGGCTCAGGTAATCTAGACGGGATTGGAAGTTGCTGCCAGTGAAGTGACAGGAACAACTCATTAGCTGATGTGGTGGCTTTGCCTGTCATTCCCTGTGCTCGGACTCCTCAGTTCTCTCGAAAAGCTTAGGGGTTGCGAAGAAGATTTTGGCTTTATCTCAAAATATTACCTCAAAGGTTGCTTGCTTATCTGGTGAGAAATTACCCTGAGACTGCTCTTGTGTTTTGTTTTCTTAAATTCAGAGCCTGGGGCCTCGGTGCATACAGCAAGCCCTTGCCAGGCTGCCTCTGAACTGGAAAAGAGCAAAAAAGGCCATGCTTGCCACAAGCAAGTTATGGGCTGGCAGGAAAGACAGCAAACACATGGGAAGAGAGGAGTAGTGCAAAGCCATGCAATGGTGTTGGTTGATGTTATAGCAACTGGTGGCACGATGTAAGATCTGTTTAATCCAGTTACCTTACCAGTGGCAACACAGTTGTCTTAAAACGTAGTATGGAGCAGGGCAAACCTGCAGTGCCAGACAGTGCTGCTCTCCCAGCCTCCGAGAGCTTGCAGCTGATGTGCTTTCTAAGCCAGAAGTGTTGTTTCTTTTTTGGAGGCATCACAGGAGTTCTGAGGAAAAATGGGAAAAACAGTTGTTGTCAATGGTTTTTATGGAGAACTCCTCCCTTAGGCAGTTCCTGTGAGGGACAGCCTGAGGAAAATATGTTTTTGACAATTTAATACACTACTAGTGGTGACCAAGATTAAAACTGCAAGTAGGAGCTGACTTCTTGGTACAAAATGAGAAAGAATACTTAATTGTTGCATGTGAGAGTGAGATCCTAGAAAGATAGATTGCTGTTGTTTCTGGGGGAAATGACATTATTCACTTGCCTGTGCCTCTCTTTCCTGAAGCGCTGAAAGTGGAAGAGACACTGCCCCAAGGAGTAAAAGATGTAACACCCATTAATTGTACCAAAACTGAAGTCAGGATACCCATGGGCTGGAGGGTTAAGAACTGAATAGCTAAGATGGTTAAAGAGCTCAAGTGCTTTCTGAGGTTTCACTTAAGCTAATGCCAACTGACTCAATACCTCTCATCTGAGTAAACACTTGAACTAAAACCATTATTCTGTTTTCCAAGTGAAGTGTTTCATTAGTCATCAATAACTCTTGGGGTTATATACAGCCACCTTCACAAGTGTAACAACTTGAAATCTGGGGAGAATTTTGTTTTAAAAAAGAGAAAGTAGAATTTAATATTTTTTTAAAAAAACCCTGCCTATTCCCATGATATTTTCTGAATAAAATTGAAATATAACAAAGTTCTTGGTTTTCAGACAAAAAGTTAGGTTTAATTTTAATTATGTCATCAAAACCCCTGGACTGAGCTGTAAGTATGAAGAGCACTGTCACATTAAGTAAACATTTTCTAGTACATCTGTTATTTTTCTCCTCTTTCTTTTTGGACTAGTATAATATTCTATGAGATAGACAACTGTCCATGCTGGTAGGTATGCAAAGGAAAAGAATTAATTTTTAAAATTTAAATTACAGGGAAAATAATTAATAAAATTCAAAGTTGGAATTATATATAAAATAAATGATACTCAACATTTCTATTAAATATAGATTATAGCTACTCTATATGGGCCAAATTTTGGCTAAAACACTTTGCAAAACAGTCATATATTCTGGTCAGAATTTTGGTCCTTGGCAGATAATAGTCTTTCCTTCCTGGTCATTGGCAAGTTCTGTATTTCCACGAGTTCAGAAATGTTTACTGTTCCTGCTGTACCAGTTAGCTCTCTTCACAGTCTGAAATGCACATACTGGGATATCTTGAGGCTTCAGAAGACAGCAAGGTCCATTCAACCATAATGACCCGGTCCAGGTGTTTTGGAGAGTAGTGGAGAGAAGCTCTTGGCCATGTCTGCAAAGAACAGGCTATAGGTTCCAAGTTAACAGGACCTATATAGTGGCATTTCCAGTAGTACAGTTTGCAACCTTTGGCAGTGTCTGACTTCCTTATGCCAGTTACATGTAAATCATGGTATTTGGTAACTGCTGCTGGCCTTAAGATTTTTCTACTTTTCCACGCTTTCAGTCTATTTGCTGTCTTCTAGCAATGTTTATTTATGCTTGCTGGGAAGAAACAATTATTAATGTTTTGCTGGGTTTAAACCTGTTGCCTGATTTGAAAATTAGATATTTTGGATATCTTGCAGTGGTCTGACTGCCACTAAAATGGGCAGAGGATATGTTATCACACAGCAGTGAGAATTATTTTCCACAGCCCAAATGTAGGATTTCTTCTGGTAACTATGCAGTTGTGGGCTGGATCTGCTCTCTTCCTAACCTAAAGCTTTATTGGGTGGGGGTGGATCCCAGAGCCTTGGATCACACTTTAGGAGACTTTAAAAAACATTTCACTAGAATAATAGCAGGATCATTTATTTTTAGCATAGAATGTAGCTAGTGCATATTATTTTGAGATACTATTTATAGACTGTTTAATTTCTTTTCTGTGAGACTCAGTTTGAATTTATATTCTTGTTGCTCTTTAGCAATAATTAAAGTTTGTTTTGTATAATCTTAGCTATAAGCTCATAATCAGCTAAAAGAAGCAATGAATTTCTATAGCTTATGAAGTTTCAAATTATATTTTTTTGGCTAGTGGCTGTCTGTTATTAAATCACTTCAAAGCTTTGGTATGATCTTTAGGTATGGCAAATACAGGATTTTTTTAAAAAAGAAGATTGTTTGCGGAGAGTGGTTAGAAGGTTGACTTTACAGAAATATAGCTTGGGTGAAATTTGTGATTAAATAAAATTGGTTACTGTCCTCCTCTACAGGAAAGATGAAAACTGCATTACTCTTGGTGGTCAATTTAAATTACATTTCTAAGCAAACTATTCTTTATGAAATTTCTTGGTGAAAAGAGCAATGGGAATAGTTGAGGAACATGAAATAGTCCTTCTAAGAAGAATTGGTTACTTAACCAGCTAACTAGGAAGAAAGATGGAAATTATGTGTTCATAGTTGATCAAGTTTCTGTGAATTTATTGGTTTAGACTGTGGAATGAGGAGATGGGGATTTACCTCACGGAGCTTCCCCAAAACAGGAGCTAAAGTTTCTAAATCCAAATTAAAAGGATGCACAGGTTCTCATTTCTGCCATATTACTCAGAGTGTTACGAGAATCCTTTTCCAAGGAAACTTTTCTACAGTATATCTGCCCTTACTTTTGAGCAATCTATGCATGAGGCAGGAGGCACACAGTGTCAATCAGCAGGTTTGCACTTTCTTGCTGCTGTGCAAGGCAGCCAGCAGGAATTTAGCAAGCTCTAAATGCTCAGCATCTGACTTTGCCTTGCATGAGCTAGGCTTGTAGCATTTCAGTTCAGGCTCCATCTCCTGCTATCTCACTCAGTGCTTAAAACTGGGATGGGAGGGAGAGAGCTTGGAGAGCAATGATCATGAACTGGGAAATCAGGCAGGGATCTCATGGGAGAACAGAGGAGGATGTAGGAAGGTTAAGTTTCTCTTTTATGAGATATAAGCATGTTGAGGTCACCTTGAATTCAATGTCATACTTGCCCTCTAAAGATAGGTATGTACACATGCAAGTAAATAAAATAATGGTCTCTTTATATCCATGTAAAATTTGTAATTTTTCTTTTATATAATAACTTGAAACAACTCTTCTGCTTTTGTTGGAGTAGCTATATATTAATACATCTGAGTTTAGAATTTGACCCTGCAATGAAATGATCTTCCTATTGGAGCATGGCACACATCACCACCTGGTGATTCCTGAGTTCTGGTGAGTAGGAAATTGGGCTAACACTGTCCCTGCAGTGAGAGTGATGCTAGTCTGACTGACCCAATACTGATTCAATCTTTTCAACTTTAGCTTCTATGGTACTTTGAAATCTTTGCAGAATTCTCAGCCTTTGTTTCCTATTAGAAATCCTTAGGACACCTGTTGTTATGTGCCAGCTTAAGGGATAAGAAACTAAATCTAACTTCCAGTCTTACCTTTGCCTGTGTTCCACAAAAAATGCAGCCTTCATCCCACATCCCACAGAAAGGCACACATGCAGATTTTCTCACTTGAAAGATGAACTACATACTGCTACCTGATGAAACTTTTTTTCCTTCTTAATTTTCAGTTCACATGCACAACTTCTGTTTTGATTAGTTTAACAAGTTGAAATGTAACCTGCACCATGGTATTTATTGTAGACTTGACTAAAACAGAGTATTTATGTGAATATTCTCATATTACACACATATTCAAACCTTTTACCTGATTCAGGTGCTTATTGCTTTTGTAACCTTTCTGGCCAGCCATCACAAGTGTCTGGTAATTTCATATATTCCTTTTCTACAAGATTCAGGTAGTCATGCATTGAGGCAAAAATGTCAACACTTATTGATGAAGGAGACTTGGGGAAAAGTAACTTAAAATGTAATCAGAAAGGAGCTTTATGTACAAACAGTTGTGGTTGTAGCATTATACCTACCCCATGGTCCAATTACCCTTGTCAATGAGTGAAATACACTCTGAAAAAATAAGTGCAGATTAATATACACAGCCACTGTCTGAAGATCAATACAGGCTTGGACCCATCTCAGATTTATTAAAAGCGTGGATAGCACTATGGATGTAAAAGGAATTTTATAGGTAGCTAGCTAGCTAGATAAATGTATCCATACTTTCAAAACTGATAAGCAAATTTGATCCTCACTGCTTAACAAGAGGCAATTAAAAATGGGTTGATTTTCTAAAAGTACCAAGGCGCCAAACATTAAAGAATTGGTGTCTTTTGGGAATTTCTAATTGAAGATTTCTTCATAATGGAGGAAGAACCCAAAAAGTCAATTTTTATGTCCTAGTAAAGTTCTTAGTCTCTGGAGCTTCCACATTATATATACTATGATGTCAAGAAATAAATGAGAACTATCAGCTGAGGGTAAAGTAAAACAGACCACAGAACTGCGCAGTAGGGCTCTGTATTTTTGCTGGACATGTATTAGTGGTATGGAAAAGAGTAATCTAATTACAGTTGCCACCCTGGTAAAGATATCCTATCCATATTTTGAGATAAAAGAACATGAAAATATTTCAGAAGCTGATGTTAATAATACAGTTCTCTTATGCTCTGCCTTTCACACTGCCCCTTGGTCTTTATACAGTTCAGCATAATGAAAGCACCAACAAAACAGTATGTGTTGGCTGTCCAGTGTGAAAACACTGACAGTGTAGTCAGACACCTTCTAAAGCAAGGTTTAGCAAGAATCTCAGAAGAAATCCCTGCTAATTTACACAAACCAAAAGAGCAACAAAATGTCTTCTTTAGGGAAGATATCCTAGTGTTGTCCCAAGACAACAGTGGAGAATCTGTTGTCTTTGAAAAACAGATGTTATGTTGAGAAGATGAAAGACAAGTGGGAAAGCTGACCAGACTGAAAGGTTATGCAACCATACCCTGCTGCAAGATGGAACTCAAATGCATTTATATTTTCTTGCTAATGGGAAAAGCTTTATGTTAAACAGGAAAGTCAGAGAAAGCAATAAGAAGCACAGATTTCTTCTCAGTAATTCTGTGCGTTAGGCAGAACAGACTGTTCCACTGTTTGCACTGGGAAAAAGGACAGCAAGGGCAGTCCAGTCACAGAAGACTGCTGATTTGTGCAAGGTTGCAAAAATAATGGCAAGTCTGAAATTGAGCTGGAATTTGTGTGGCTTGAATTCATCTCTAGTTTCAGTCAACAGGGACTGTGCCCTTCTCAGCATCATTCAGTGGCTAAGCCTACAATGATTCCAAGTCGGTGTTATTTTCCTCTCCCTGTCATTTTAAGGTTTTGCAACCATAGTTCTGCTTTGTGCTGATGTTCATTAACCCCCCTCTTGGATAATGTGAGTTCTCAAAACAGCTTGTTATATGTTTAGACAGATCCTAACTATTGATTAACACACTTGTGTACTCTAGGAAGTCTGTCACATTGCAAGCATACTGCAGGATGTATAATCTACTTTTTGACTGAGTGAGAGAAGTAATGGCTCTCTCCCCCACCCCTCCAACCTCTGCCTTTGTTATTTACCAGACATCGTAATTTTCTGTTAAGGTAAAACTGATGACTACCCTTAGACCTAGAAGAGTGCAGGATCCTACATGAAGAAACAATCAGGAAAATTTGGTACATTTTCCCTCTCCAGCACTTTGGGTTTTCAGTTCAACATAGATCAAAATTGAGTCTAAACCACTGCAGATCTGTCTCTTTCCAAAAGATGCTCCTTGCCAGCACCTCCATTTGAACCATTAAGCATTGGCTCTGTATTTCTTCCTGATCATTGTCATATTATCTAGGAGAATTAAACACCCTTCTCCGCTCAATTCGACAAACCATTTCTTCAAAAATGCCTCTGGAAAATTTTGCCTATGACTGTGCTTCCTCTCTTGCCCTAGTAGGCAGCAAGGTACTACATTGCTTCTAACTTCACATATTTCTGTCCTAAAGTTTGCCAGCCCCTGTATGTAATGTTACCTGGTGCTATATAATGAATGTGTTTGACTCCTTGTAATTCCCTCTGACCTACTATATTGCATGCTGCTTATTGCAGCAATGAGAGAAAACCTGACTGTTTTAATCTCTCACTGAGATGAGAGAAAACTCCACCCTGTTTTGAGGGTAGCCCTTACTGTTGCATGTAGCAGCTGTAGCTCCAGAAGAGTTTACTTCTGTGGGTACCTAGGAAATTCTTTGTGCTGTGCCTGTTCTCTTTCAAAGAAAACATTGAAAGAGTTTCACTCATCTTCAAATGGTTGGGCCATTACTATACTCATTAGAAATGTTTTGGGAAAGCAGGTAGGCTTTGGCATATAACTGTGAAAGAGGTTAAACCAGCCAAATCAGATACCAGTGACTGAAGATGTGCAGTTGCCCAAAATCCACACGGATGTAGCCCAGAGAGGGTGCCCAGATGCTTCTCGAAAATCCCATCATGTAACTGTTTAAGTAATGGATTAATTAAATAATTATGATTCTGGCACCAAATATACACAACTTCTTTTATCTGGTTTAAAGTGAAGTTAGTTTACAGATGAAGTAACATCTTTCCATTCAGATGAACTATATTTTTTACTAAGTTTACCAAAGCTAAGTACCAAAGTAAGCAAGAGTAGTTACCACTTTTCACCTGTAGTCCCTATAATTTCTTGATTTCAAGGCTATTTGGGTGACCTGGTCTTGATTTTGTAAATTATGGACACTATAAACACTCCTTGCAGGGGGAATCCTATTTAATGCAAAGCCAAAGGAGTACTGAAGCTGTAATCGTGTGTAGACAAAGCCTTGCTCAATACATGACCGAATGGCACCATTGTTTGTGCTGGTGTCGACTATTGTGGTACATGTTCAAGCAGTGAGATCACAACAGACCTCACTGAAGTGTTAAGCTCAGTTTTCTTGAATTGGTGCACAAGGAAGTCACCCAAAGCAGAAGCAAATTTAAGTGAGTTCTGTCTGATCCGTGTCCAGAGCTGTGACAAGTGCAAAGAACATGTGTTGCATGTTCTCTGAGACGGGCAGAATTTCTGGAGCTCTTTGATAGCCAGCCTAGATACCATTCTGGCATAATGTGGCCTCAAAATGCAAGGCAAAAAGTGAGCCTTGGGCTTCTGATGTCTGAATACAAGTGTTTCTCCTTAACATCACACAATACATGAAAGGAAGCATCAGGAAGGAAATATACCCTGTAGCATCATTCTCAAGGGAAGGTATACTTCCACAAAATGAAAATAAATGAGTTGGTATTATGATAGTCTAATACTGTGATGTTATGTACAACAGATGCATTTTTCTGCTAAGGGTTTAATCCCTTCAGGCCCATTAAGCAAGGGGAAAAGTTTAGAAGGGATGCTGTTAAAAGAAGACATTAATGCACCTTTAAAAGAAAGTAGTTGGAGCACAAATCCCTGGAGAAATACAGTACAAAATAGTGAATGAAATATTTATGCTTTCTACTGAAGCTGAGTTTATGCACTTAGGGAGAAGCCCTGATGAGATGGGTCTTCCCCTTTGTTCTGAATCTATTTTTCCAATTGCTCAGACACAGCTGTTGGTTTCACAGTCACTCTGAGGTTGATTAGATCAGAAATCGTAGGCCTGTCTGCTCAGCATGGCCAATGACACACAGAAAGTTTGGATGTATTCTAAGCATGTAGTTTGAGTAAAGGAGATTTCTTTTTGTGTGCTTCCAGATGTATATTGGTTCTTCAAAATTTAGTGTGATTGGATCAACTTTCCTGTCTTATTCTAAACAAAGCAGGCCAATACGGGATATAAAGCTTGTATATGTTCATGAGAAATCTCGTTTAAGGGCCAAATATGCAGCTAGGTTCACTGACTTATCCAAGGCCCATGACTCTCATGTTTATATACCATTACTTTTAATTGTATTTGTTCAAAAAGAAGCAAAACTGCATAATAAAAAAAACTATGAAAGCTTTCAGGAGAAGACTTTCCGAAGCAGATGGAGGAGGAAGGTGCATGTAGATCCCTTTCTTTCTCTTTGGACTTAGGTGCTGAGATTGCTTATACAGAAAGGATAAGCAATTCTCCTTTTAAAGAAATTATTTATGGTTACTAGAAGAACATTATTTATTTTCAAATAGCTTCTAAAAGAAAAGTAAAATTCAAAAGCAATTTTGTGCCTTGTATTCTGTAAAAGGGTTCTCATGTTTTCTCTACACGGCTCATTTCTTTCTAGAGGGTCTTTTCCAAACACTGCCCTCCTATTCAGTCTCATTTATATTAGCTACTGACATTCAGCTACCTACATCAGTCACCACAACTACAGCAATTGCCTAAATGGAAAAAGGGAAGAAAAGGTTGTGTTTGGTTTTGGTTTGGGGTTTTTTTGTTTGGTTGGTTTTGTTTGGCTTGGTTTTTGGGGGTTTTTTTTTGCTTGGTTGAGATTTTTTTTAAACTTCAGTTTATTGCAATTTGTAAATATGACATATTTACATTATTTACCCTTTGATATAAAGTGCAAAATGACCTTGCTAAAGTGTCCCTCTTGTGTTTCTGTTTACTGAACTTTTTTTAAGCTCACAGTAAATAGTAGTTTAGATTTTTAGATAAATCTGAATGTACAAGGCATATTTCACAATCTCTGAAATGAGTAAGCAACTATATTAATTGTCCTCAAATAATTTTACAAAGAGCAGCAGTAACATGTTTTGTGCAGGCCTATTTCTCAAGTATATGTAAGTAAATAAGAATAAGCTGGAATGGACATCAGAAAAGATAATTTGCACAGAAAATCTTAAGATTGTGGCCTTCAGGAGTGGTTTGGAAACATGATCGGGATCCACTCAATAACATTGTTATTTGAG
This sequence comes from Manacus vitellinus, assembly GCF_001715985.3. NCBI lineage: Eukaryota > Metazoa > Chordata > Aves > Passeriformes > Pipridae > Manacus > Manacus vitellinus. The sequence goes on along the minus strand of NW_021940535.1, from coordinate 15,270,073 downwards.
GTGTCAAACCAAAAACATATGTAAGAGTGTAAACCATTCCTTGACAACTGTCAAATTTAATCTTTCTGTGTTTTGCCGCATTAACGATTAATCAATATATAAAGAAAGGAAATGTAGTAATTTCTCCTTGAAAAGATCTTCTCACTATTTCAATAATATTTAATGCTTATGGAGCCTTTTTTCTTCCTTAGAATGTGTTAAAGATGTGAACTTCTTCAATCTATCCATGTTAATTTATTTAATTCATCCAACACTTCACTGAGACTGGTAGTTAAATACTACTATTTTTCTGTCCAAGAGGGAGGATAGGGCAGATTGCTTAGGTTGCTTCATTAACTTTTTTGTGGACAGGAAAAAGGGGCACAGTTGGATCTCATTTTAGAACTAAGGATTTCCTGATTTTCAGTCTTCTGTTTACACAAGTGCATTGTGCTGCTCTGACTTGAACCAAGTATTCCCTGGCTTAGGGAACTGAAGTGTTGTAGATATAATCAAGATGTCCAAGCTTGCATATCTCCAGTAAGCACACTGGGACTTTGTTAGCTGTTACATGGTGCTTCCTGAAAATCATTTGGTGTTGTCCAAATGAATTTCCTAGTCCGGAATCCATTGCCTACTAGTGAATTTGTTATATTTTCTCTATAAATTTAAATCCAAATGCCATAAGACACTGAGCTTCGGTATATTACTGTCTTGAACTAAAAGGTGCTTTTAGACATTTGCAAACAGTGTATTGTAAGGACAAGGTAGCATTTTTCTTGTTTACTTCTTAGAACTCTTCTGGTATTAAGGATGCTTTTTCAGGGTGGAACACAGGGAATTTATTGTGTAACACCTGTTAACAAAAGAGGGACTTGATTAATTTCCCACTCATGGTGCTGAAACTGTTCCCCTTTGTTGTCATTTTCTCAGGGTTATTACTCATTACCCTTATTCATTCTGCTTTGATAGAGGTAAATAGCTTTTAATTCCCCCTGCCCTCAAACCTTCTTAAAGTTTCCTTTGACAGCTTGTTGTAATTATGCCCCTCATTGAAGACACACTCATTATTCTCTGTTGCCCTGAACAAGATTATTTAAGGCTCATTTTGGATTTACTCTGTGCATGTGTGTTGAATGTATTTCCCTGAAAAATAGAAAATAGCAATATAAGGGCAGTGTGAGACACTTGTAAATGTGTTACTGATCACAGCTTGTATAGTTGGAGGTATTTCAGTGAACATGAGCAATGTCCTTGTCAATACATGACAAAAAAAAAAAAAAGAAAAAGAAAAAATAAGAAAAAAAATACCAAAAGGATACAAACAAGAAACTATCCAAGCCTTCTGTACAACCTGTTATTGAGTAATTGTTACATACAGTTTACTCTTGAGCTGTCACTGTATCCTCAGCTTTAATAAAATATGTACCAATATTTGAGTGGTTTTTTTCTATATCAGAAGTCTTCTTTTGGAAGATATCTGATGGCAGTATGAATGTTATTAATAATGTTATTATATTGCAATGTGGCATTATTACATCTCATTTCTTCACTTCAGCTCCCCAGACATAACTTACTTGCTAAAATTAACAAGTTCTTGGGAGTGTCAAGATTCTTGCTTTGCCACAGGCCTTGGCCTTATTGTTACTGAGACATCCCAGTGCCAAGGCATTTAACAAATAGCTCTGACCATTCCTAAGAGGCAAGGAAAGAGGCCACTCATTCTTAATTTTGTGTCTTCTCTCCTTTCCCTAATGAAAGGATGCTCCTTGGTAAGGTTTCTGTTCCTAATTGCTAGGGCTGTTAGTTGTTCCACAGATCAGACAGCAGGAGTAGTTCCAGAAACATAACTTTGCCCTTAAATGACCTTGAATTCACTGGAGTAACTATAATACCCTATAACTCCCATCCAAGGGGAAAAAAAAATCAAACGAAACCAAAACCAAACCTATCAGAGTAGTTATGCACTTGCTTATATATATATACAGATACATATATATATGTAAGTGATCACATTTGAATTATCAGCTTTTGTAAAGTTGCAGTCATGGTTTTTTCTAGCTGCATTGCACCTAGATGCTTTTCATTGGGAGACAGCAGGTCTCTTCTGCTTATGTGCTTAATTTTGTCATATTGCCTCCTCGCTTTTATGTTAGGAGTTGCTATTTTTTGGTATTCTAACAGTCTTAGGCTATTTTGTAGTAGTCTGATTCATTAAGGTATTGGCATTTCTAGTTATTTGAAAACAGTAACACAATGCAAGGAATGTTATAGAGATTTAAGGGAAACAATAGTTACTTTACAAATTAATAATGAACTCTAGTTCCTAGCTTATCATTGAGAGTATCTTCAGCTATACTTTCATATTATTAAGCACTTTGCTTTATGGCAAATGTATTCCTGATGGAGTGAGTTTTCAAACACAGACACTGTTTTGCCTGTAAATAATCCATACAGAAATGACTGCATTTGCATAGCTTTTTAACTGGATATATTAAGTTAAATTAAAAAAAAAAAAATTTCCTATAATGACCTGTCCCAAGTAAGAGATGTCTACCTTGGAAAGCAGGTAGTTGTATTTTTGCAAAATCATAGGTGGTAGGTGCAGACTATAGATATAGACTTAAAAATTTTATTTGTATAATTTACTTTTTCCTGATACCTTATGACCTTCAAGCCACAGAGGGTCAACAACTGCAAAGATATATGTTGGAGGAAATCATTCTTGTTGAAAAGGAAGTGACTGAATCAGAATACACAAACAAAACTGGGAGTACTATGGAGGTCTAACCTTGACACAGTTTGTGTTTGCTGCCTAGTCCCAGGGTCCATGGTGTGTTGCACTTGCATCCCACCTGATGTAGACCTGCTGTGAGCAGCAGTTTTTACCTGGCATTTCTGGATGTCTGTAGCAGAGGCTGCCAGAGCACCAACAACCTCCCTGAAGCAGTAAAGGAGTAGTTTGCACCACAAATGGTGAAATACCACCCTGGCTAGCAGATTTGGCAGATCTGCATTGGATCTAGGACTGCCCTTCCTATAGAAATTTATTTGTGAACTGTACAGTTATGCTCTTTGTGTGTGTGGAGACGAGTAACTTCCAGATGTACATATGAGTCTGTGATTTACAGTAGGGTCCATGTGAATAATTACAACTGTTGTGCGTGCACACAGATTTTTAGGGATGTTTCCAAGAGTTTTGAACAAAAAGGATACAGAGCCAGTACATATTTCAAAGATATCATCATCTATATGTGTGTTTCTGCTTGCTTCTTACAGCTGGAGTTCCTATAAATGGGAACAATCCCAGTCTGAGAAAGAAAATGAGAAATAGTGCAAATAATGCATACTCTTTTTTTATTGTAATGGTCTGCACATGCCAAATTTAAATGTGTACACAGATGCCACTGAAACTGAGATGGATCCAAACCCATCTCATGCCTTTAGCTTAGAAAACACTTTTTCATTTCCCAAGAGAATATGTAATTCCTCGCTGAATATAAGAGATTGTACCTTAAAAATTATTTCAAGTGATTATATTTATAGGCTGTTTATGAGGCTCATTACCCTGTACATGAGCACATAAATGAAATTAGCCTCACAAGAGGCATTTATCCAAGGACACACAGGATGTCTGCTGCAGAGCCAGGAACCAAAAGATATCTTCCAAGTTTAGTCCAATATCTTAACCGCAATGCTATTTTTGCCTACTTGTGTCCCACCGTACTCCATTAGAGACCAGAAATCTTCACACGGAGACCTCTGCTCTGTCTTTCCAAAGATCACACGTGGCTTGTGTATTCTTCCCGTATATATTAAGACAAGATATGAAGACAAGTCTCAACAAGAATATGCGCTTGTGTCACCAGTCAAGATCACTAGTTCTAAATGACTGAAGGAAATAGCAAAAGAAAACACAAGACATATGTAAAGTAAGACATTACAGATCTTTTTTAAAAGAATGTCTTATGCTTCTGCTATAAAGAAATATCCTATTCAGAGAAATCCATTACCCAATTTAGTATGGAGGGGATAATCTACTGTGGATGTTAATCCTTTGGAGTCTATTTTAGCTCTCTATTTCTTAAAATTATTGCTTCATTCTCCAATAATTTTACAATTCAGTATCATTAATTTTATATATAGAAAAGGATTGATGGAACTGCTTATTGTTAAGGTTTCCTATCCTTTCCCATGAGAAACCTTTCTTTTCAGTTGCTGTAAGAGTAGGATTAAGTTTACTGAGGAAGAAGATTGAGATTAGCATGCTGGCCTGAGGCTTGGGACAGTACCTGCCTGCTAAGGTTCAGCAGGTCTCTCTGCTGCCAGGATATCCCTGAGGTTTGCTGCTGCAGTTTGGTGGGCTGATCCCATAGAGGAGACAGGAAGGCCTTGTTCCTACTATTTGTGGCTGAGGCCTGTTTGAGAAGGAGCTGCAGGTTTTAATGTTGTGGAAAAGATAGCAGGGATGGCTTATCTGAAGCTCCCAGTCTACATATGAGATGGGACCAATAAGTATGTCTCCTGGTTGAAGCCTGGGCTTTGAGCAGAACTGTGCCATATGATACACAGTATTCTGAAAATGTAGGCCCTTCCTTAAAAGAAGGAAACCAAAACTCATTGCTGACTTTTTAGTTAATTTTGTATGTGCTTCAGTTGCTGACCTGTTAACTGGAGATGAACATAGTTCTCTGTCTCCTCAGGTATTAGGAAGATAAATTTACATGTGTTATAAAGCATGCTATTACTGTAGTGAAAAAAAAACCACCTCCTTGAGAGTCTATGCAAGCATTAATAATTCTGTCTTCAGAGCAGAGTTTGAATACTGTACAGGAAATATGGTATGGCATTAAAAGGTGATGAGAAAATAAAATATGAAATATTTTGTCATACAGTTAGCAGTGCCCATCCAACACTGAGAACGAGGCAAGGAGCCCTCCCATTAGAATTCAATGTGATTCTGCAGATTTTATTCTAATGAAGAGACTCAAGAGTGTAGTTAAGGTGGAAAAAGCAGTCTGAATTCTAGTGCTCCAGAAATTGTAGCTGTTCACTTCGCAACTTGTCTTTTAATATACTTTCTTTTGTGTTATATAAAGCAACTAAGGTGGAAACTTAGAAGCTCCATCAGGCTAATATAGAAATCCTAGTATCATATTCCAGAAATCCCAGGCTTGGTATGACACCTCTTCCTCGGCCAAAAGGTGCTGGTATTCGTGCTGGCAGTCATGCAACAACCGCCAGCGCTAAGCAGGAGGCCAGAGCGGGGGACTGAGCACTGAAGGTGTTCCAGAGCCACATACAAGCAAAACCATGGGGGTTCCTAGGGGAGCTGGAGCAAGTGGCAGAGTTTTTAATACCTAGGTCAGGAAATGATTCTGATGTTTAGGGGGGAGTTCTACTGCACCGGGTCGAACTGCACCCAGACAGTCCTGCGGGATCAAAGTGTGCCACAGCACGCTGTCATCTACCGGCCTGCTTGGATCATGGGTTAGTTACATGTGTATAAGTGTTTGTATATAGGGAGCCATCCATCATCTCAATTCAGAGGCGGTCCTTTTTAATGCAGCACATTCGAATTTAGTGTATCTGTTTTCATTCATCTTTGTAGGAGTTATACAACATGATTTTTTTTCTTTTTTTGCCTTGCTGGTTAGTGCTGTTACAAGACTAGTTCTTGAATTAGGCATTACTGTGTTTCCTTCATACAAGGAGGCAGCAGCTAAATTATTGAATAAAATTGGAGATATAAATATGGTGAAGTTCATATACTGCTCTTTGTGATGCTGAAGAACAAGTGAATGACTTGTTGTGATAGTGAGAGCATGGGATCTTTGTCACTTTTTCTTATAGCCAAGAACTTAATAATAGAAAAGACCAATTCAGAGAGGTGTGCAGAGAGGGTCTTTCATTTGCCCTATCATTCTTCACTACTATTTCCTCCTACTTGATCTCTCACTTTACACCTAAGACGTGTTTCTCTTGCTGTTTGAAGAGTGCTGAGTAGAGATTGGCTCTTATCTAATATTATTTAGTGTTAACTCCCTTTCTTCACTCAGACTGCAATGACTACTTCAGGGTCATGCAGCTGGAAATGAGAATGTGTGCTCCACAGGTAGTCAGCTCACTGAGCTGGTCCCCCAAAGTGTCTGCTCTTTACTACAAACAGTTTTTTTCTTTTATTGCAAATAGAAATCTCAGCTGCCAAGAGAACCACCTGCATCTAAGCATGCAGGTAGTGTAGCGATGATTGCTGTATGGTACACATTAGGATTCCAGTCTGAGTGATGCAGATGTTTAGGGACTTGCAGTGACTTTAAGGTGACCCAGAGTTGCTAGAGTGCCAAGGAGTTGGGACAGTCCTAAAGAGCATTTATTGATACTACAATACTTTGGAAACAAGAGCTAAGACCTTGCTAAGAACTGACATTTGCAGTAAAATATGTAATGCCTGAAGAAATGCAAAAGCAACTCTTATTAATATTGGCTTTTCTTAACAGTAAACTTGAAATATTTTGATAATCTGTAAGCATGCAATATCTCTTTATAATTAAACATTATGCCTAGTACTGTGTCTAGTACCAGGTCCAGCAGTGAAGGACCGCACATACAACTAAGGTTATCAGTGCAGTGTCAGAAGTGAAGGAATCAAGAAAATGGTTGATGCCATGCTCTTGACCACAACCCTACTGAATAAAATAAAATATTTAATTGCGTCCTAAAACCTTGTTAACTCGAGTTTCGTTGTCAGACCAATGGGAGAAGCAAATTGCAGAATCAAGAAATTTTGACAAAACGAAGACAAACCAAGCCCAAGAGTTTGTAGCATGGTCCCACCTGGTGAGATAAGAATTATGAATGTGCAGAGAGGCAACAACCAAATGCATCCTTCACTATCTCCTGGCTATTGCTCAGTGAGATAGATAATCACTTACCTCTTCTCATACTCAGTATGAAAATTTGTTTGAGAGAGATCAAGGAAATATGAAGACTGCAGATGGTGTCTGGAGATTGTTATATATCATTACACAGGCAAAAACAATGTTAAAAAAGCATTAAGGTTGCAAAGTCAAGTGTTCAAAAGGTATAAAATTACAGAGTAATGGTTGTCTACACAGTTGTAATGGGCCTCTCTGTGAACACTTGTTATCTTTTTATTGTTCCTTATAATTATCCCATTACTCATTAACCTTAAATGTGGGATCATATGGAATTTTCCCTCTTGTTCTTTTAATTTAATTTACATGTGAAAAAGATTTTAGCTTTAAAAAACCCAACAAACTGAAAACCTGAAAATGCCATCCCATGGCATATTGACAAATGGATTGTCAGCAAGGTTGAAATCTTTCTATTTATCACAGAGACATGAAGAGTCTGGCAACATTAGATTTTAATAGTCTATGTGGACCAGTGCTAGAAGGGGGTGGATTGCCTTGCAGCTGGGCGTAGATGATTTTTGTTCACAACAGAGGAGTAGTCAACGCCAGGAATTTGGAGGTTACAGCCAGGATGCAGAGGGAAAAGGGCTGTCCTCTTCTTTCCTTGTACATATTTCTGTGCCCTTCCATTCTCCCCCATTTTGGTTCCCCTCATGTCCTGCCTAGTCCCCCGAATCAATTTGGCACTTCTTAACTGCCTGGTTGCCATCACTGTTGCTTTTTCATTCCTAATTTTAGTCGATTCTTAATCTTATATCACATTTTGCACAGGTATTTCCAGCTTCCCATTTGAGTCTTCTCCACTTCAGACTGTAATGCTTACTCACCCTGGGCTCCTTTTACACCACCAGTGCCTTGATGTATTGCCTTCACCTCCACCTGTAACCAAGGCATATCCCCCCTTTTACTCCTCAGTTTGCCTTTGTGCCACCTTCTCCACAGCTCGTCATCTCAGTGAGTGATGGGCAACACCCCAACAGCACAGCAGTATCTTATTGCAAAGAAAATGCAATACCCCACTACTTGACTTATGTGTCATTATCTCCTGTCATACCTGCGATCCTTGGCTCCTGCTCTGTGCAGCTGCGGTTCCTGTGCACACACTTCCTTACAGTGGAGGAAGGGATTTCCTTAAAGAGAGAGGGTCTTGACATTCCTTGTCTTTCTGCAGAGGTCTGTGGAAGCTGGGAGGGAAGCAGGTAGAGGAACTCTAGGGAGGTATTTGCTGAGGATGCAGGGACTGTGTGTTTTCAAATGTTTCTCATGTGTCCAAACCTGGGAAGTTTTCACAAGAAAGGTAGAAGGTGCATCCCTAGCAGAATGAGTCACCCATTTGGCCAAATTTCAGGTCCCTCTTCCACATGTTGTAAGAAACCTTGCTTTCCCTCAGGCTCCTTCCAGCCATTATCCAAGGAGAAGCAGCTGGATGAGCTTGGACATTTTTGCCTGCATTTGAATCCACTTTATTCCAACACAAGAAAAAACCCCCAAATCTTTCTTGAGAAACACAAAAAGGACAAATGGTTTTACTGAAATTTCTCACCATGAATTTGAAGGGAGAATGTAATCTACAGGATAGAAATACTCAACAGTAGATATCTGACAAACCAATAGTTCACTCAAATGTCTGATAACATGGGAAATGTCAAGCCCCATAGTGACAGAACACTACTAGCCCTTCTGATAAAACAGTGAAATAAGGTGACTAGCACAAAGAAATATCTATTGCTGAAATACAACTTCTGAATTAAATGAAATTAAGTTATTGTTAAGTTTGGTTGTTTTTTTTTTTCTACAAGCTCTTCACAATACTGAAACATCCACCTTTGCTTGGTGGGAATGTACCAAATGGCCAAAGTGCACATTATGTGCAAGCTGAATTTGTGTCAGTATTTCAGCTGAAAAACTATATCAAAAGACTAATATTTAACTCCTACTGACTTTAAGTGTTTTCTGTTTGTAATTCTTAACCTGCTGCCTGTGAGTTGAGAAATCTTTGGCAAACACTGTTTTTATGTTTGTAAGCTGATATATATTTTGCTGCTGTAGGATCCTAAAAAGACAAGCATGTTGATGTCAAGGGTATACAACTTACAACTTGCAATTGTGAACAGAAGGCAAGCTGTGTACATATATACTTAACAGAAACATCTTTAAAACCCTTTATTGAAAAGTAGTCTGTAAGAGGTGAGTTTGATTGGATCCTCAGTTTATGAGACCAAATTCTTCCTCTGTTAAAGAACTTAATATCTTCGCCTTCTACTACGTTTTTAACTCCCTAACTCTGTCCACATCCCTGCTGAGTCACCTCAGCTGATGTTAATTTAGATTTTTATGGCATAGAGTGCTTTCTCTTCCCATCCAGCAGGATGGATTTCCAAGTTAAAAAGAATAACTCTTCCCCCCCTCAAATATTTTTGTTCTACATTCAAAGAACTGCAGCATAAGTAATGAAGTGGAGCCTAAAGCATCTGTGACTGAGGAATCGGGGCAACAAAAAAAAGGATGGAGAAAAGATTGAGAAAAAGAAAGTATTTGTGCTGGGAAGACAGAGGGTTAGGTGGGGACAGGAATGAAGAGGAGACAAAACGGATGAAGGATTACAGAGTAAAAACGATTTGGGAATAGGATGTTGGGAGAGGTGAATAGGGTAGAACAATAGGAAAGAGCGTTTGCTGAATGTGAATAGAAATCATTATAAAGTTTCCACCATCTCCTAATAAAAATACAGTAGCCTTGAGTCCTTGTGCTTTATTAAAAACTCCAGCTGGAATACATAAAAGAAGGCAGGCAAATTATTCTCAAACCAGATAACTTTTAGATGAAGGAGAATGTAGAGATTTGATGAGATTTTTTGAAGGCAAAAGATATTTGACAAAAAAGACTGAAGAAAAGATGCACCAAAGAGGGGAGGAAGGAAAAGGAAAAAAAAAAATGGTAGAGGAAAAAAAAGAGGGAAGATTTGACCTGTAATTAGCATTTGTCTGTTTGCAGGAAATAAATGATCTCTTACCCAAAGAATTTTTCTGGTACAGGAAAGTGTCAGTCCTAACTCACTTTTTGTTAGATGTCACCCTCCCTTTTGTTCTGGCAAGTGGACAAGTACAGATTAGGAGGTTAAACATTTCTACACTGTGCTCTGTTCAGAATGGGTTTGGTACTGTTTAATGGACAATGAGCTATACTACAGTTGACAAAATAGAGATTTCCTGAACCAAATATATTCAGTTCAATACATTTTCTTTGGTTATGATGGACAGTAATCTAGTGTGACATAAGGTTTGATTTTGCATGGCAGGTTGCATTGGTTCTGTGGTAAATGGAAACTGTCCATTACAAAAAAATGCCATTATTCCTATAAAAGAGTGAACTGATTTGAAAAATGGAGAATTGGTTCAAGTCCGCAGCTTACCTGCATGTGGAACTTTTTATCCAGCTCTCAGTACTGTACTTCTCCATTTGCTATGCATTTTCTCCCTATCTGGGTGAGGCAGAATTTGAGAGCCGGAAATTCCCCCTCTGTTGGGAATCATCGCGCATAGTCTTTTGATTCCATGTTTAGTGGACACTTATAATTTTTCTTGTAATGCTTTCAGGGAAGCTTTACATGTTGATAAGAAGGCACTAGAGGTCATAGTATATGTTTTTATGTTCTTTCCACTTGAGTTCCCGTTTGCGTTTAGGTGAGAAGGAGAAGAATAGCATTTTGTTATGCCTGAAGATTACAGATTCTCGTAACCTGTGATCTTTATTTATAAATACTTTGGACTGAATAGATTCTGAATTACTGTAGGGCTTACTGGGGCAAGCTAAATTGCAGATTGCTTTTCCCAGTCATCAATTTCAATTAAAAACAAACAACAACAATAAAAAACAACAACAATAAACAACAACAACAATTTTTTCAATAAAAAAACAACAACAATCATTCCCTAGAGAATGATTTACATAATGGTATTTCATTTGTATAATTCCTAAATAATATTTTCCTACATGGGTAAAGAAAAAAGATAATTTTTGCTTAAGGTATTTTTGAAAACGTGTTAGAGACATTTTTTAGACTCTGATTTTTCTTTTTTTTGAGGGGGACAAAGAAGGTAAATTTTTATTGCAGTTGGGTCAAGGCAGAATTTTAATGGAAAAATTAAATTAAAAAATCAAATTTGAACCAAACTGAAAAAAAGGGTCATATTTTGAGATTTCATCAAAACAATAAAATTTGCAGTAATTGTAATGAAAAATTATTTTTACAAACACTTTTGAATGAAGTTTTGGACTAAATTGCTAGGGTAGTGCCATAATTGTAATGCATTTTAGAAGGGGGTCTATTAGGAGACGAAATAGAAATTATTAGCAAAGGCTCCTTCAGGACTTATTACAGCCAGCATTCGATAAAGTATTATTTAGTGGGCTAAGAAGCCTGCCAGATATGAAAGAGACAAGAAGAAATGTGTCTTGGCATGCTGGGGAATATATAAGTATAGAGAAAGCAGAATGTATTATATCTGATAGTGATAGAATGTTGCCTGAGATGACCCTCCATTCCTGCCTATTGTTAACTTTTTCCCATGCTAAAGAAATGCCACAGCCTGTGAACTCGCTAATAGCAGCTGTCTGGACAGTGGAAGAAGAAGCTGTTTACATACATTATTAGAGGTTTCTGATGAGTTGTTCTGGTACTCTACCAAAATTGAGGTTCCCCTGTGGCACTGTGAAAACATAGAGATTGTTCTCACCATAAAGAGTTCCAGTCAACGCTCATGAGGCAGAGGCAGAAGGGAGGGAGCAGGAGAAGTGGTTTGTCCCAAGGTTATGGCGTAGGTCAGGGGCAGTACCAGTAGGAAAACTGGACCCAGAAGTCGAGTTTTTCTGGGTTTATGTAAATAGGGGCATTTACCAGCGTAATCACTCCCCGGTAAGAATGCCCACATGTAGCATTACGTGGATGTAACTCTAGCTGTCGAGGATGCTGGTGTAGCTACATTAGTAAACTTTCCCAGGCAGATGAGTCCCTGCTCTTGGGCTTTAAGCATGAAAGCCCAGTTGCAAGGAGACCTTCTGCCAAGAAGCGTTGCTGGAAATTTAGCAAGAGGAAGGAAAGAAAAAGCAAAACAAAACAGCCCTCACTTCAATTAGAGGAAAAGATAATTCCTTTCAAGTTGAGAGGCTCGACTCCTGCTGGCCTTTGTTCTTAAGCTTACCCTTGCTGTAATTTCGTGGAGTAACTTGAATAATGCCAGTTTGTTCTGTGATTACCCTCAGCTGGAGCACAAAATTAATATCTCACTAAGTAATTCAGTACATGATGGGTGAACATTTAGTCAAACATGCCCATGCCCTAAAAAGCTAGGATATTCCATGTTTGCTGGAACTCTCTCAGTGACAATTAATCGACTGTGTTTGTATGTGTTTATGAGCCTCAGTAAACAGGCAGCATATTTACGTCTCCCCATTACCTTGAGAAATAAACTTCCTTAAGAAAAAAAATCTCATGTTCCCTGATTACAATCTGATTTTAGGTAAACAGAGGGGTGGAGAAAGTGACTAGTAAGCAGGACTTTGGGGGGGAAGGTGGGAGGTGAAGAATTTTCTCCCTCTGAATCATACCACATCTAATGCTGGTAGTATTAAGTTAATGGGAGAAACGGCCTTGGCTAGTCCTCCTACTGTTTGGGGGTTTGTTTGCCCTTTTTATCCTGGGAGTTCAGAATCGAGACCAGATGTAATATTTACAGACTTGTGATGTGGAGTTGCTATAGAAAATATCACCTTTGAAAGGCATGTTTTCTAACTCGTGCACAATCCTGGTATTTTCTGAAAGCCCTAAACTATTGACGTGCAATCCTATGATATGCTACAGCTGTCCTGTGTCTCTCTCCTGTTTCATCACATTGCATTTCTCTGCCATAGCACTATTTTCTCTCCCCATGAATCTCCTCCAGAACTGAAAGTCTTATTCCCCATTGGTCATATTTGCTTTAGCTTTTACCCTGCAGTGAGGGTTTGTGAGGCGAGAGGAACCCACAGTTATTTGTGACAACTGGGGCATTGCCATTGACTGGTCATGTTACTTAATCCTTTCCTGAATCACAAGATTAATTAACCCTTGCAAAGGGTTCTGAGATGCAAAGTAGACAGAACTCTAAGGTAATGTTATTTACTTTGGTTTTATCCATTAACATCTGCTGAAAGAGGACATTAATGCATAATTTCACTCTATCTGTTCAACTGACTGCTAGTTTCATTTGCTTGTGCATGTGAGGGATTATATCAGATGGAAAACACAAACAATTTAATATCAGTGAATGTTCACTCTTGTTCACTTTTTTTCCTAAAATTTTTCACTCTGCTGCTGTCTGAAGATTTCCTCTAGAATTGGGTCCTTTACATTATGTAAAAGTAGACCAATGGAAATACCTGAGCCATAGTATTAAAACAGAAGATAATAAAGGGCAAAAAAATGAAATATGATGGTAGCTGGCAAGCCTTCGCTGTTTTCCCAAATCTTATAAATTTACTCTTTCAGATTTACTTTATGCCATCTGCAGCTCTGCCTAATTCTAGACTTTGTGGTGTTACGATGGTTACTGCTGAAGGTTGGAGAGCAAACCTGGCTGTTTTTTCATGCAGGCAGAGGAGGTGTGCACGTGTGGGGAAAGCCACCTTCAGTGGTGTTTGTTCTCTCCTGAGAGATAGACATCTGATAATGGTGGCACTCCCCAACTCAGAGAGATTCTGTCAATGCCAGACACTTAATGCTGTCATTGTTAAGCTAAGTATTTCGTATCTCTGTGTCTTTTTCCCCCCACCCCCTCCATAGTTATCGTATGCTTTACTGATGGTTACACTGGGATGCACTTAGAAATTCAGTTAGCTTTCCTTAGGTAAATCAGCTTGATAAATGAACTATTAAATAGTAAAATTCTGTGCTCATCAATACAGTTTTAAGGTAGCTGAACTGAAGGTGCTGACAGATCTAGAAATAAAATCAGTACTCTTCTTGTAACCCATTGTAAACAAGCTGTCAAGTATCAGTATGGTCTCCTTTGAAATAGCTTTAATGAGTAAATAGAATAAAATTAGAGAGACGAGGTTAAAAACATAAGCCCAAGGCAATAGTTGTTATTTTTTTCTTTAACCTAATATATTGCTTTAAGTGGTGGTATCTGTATTTCCTTAGTCATGACTTCGACAATTTTGACATAATTTTGTCAGAAGTTAAAGTGGATTGTTGCTTTTCAAGAGCAAGGAGATAGAAAATGTTTGAATTGCTACCTGATTCTGATATCTATAATTTTAGAAGGTTTTAATAGGATAGGTAAAAAGCTCATTAAAAAAAAAAGTGTAAGTAGAATCGTATGTTAGCAAATAAAAGCCTCTGAATTACATTTTTTCACTGAATGTCTGCTTTTTTCTTTTAACTCACTTTTTGTGAATGAAAAAATCTGCATTTTATGAAAGGCAACCAAACATATGTAATTTCTGTACTTCAGGCTGTCATGAGAAGGATTCTTTTTTTTCTTTTTTTTTTTTTTTTTTTTTTTTTGTCAGTTAACTCCAGGTTTCTTATGCACAGCTTTGGTTGTTGCTGAGTTAATATCCTTTGGTGCCTGCCTTCAAATGTACTTGGCTATCTGGTTTACAGATGATGTGTTACCATTTATTTTGTTTCATTTCTAAACTTCCCACTGAAGAGATTGTTATTGCTCACCTGGCTTGTGAATCTCCCCTCAGGTCAGCGATACCAGTCGTGCCAGTGCCTTTCCAAATGCACTGGGACATGGCTTACTCCCGGGTTCCCAGGAGTGGACCTGGCTGGGGCTTGATAACGAGCCTCCCATAGGAAGGAAAAAAAGTTGTGAAGTTTTCACGCTGTTGCTCACTGGGATCGAACAGCTTGTCTTTTCTTTTGAGGAACATTTATACTTAACACTTGGTAGGCAAACTGCTATTTCAGTTTGCAAGTGGATTCAGTTATTCAAATGCACAGGCCAGAAAATGAAGGGGATTCTATTTAAACAGTGTGCTCCCGAGTCACAGATGATCTTTTTGATGTCTGTATTTTGCAAATGGAAATTTTCCATTTTCCAGCACTAGCATTTTTTCAGAGGCTGTATGCTATCTGAATCTGCTTTTGTGGCTGTTCATTTGCATTTTTGCTATGCTATATTGCCTCCTGTCTTCTCCCCTTGGCCCCCCACTCTTTTATATTGAATTCCTATTTTTGCTGCCTCCACTCTATCTTGCATCTCTGAAGACTCAATCATGCAAGATGCTGAGCACTCAGAGCAAACAGCAGAGGCTGCTCAGCACCTGGTCAGGATTACAGGTGAAAAGTGAAATCCAAACCGTCTTCATATTTAAGATTTTTGCTGAGAGCGAGCAGGAGAAGGGTGGAGCTGTTACCCACATAGATAATAGTCTGCTGCCTTCTGTAGTTCTCCACCTTTTCTTAGCTGTGAGAACTACTGGAGCTACTGGCCAGTGCATCTGATGGGGGAGTGTGTGGAAATTTTGGGTTGAAATTTTATGGCATCATTTGAAATACTCACAGTCGTCAGATGACATAGCCAAATCAGTCCTTCCTGGTCAGAATGCACAGTTTTACACTTCCTTAGTATTTATCTTTTATTTCACCCTGTACACATAGGTTCTATCTTCTCCCAGTGGTTACATCCACATCTACAAGCAAACCGCTTAGCAAGAAAAACTGCGTTAATATCCTGAGGGAAAACTGAGAAGGTGAGGAGAGAAGCACAACAACTTAATTCTGGCAGTTGAAAGAACAATCTGAAAGTTGTCTCAGCTCAAAGTATCACGTATGGTCAAGTAATCACCATTCACTTCTGCAGATACCAATGCTCAAACAGTCTATTTCACCCTCAGGGAAAGTGTGTGTGGGGAGGGGTGGGGGTGGAGAAGAAAGCGTAAGCAAGAGTATCACTGGAGTATCATGCACTACGACCAGAGGCAGTATATTTAAAGCTGAGCAGTGATATAAACCGTGGAGCTGGGAGGCGGGGATTGCAGGCTTCTCCTCCCATTTCTTTTTTCTTAATTCACTTCTCAGAAGAGAAGATGAATGAATAAGAGGGACCCTCAGAAGAGGAACCACATGGTCCTGGCTTGGAATTCATTAGGAAATGAAAATACTCAATAGTTTACCCAACCAGACTTTTTTTGAATCTGTTTCAGCAGGTTTGGAAGCTGGGGTGATGGTAGTTCTCCACAGAGCTCATCTGGATGTGCAAGAACCTGGTTAATGCCTGTACAGTGCTCTGGGAACAGAGCACTTGTTTTGCAAAGTTTTTCTCCTGCAACAGGGGCCAAATAACTGTGCAAGCACAGCACCAGTATGGCACAGGACTGGTACCTAACTACCAATGATTATTAATGCCTGGTGATGAAAGCACAGTGTATAGGCAGTATTTTGAGTATGTGTATGGCTTCCCGTACTGCTTATTTCCTTCAGCTGCTTTCTTTTGCTCATGGACTAACTGGCTATGGGACAGTTATAGGAACCCATAACAAAACCCTCTGCTTCTGAGAACAGCAAACTGCCAGAGTAAAGCGTGATATTTCCATGTTCCTGTCATGTGCAAGCACGTGCCCACAAACCAAAACACAGCTGGCAAGTCTAATTTTAGCTCTATCAGCCTTGAGAAGTGTCCCTTTAAAGAAATCCTTTTTATAATTTTTTTTAAAGCAATTTGGTTGATAATACAGCAGCTGACAATCCTGCTGCAATACTATGGGTGATTTAAATAAAAACAAAAAGAAACTGCTGCCCCACGTTTTTTTCCCCCCAAAACTTATAAATAGGCAAAGCCACTGTAGAAAGGCCCAGGAATCTGATGACATGTTAAAGAAATAAGTTATTTTAAAAAAGGAGAAACGCTGGGATTTGTGTGCAAGAGGAAACATTTTGTTATTCATGCACTTTTCCTCTGGTGATTTATAGTCCTGTTGCAAGACAGACTCTTCCTTCGAGCCTTTTGGAGGATAAATATTTGGGATCGCAGTGCTGACACAGGTCCTGCACGCCTGGGATCTGTGGCAGGTGTGAGGCTCCCGGCCGGGCGCGGGGGCCACACCTGGCCCTCACCTGGGCTCGGGCGGCGGCGGCAGCGGCTGCGGGCTGGGGAGCCCGGCCCTTCTCGGGGGAGACGGAGCCGCGGGTAACTTTTGTGGCACCGCCGTATTTTCACGCGTCTCGGTGAAGGCACCCGCACGCCAGACCGGGCGAGTTTCCTCTTTACCCTCTTCCTCCATTTTGTTCCAACTTTAAATAAACCAAGTCTTATATAAGCGGTCTAACAAAGTATGTATTTAATATGTCTGGCCCGGGGTCGCCTCTCCGCG